>NW_006913301.1:5759-328015 GCF_000281105.1 Coniosporium apollinis CBS 100218 | reverse complement strand
TAACCCTAACCCTAACCCTAACCCTAACCCTAACCCTAACCCTAACCCTAACCCTAACCCTAACCCTAACCCTAACCCTAACCCTAACCCTAACCCTAACGATTAGTATTCCACTATAATAAACATAGATCTAGAGGACCTATACTTAAAGAGGGGGATAAAGTTTACCTTCTCTAGAAAAACATCGAGACAATAAGGCTAAGCAAAAAATTGGACTACGTTAGGATAGGACCTTTTAAAATCGTTAAAAACATTAAGGACATAAGCTACGAATTGGACCTACTAGAGGGAATAAGAATACACCTAGTGTTCTATATTTCGCTATTAGAACCAGCCCCTATAGAAGTACTAGTATTAGCTAGGGTACCAGATAACTACCTAATGGAACAAGAAGGACGATATGAAGTATAAAGGATCCTAGACGACAGCACCGACTTCGAGGACGGGCTACAATAATACCTCGTAAAATGGAAAGGCTACCTAGACTTAGATAACACATAGGAGCTACGTACTAACCTCGATGGATGCGAACGAGCTATAAGGAAGTACTACAAGGACCTAAGACCTTATTAGAGGTAGGATCGAAGAATAAGGGAGGAAACCCATCTAGGGCGTTCTAAGTCGTAGGAGACATAGTAAGCACGTCTAAGAAGGCGATAGGCGCGGGATCGGGGAAGTCTATTAAGAACTTAGGAGGAGGGCTCGGCTAGCCCCGCTCTAGAGCCTCTACCTCCTTAATCGACGATAGTTCGCGCGACATAAGTTAGGAAGAACGGTTTTCCTACTCGGCTAGCTCGTCTTTAAGCTAGGTATAACGGAGGTTCGCCTCTATAATCGCTCTTTTAGCTTCACGAAGCTTTTTACGAATTTCTTTACCACGAGCACGGAGCTGCTCCTATTCTCTGCGGGTAACAACTAGGTCGCATTTTACGCCTAAAGAAATACACTCGGCATAATAGCCGGAACGGACGTCCACGCGATAGAATAGCGACTCGGAGTAATAGCGACTATATAGGGTAGGTATATTGGAACTAGAGGAATAAAGATAAGATACTAGGTTATTACAGCGTTTAGTGGAGGATCGTTTGAGACTAGCGGAGCCCTACTACTTTAACACGGATCTTGAGGATGTTAGCTTAGGTGCTTTCGGCATATTATAGAAAGAGGGCGAACATACCTTTTAGGACGAAAGCTGTTAGGGGAGGGAGATAGTGTCATAAACCGCGGTGGATAACGCGGAATAAAGGTGATTAGTGCTAAGCGTCACGTGAGGGACTAATCACTCAGGATACTAAGAGGTGCCTAATTAGTGTAATTAGTGTGATTAGGAACGAATCACTCTAATTAGGGGGATCACGGTGTGAGGTATCGTAGTATATAGGCCGCACTGTTCTCGTTTATTAGAATAGTGTGCTTAACTCAAATAAGAATTCAGCATTCTTTATAACTTGATCTAATCTCACTACGTGATATCAATCCTCACCCTGTTGACTATATCTTGGCACTGTTCCCTATCTCCTTAATCAGGACCCCAACTATTACAGTAACCTTTATTATCTCGTAATAGCACCTCGTTACAGTAGGTTGAGGTTAAGTAGCTCTTTAGCCCTCTTTTAGAGAATAATAATAGAGTCTAGGTAATTATAGAGAATAGCGTTTCTACTAGGAAGTACTAATAGTTATTAGTTTATATTAAGCGTAGTATAGTAAGCTAGTAGCTAGAGGTAACCTAGAATAATAGGGAAGTAATTAAAGTAAGTAATAAAGAGGGTATCTATTTAAATAATTCTACTAGAAACTTAACTTAGATGAAATAGGTAATATCACTAGTAGTAGTAGGGTATCTATTAACAACTTTAAGAGTAATAGGGGAACTAAAGGGAAGGAAATAAAGGCTGAGATTTTATATATAGAATTAGTTAATAAAAGTAGTACTAGAAGCTCTAGTATTAATAAGAGTAGTAGACTTATATTTATATAAACTAGTAACTAAGATATAGTTAATTATAAGGTGTTTATTTTTATTAAAGTCTTACTAAGGCAACTAAGAGATTATAGAAAAGAAAATCTTAACTATTTTAGATATAGGCTTCTATAAGCGACTTTTAGTAGGGACTACTTATTTTCTAAATAAATTAAGTCTCTATATAGAGTAGTAGGGTCTAGAGTATTAGAAGTAGAGCTAAAGTTAATTATATATATAGTAGCATAAGGCTTCTTTAGGTAGTTATAGACTATATAGTCGCTACTATAATATAAGTACTTATTATTATTAAAGCGCTATTACTTTATTTTAGGTATAATTAGGCCCTATTAAATATAACTAATTATAAGATCTATAGGGTCACTATAGTTATAAGCTATAGGTATAGACTATAGTATAATTAGTATAGAATAAGAAGCTAGTAAGAAGGTAGTTATAGTAGTTATTATACGTAAGATGCTAGTAGTAGAGAGTAGAGCTAAAAAGGAGCGCTTTTAAAAGAATAACACGCTAGTTACTATACTAATAGTAGTATATAGGCACTTATTAATACGCTAATAAAGGCGGAAGTACTTAAAATAGCTTATTTTCTTAGTATTCTAGCTTATAAGAGCGCTTTAGATCTTATTTAATAGACTTATAAAGAGCGCGGACTTCTTTCTATTATTATTATACCTAGTATTATAAATATAGTGTTAGAAATTAGTAGTAAAGGTAATAAAGTCGCGATTCTTTTAATAGATCTTAGTAATTTTAGCTTAAGTAGTTACTTTAGAGTTTAGGTTACTAAAGAATAGTTTAAGGTACTTAATTATTTCCTTGATTAATCTAAACTTAAGTGTATTATTTATATAAATATATAGAAGAAAGAGCACTTAAGTGGTACTCTTAAGGTAACTATATAAGTATAAGGTTTAAGCGGCTTTAGTAGGATATTAGTTAGTATTAATATAGAGCTTTATATAAATATTTATAATAAAGAAGTAGAGAGCGGTATAGTTAGAACTAGAGAATAGTTCTAAGTTAGAAAGCTTTTTTAACTTCTTAGTTATATTAGTATTTAGTTAAGCGGCTTAGGCTATAAGTTAAGTAATACGCTTAGTCGCTTTAGTATATATAATAATAGTAGTATTATACTATTATATAAGGTCTTTAAGTTACTCTTTAAAGATGCTACTATAGGTACGTATCTTATTAAATTAGTTTGAGAGGTTAATAAAGAACTAGTACTAGGTATTAGGGTTCTTTAGAACTTCTATAGTAAGCGCTATAGATAAGTTAATAGCTATAGAAGCTTATAGTGTATTAGAGGTATTACCTATAGATATAGGCGCTTTAGTAGAGGTAGGAGGATATATAATAGGCTATAGCTAAGCTATAATAAGAGATAATTAGTAGGTGTAATATAATATTATAATATAAGAAGGCTTAATACTAGAACTTAATTTATTAGAGTAATATATAAGATGTTATACAAGATTAGAAGGTATAGTAAAAAAAATAGGAAGATAACTCTATAAGTAGAGTATATAACCTAGTTATATAACTCTAGAATAACTAAAAATCTAAATACTAAGAAATACTAAGTCTAAACTATAATAATATACTATCTTCTTAATTAAATTCTAGTACTAAGCCTTCCTGTATTATAATAACTATTTATATACTATAGTTCTAAGCTAGTATCTTTATATTCTACTTAGTTTACTTAGTATACTTAGTTGCTAATTATACTAAGTATACTAAGTATAGCTTAGCGGCGCCCTAGTGCTTAGTCTTCCTATAATCTCTTAGTACTAAGTACGTCTTGGCGGCGCCTCGCGCCTCTATTTATAACATTTAGTCGGTGCGCTAGTATAGTAGGCAAGTTCTATACCTCTAACATTACGTCAGTTATTAACCTCTTCTATCACCTTAATGCTACCTCTTGCCGCCCTCCTAAAGAGCCCCATAGCGTGCGCTCTTAGAGTTTCCACAGCGCCCCGTTTTCGGGGCTTACAACGCGCCTTTTCCAACATGTCGCACAAAGCCAACGCGCCCAAAATGAACTCGATCGCCGAGCTCCCCCCGTCCGAAGCAAAATGGGTCGAGCTCAAGAAGATCAACTGGACGGACCAGGCCGGACGCGAGCGCGTCTGGGAAGTCGCAGCCCGGAAAACGCGAGGCAGGTCCGGCGTCGACGCCGTCGCAATGGCCACAATCATTCTGCACCCCTCGCGGCCCCCTTCCACCATCCTTGTCCTGCAATACCGGCCTCCCGTCGACGCGACAACCGTCGAGTTCCCTGCGGGTCTCATCGACGCCGACGAGTCCCCCGAGGCGGCTGCGGTACGGGAACTCAGGGAAGAGACGGGATACACGGGCCGCGTGTTGGACATCAGCCCGACGATTGCGAATGATCCTGGGATGAGCACCGCGAACATGCAGCTTGTGGTGGTGGAAGTCAGGCTCAGCGAGGGTGACGAGGAGCCGGAGCAGCATCTTGACTCTGGAGAGCACATACAGCGTGTAGTTGTGCCGTTAGACGAGCTGTACGAGAAGCTGTTGTCTTATTCGAGACAAGAGCGGACAATAGTATCGGCGAAGTTGTTCCATTGGGCCGCGGGCTTACATTTTGCAAAGAAGCAACTACTGCAGCTATGATGTGGGAATAGGTGTATTGTACAAAATACGGAGGCGTGGTAGACGGTAATGGAGCCGAGGGCATAGACAGACAGCGATACAGGAGAGAATGCTGGATTGTAACAGTGACTCCCTCTCCATAGACCCTTCTATGATGAACGCGGCACTAATACTTTCTTGGACTTTTCTAGTCAAGATGGTCGTATTCATTACATATATCTTCATAGAGAATCAAAGCAAGATACAGAGTGAGAAACAAGCAAGCAAAGCAGCGAGATACACAGTGAGGGATTGAGTGAAAGAAGCAGCAACAGATACAGCAGGGGAAGCAGCAGGGAACGCAGTAAGGACGCTACATGGAGGTAAATACGGAATATAACAGATCAGATCCACCTATTGAGTACCCTTGCCCCAAGAGGACTGATCCGAGAGAGTTCAGCACGCTCCTACATCCGATAAAATCACACCATGGATGCCCGCAACTTGTAAGTTATGCCGCCCTCCATCACCACGGGTTCTGATCTTGCAGGCTTAAACTCTCTTAACAACATCTACGAAACTGTATCAGCACCATCTCATCCCTCAGGTGAAAGGAGCACAGCACACTCACCTAACAGCGCTCGTACAGATCTTTAGGCCCCCGGATTTCTCCTAATGATTCTGCACTCGAATGGGCTTGCCCTTGCGCGGCGCATTGGTGGTTTTCTGCTTGTTCTTAACGATAGCCACATGCTTGATAGCGCGCTTGCAATTCCCGTTCGTGCCCCAGAAGACTAGATCGCCTTTCTTCCTCTGCGAGAGTGGAACGTGCATACACTTGCGGGAAGTGTACTGCTTCTGCGCCTTATGTGGGAGCTTCTTGCCAGTTGCCTTGTAGACAGCGTGCATTGTAAGGCCTGCAATGGAAGAATTAGCATTGGCAACCGGTTTTTGTCCTGCGCGCTTGTATCGGGGGCAAATATGCTGTACACCAACTTACCTGAGCAATCAAATCCTCCCTTGGTTGGCCCGCTGTACGACCCGCCGCCCTAGACGTACGGCCATCCAAGCCACTTCGCGGCGTAATAGTAGATCAGCTGACATTTGGTCTTCTTCTTCGGAACCGACGCCGCGGCTCTCTTAACCTCGACATTCTCGGCTTCGAGGGCGTCTCCAAACTCTTCTTCGAGCTCACTTTTGACCTCCTCGTCCGGGACAACGCCGTCCTCGACATCGTCACCAACGTCAACGCCGTCATCCCCGTCGTTGCCGGGATCTTCCGAATCGGGCTCACTTGGGACGCAGCACTAGAGCGAGCCAAGAGTGAGCCGTCTTTCGGGAGAAGAGTTCGCCCTGCTAAGTGGAAGAGGGTGTTACCTGAACCGTGTTGGGGCCGGGGCAGTAGCCCGCAACGAAGAAGCCGCTGCAAGCACCGGTGATGTCTCCGCAGGTTCCGTCGCCGTCCTGTGTTCCGTCAGTAATGACGCACCGGTACTGTGAGAGGAAATGCTTGCCGGAGTGCTGCATGCGGTTGTAGAGCGCTGGGTCAGGGGTGCTGGGACCAGTGCCATGACAGTGGCGGCCATTGTCAGGGCCAAGGTAGACGATAGAAGATGCATGATTGATATGCGTGATTGTTGAGCAGATTCAGAAGATTGATTGGTTTGTGTAATGAATATGAGTGAGAAGAGAAGACGTTCTGTTCCTGCTCATAGAGGAAAAAGTTCTTGTATATATTCCACCTCAGAGTCTACTTTCAAGTTGAGTGGAGTGTGGAACAGCGTCCATTGCACGTCGGTCTCGTGGTCAACTTATTGGAAGAACTATATTTGCACTATAGAGAGCACCTTCTCTGGAGGCGACACGGTTCGGCCGCCCTGCCGCTGATATTCTCTAGCGCAGTATGCTGGCCTGATTTGCTCCACAACGGGTTTGTTTGTCTCTTGATGATTTCTGAACACGATAGGGATATGTGGAGTCTGAAGCAGGGGGAGGGTCTTGTAATTGCATCAGAGGGGTAGATCTTTGCTCAACTTCATCGATATGCAAAGGAAGTGGCTCTCCACGTAAGGCCTTCCAATGCAAGGCCAGATCGTTGTGTATGGCCCACCCTTATGGCCAAAATATTCTTGATGAAGCCGAGAGCCCCTTCGTGATGTGTTATAGGAATAGGAAGAATTCAAGTGCACGGTCCCGTCTTACTACGGCGTTCGACCGACGGGCCGTTGTATGCAGATTTTCCAGCCTCAGGCCGCCGCGCTCGTGTTTATGCTTCTGTCATGCATCTTATTCACTGTGTGAGCAGTCTAGAGAGCGTGCAAGGTGGACATTGCAGTTCGCCTGCATGAGAGAGTATTGTTTCGGGAGGAGGCCTAGTGGTGGTGCAGGACGCCTTGTCGCCATATGGTTTACTATGTCCGCGAAGACTCATACAATGCTGTATCAAAACCCGCCGAGACCGAATCCAAATTAGCAGGCATCCGCATTATGGTTCGTCGTCCAGTTGCGAGAGAATATAGCCCAGTAATTTGCAGAACCACCAGTACATATCCAGACCTTGCAACATGGTAAAGCCTGACTCAGTGTCTCTTACCATCCCGCACATGTTACGCCGCATAATTGTAGTTAAAGCCTTGCTTGGACCGTGCTGGCCTTCCTACACGGATAGGGGAAGTCCTTGGTCTTTGCGAGCCTCTGCTTAGGCGAAAGCGAAATTGTCAACAAAACTGTCCAGAAAGTACAAGTGCAAACTCAACCTTGAGCGCATCAGCCACGCTGAACACGATAAAAAACAGTAGAGCCATGGGCAACACCTGTCCGAACCCCCACGCAGACTCAGATCCAACCACCAAAGAGCGGTTGCTGATCTTGAGGTCGACGATAAAATACGTGGGTCCACACCGCAAATCCGGCGTAGACCGCAACTTCCAGAGGATAGAAACTAATGTCGAAAGACCATATTGCTAGGAATTGGATCAGCGACCACCAGATTAGAATCACCGCCCCTACAAGGAGTAGCCAGGGTGCCCAGAGCACTGCTCTGCGGATGATCAAGCAGCTCGATGTTGTGCCGCTGGAAAGATTAGTCGGGATGTACTTCTTGAGATCATCGAAACTTTCCTTCCAGTACTGCATGAGATATGCCAGTACGGCCTCGGGTTCCTCGACCAACAAGTTTTCCCAATTCATCGTTTTTCTAGAGAAGCTTAGCGCCAGAAGGACGGCGTACAGGGCTGCACCGCCAATCCAAAGCCAGGCGGTGCCCCTTGCGGACTTTTCGTGCGAGATGAAACAATATCCTCCCCGTAGAAAGTCCCATTGCTTGAGTTTTTTACGAGTGAAATCGATCTCAAGTCCCACGAAAAGTGAAAGACTGATGAGGACTGCCATGCGTCTGATCAGGATGCGGGAGCTTCGAGTCTCAGTCGTCGTTCCCAGAAATAGCCAGTCGATCCGCGCTGCCCAGAAGGAGGTGAGCGTCAGCCGCCAATATGCGATTACGAAAGCCTCGTGATAAAGGGATATTGTGTTGATCTGCCCGTACCCTGCGATAATGATTGCGGTGCCCGTGACGACTTGCAGATCGCAGAGAGACCCGAGCATGCTCTTTGCCGTCCTAACTGCATATCGCGAGGAGCCTCCCCTTCGCGAGTCTCCGTTCAGAACGGAATGGCGTCTGCGTAGAGGCAGAGAAGTACTCTGGTGCCCTGCGGGTCTTCTTCTCGTTTGGTGCCTGTCTATGATCGTCTTGCACGAGTCTACAAGGTCGAACCAGGCCGGTATCATGGCAACCGCAATGGTGAACCATGCGATGAAAAGGAATGACGTGAGTACCTGCAGAATCAGGACATGCTCCACTATTAATATAGGGAGACACTTACACCGATTCCGGCGATATCAGCGTCCGCCTCGAAAGTAGAGTTACAAGCAAAATTGATAGGGTATGAGCTGTTGAAGTAAATAGTAGTTCCGTTTTCATACCTATACCAATATAGATCTTGGAATGTAGATTCGCTCGTGCTGAATAACATGATGCTAGTATATAACGCGAGAGATATGAGGTTGCAAGGAGAAGAGGTTGTCTTCAACAAGTCCTCAGCAATGATGCGAGATATTCTGCAGCTTAGCTGCTAAGACTTTGCGGCTGAGTACTGCCCCTCGAGCATGCAATAATACTGTTAGAGTCCCCGCTAGTGCGGCGCCGTGCTGCGGCTCCATATTGTTTTTCCGCTCGACTTTTACGGACTAGAAGCTATTCTAAGCATTCACGAAACTCTATCTTCTGGACGGAGACGCCTTATCAACACCTATGCTGAGACCGGAATGTATCCTGTCAAGCTAATCGTTGGACCGGGATGGGCCACTTCTAGTGGAAAAAACTAGGCATTCCTGCATCGCTCCGCATAGCCTCGCTAGCTATTAGGGGATGCATGATAACCAAAGATCGGCTGTCAATCGGCAGCCTCATTTGCAGTCTCGTTCGAAGCGACACTGATCCTTGATTAGCTGAAAGATACGGATAACGGATCATAACGCGGATGGCTAGGCACGTCGTGCGCATGAATGGCCTTACAAAATCTAGGACATACTAACACGAATGCTTTAAACATCGAGTTAAAACTCCACAACGTGGTCTAAAAAGCTACGTTAAACTTAATATCTTATCTCGAATACCTTAACTTTAAGTTAGCTATATAATTATAAATATTCTTGATAAGTTGGTGTTGACGAAATGTCAGGTTTATGTGTTTATGGTGAGGCTTTTTATGCGCACACCGTGCTAGGCAGACGTGTGGAGAACGGTCCGGGTGTTGTATTGCAACGTCCTGTTTCAAATCGAAATCCTACATTCATGAAGGGCTGTGGCGAAACTGCGTCTTGCGGTTCTCAGCTTCAAGGATGTTGACGTGGCTTTAGCCTAGATGGGGCAACAGGTAGCCTTGTGAGTGACGTGCATAATTAGCGTCGCCGACGAGCAGGGTCATAAGTCAGGCCGCGCGGCTGGTATTGAATGCTACATATCTGCTGAAAGGGACGCCTGAAATCACGGGCCCCTCCCTCCCAGAAACCGGTAAAAGAAAGCCCTATGTAAACCCAGAGCTGAAAAACCCGACTTCCGGATGACTTCTTCTTGAAAACTCTTCCGAATCTTTTTGGGTCTGTATTAGTCTTAAAGACATGACACAAACGGACATCCTTGAGACAAACGGCACCATGCCTTCTTCGGACGGCAAGTTATGGACGGCCAACGTTGCCAACGATGAGACAAGTATTGCGGCAGCATCGCTTATGCGTGTGCTCGAAGGTGTCGCAGTTGCTACCAAGGCACCTGATGAACACATTCAACCATTAGCCCAGTGGTTGCGACACTACGGAGTCGTCGAAGGCAACGATTCGCCTCTGGGTATAACGGCGACCGATACCGAAAGCGCCCTCGATCTCGCTCTCCCCTTTGACGAATGGCGTGCGGCCATTGCTTCCAGTTCCGAGAACTGCAATGAAGGTGTCCGGCAGCTCGCCCAAGTTACTCTGGCTGTTGCGTTGCTGCGAGAGAAGGCACGGCGCGGACTGGATGTTGACACGGCGAGCCTCGATACAATCTGGAGTCTGATCTACGAGGCTATCATCAGTGCGCAGGGCACTGAGCTGCAGTTCACTGTTTCCCGCAGTGCGCAGGGATTCTTGGCTGTCCCGCTATGCAGTCTACTCAAAGATGGCCGCATTGAGGAGCTATGGCGGTTGCATACATGGCTGCCTGATGAGCAGCGGGGCGTGTCTGAAGATGTGTGCATTCATGCCCACCAGCCATTTGGACAGAGCTGGATATTACTTGGATGTGGCACAGACTGCGCGTTCGAAGTCGACAGCCCTGACGATCCCTCTTTGACCACTCATGCAGCTTACGAATGTTGCTATGCCGGCGCAGATGGCAAGCAGAGTGGGTCGGGATATCAGACTCACCAAATAAGCTCAACAATCAAGAACACGGGAAGACTTGTGAGAGTCACTCCGGTCAGCCGCGAACCACACTCGCGTGATATGACTTATATCGTTTCGGGTGGCGCCTACCACCGATCAATTGTGTCAGGTAGCAGACTTCATGCTACGCTTTTCGTCTTCGATGCGCACCGCGGCTACGATGATACCGCTGCCGTGCTCGGCCCGAAGGATGGTAGTGAGTATTTACAACCCCGAGATCCCGCTGGTATCACGCCCGAAGCCCTTGCACAAATGGTGGGCGTAACTCGAAAGTGGGAGCAAGCGCAGGGAGTCAAGCGTGAAGGAAACGATGAGCATGCTACTGTGATGGGATATTACAGATTCTTCCGTGGGTTGGGACTGCTGCAGGCTGGGCACCGAGAAGATGCCTTGTCGTATTTCAATCCTACCAAGGGGTGCACACCTACGCAGGCGTTCGCTCGGGAGCCCTCGCAGCAGCATCGTGATTACATCAGGAAGCTCATTGAAGTAGGGGCTGACTTGGACATTGTGGATGAGTCAGGCTACAAAGCATTGGACTATGCTGTGCACAACGGAGACACGGAGACCGAAGCACTTATTCTTGGACGGCCTTCGGCAGCATTTAGCTGAGCGCAGAATCAGGGAGGTAGCGTAGTATATATCTTACGCATGGTATGCAAGAGTAGCGTTAATGCTCACCTTGTTTCAAACGTCATGTGCACCAGGTGTGGTACTAGCATCATCAATAAGCGAGCAGGGACTCAATAGCGAAGACTGAACATTGTGTATAGCGCCATTGGATGGAAATTGACATGTTCACGATGAGCATGATATGCGAGGAAGACAGAGGCAAGACAATGTTTCTTGGGAGACAGACCACGTCATTGTGATTGCAGCGAGGTTCTACTGTTCTACAGGATGTTAAGCATTGTCCCTTCCGAGCAGCTTGCTCTGCCTCACCAAGAAGTCAATCTTTGGTCTGTCCAACTTCTCCTTCGTGAGCTTCGAACTACCGACATCGAGAACACGATCGGCCTCGCCTTTCTTCAAGGAGCCGTTTGAGTGCTCCCACCATTGGTGGAGGCTGTATGATTCCATGAGTGCACGCATTATCATGACCTCTACTACACACCAGGCTCGCTCGTAATATGTTCCATCAACGAGACTAATCATGGCGTTACATTGAGTCACTGCAAGAGGCAGTGCGTCGACACCGCGCGCTTTCTCTTGCTCGTTCTCTTGATCAATGCAAGCGTAGTCCTAATCAATCACCATGTCAGCCCTAGAAACCATTCATATCTAGGATATGACTCACCAACCACAAGCCTAGCCGATCAGGTTGAACATGGGAATTGACCTCCAGAAACTCCTGAACAGCACTCATCATACGGCGCCATTGAGTGCCGTTATCGTCGTCCGGTACAATGCGGCCAATCCAACGGTACGAGAAGAAAATGATGAAGTCATCTTCGTCTGTCGCCGCTGTCTCTCCTACGCCATCGGCGAACTGTTTTGTCAGCCCTGAGGTGGAAATTGGAAGTTTCCCATGTCTCATGAAGTCAGTATACTTCACGTAATGGAAGTTACTGAACATGCGCCGTTCCTTGGTCTCTTCGGACAGAAACCTTGCGTAAATTGTCCTCAGTTTCCTGAAGGACCCGCTGGACTTCGTCCTGAGTTCAGGCCGGATATGCTCCTGAAGGATAGTTCTGTACTGTCGACGTAATCCCGCTTGTCGTTTTCGAATCAAAACCTCTTCGTCAACCTTTCTTCCAATGTCTTCTTGCGGCATACCTGGATAATCACGTTCGATGTCCCGGCAGAGAGCTTTACGTAACGCCTCCTCAATAATTGGGATCGCTTCCCTGGCGTCGGGACTATCGCTTAGGACAGCGTGGTCTAAAGCACTGAAACCTTGCTCGTCGTATGAGTCAAAGTCCACACCGGCGCTCGCCATGAGTTTGAGGTACTCATTATACTCTTTCCCTGGTTCTTTACAGAACGCCATTGGAGAACTGCATATACCGGATGGAGCATTCCATTGATCCAAGGCGTCGTCTCGCTGACCGTTGTGCCACAGGGCGTTGCCATAGAAGAACTTCGAAAAAGCCGTGACCGTAGGGTCTTCGCGTGTCTGCCGTCGTTGGGACTCCTCGGCAACGTGAACTGCGTCTGCTGTCTCGCCGGCAGCGATATGACAGAGTGTGAGGCGGTCCATGCCTATGATCTCCCATGACTTGGCCATGGCAGCATACTTTGACTGAGGGTCTTCTGTAAGGAGACGTTGCTGAAGGTCTCGAGCTCGTGTGATGCGTTCTTGAAGCTGACTGAATGCCGCGGCAAGCAACGTGGCATCGTTTGGCTGCGTTTGCTGCGACAGGTTGTATGTCGACATGCCCTCGTTGCCAATCGCACGACAAATCTCAGCATCTGCTTCAACGCTTGGAGCTGCATCGCGAGCCAAACGACCTTGCTCACGAAACGCCTCTCGTGCCTCAAGAAATCGGTTGTTGTGCCTTGCCATCACGCCGAGTTCGCCTGCCAATGGGTTAAGCCAACATCCTGGAACGTCACCCATACGGCTTCAACCTTTCACTACTTACCAAGAATCGAAGCTTTAAAAGATGAACTTGCACCTGGGAATGCTTCAAGCGACTGTTGAAGCATCTTTTTAGCCCGGTCATACTGTCCAAGTCGCCGCCAAATGCCTGCCACATCATAGAAGAGTTCCTGTCTACGGGCTTCAGCTTCCGGAAAGCCTGGCTCCTCGCAGATAGCTAGAGCCTCTTGTAGTAAACGAAGTTTCTCTTGCCATAATGCCTTCTTATGGTAGTCGTTGGCTTTGACTATAAGCTTCTGGTATTCGTGTACAGAGTCAGGCGCCATGATGAGTAGAGGTATGACACTGATAAGATTAGCGAGACTTCTACGAGTAGGCTCCAGATTGACTGAAGGAGTGTACGTTCGCCAGTAAGTCAGTGGCTAAAGACGGAGCTGAAAGACCTAGCTTAGCTAGTCTGCCACGTCACAGGTGAATACTATTCACACTAAGTAGAAGGCGTCGAAATCCAAGCGTGTCGCACTTGTATATTCAAATCGATTCGATATATACTAGACGGCTCCACAGAGAGGTTACGTATACAATTCTATCTCGTAGTCGATATCGGGAGCTATGCGGAGTCTAAGTTTACCTGCCGATTATAGCTCGGCGAAAAGTCGGGCCGAGAAGCCCCAATTCATTCAGGCTAATTTAGATCTGTACCGTTCTTTTGCTTTAGACTTCGACTGAATCGACTCTCTAACGTTCCCCAACAACATGATAAGAAATTCGAAGGTGAGAGCAAAAGCTATAATCGTGCAAATTGATTGATACAAGGATTTCTGGCTATAAAGCTTCTCGCAACTACAGGTCCTTTAGACGAAGAGTCGAAGGGGCGCATTCGATAAGATAGACATACAGGTCTTCTCTTCCTAGCGTGACGAAAAGCTGGGGTCTGGCGTGGAGAAACCCTGGGGAAGCTGGGGTGCAATTGGCGCAGGGATGGTTATGGATACGAGATGTGTGCCTTGCAGGAAAGCAGCATATTTATAGCACGTCTAATAATCAATTCTAGCCTCCTTCGATGCACTCGAGATTGCTAAAACGGTGGTCGAACGGGAACTTTGCAAGCACCATGCAGCTCGAGGCAATTTGTTGAAGATAGCTCGAAAGCGTGATATCATATTCTCGGCTCACTTGTTCTATTGTTGTATGTCCGATCACACACTGTTGATGGACTTGCGCAGGGCGGATATCGAGTAAAATTGGATGTCGCCTGCTTATTCTCCTGAGGTAGATTTGCTCGACAATGCTCTACAAACCTCTGATCTTCATCCTTGCCGTCGTATCCACACGTTCGCTGCTCTTGTATACCAGGGTCGATGTGGAGCCGAATGCCAAATGTGGGGCAAGTTCGGTCCGCCGCCTTGATGCATCTAACAGCTAGCTCAACCTTTCCATATGGTTGTTTATCTCTAAAACTCTTTTGCGATGCCCGTTCTCGAAGCGGCCTCAAGTTCAATTTCCTTCCACAAGCATCGACTCGTACAATCATGGCAACCAAGGACTCCACCAAATCTGACTCTCAGCGCACGGGCAGCGTTTTGGATGGTCAGCGCAAGGGTTTCATTATTGCAGTTACATCTAGTTTCTTGTTGCTTCAGCTTCTCTTCCTAGCAAATCTGTGCTACCTCTATGGCTCATTGTACAAGAGCAACAGCCGCGCGCATGCTCTGAATGTTCTGGCCGTTGACTATGACGGCGGCATCATTGGCCAGTCGATACTTGGCGCATACGGTTCTCTTCGGGGGCCAACCTTCCCAACACTTCAAGTCCACACTACTGCGCAATATCCTTCAGTCGACTCGATCAGGACCGCCGTCTGCCATGGAGACTACTGGGCGGCAATTTACGCACTCCCGGGGGCCTCAACCCGACTTTCTGCAGCGTTACAGGGCGGGGACGCCGCGAGAGCCTACAACTCCTCGGAAACCATCCAGTACCTGTGGAACGAAGCAAGGTATACGACGACCGCGGAAGGCTTGATCAAAGCAAATATGGAGACTCTGATTGCGGCGAGCCGAGTTGTGTACAGCCATATCAATGGTACCCGAGCACTCCAGTCGATGAATACGTCCGACGAAACCGCCGTGAACATCTTGATGAATCCTATCGTCGCATCGAACATCAACATCAAGACGACCACGCACGGCACGAGAGTCTTGTACAATACTGTTTCGGTCGCCCTGTCAATCGTGCAGCAGTTCTTCTTCGTCATGGCAATCAATGGGGTCAGCAGTGAGCTGAACCTCTTCAGTAAACTCCCACCAAGGACCAACGGTCTCATCCGCATGGGCTTAGCGACAGTGTACACCTTCGTCGGCTCTCTGTGCTGGATGGGCTATGTCTGGGCTTTCAAAGAAGGCTGGGATGTCAACGGCACCCAGTTTGTGCTTTCCTGGATGGCTGGATGGCTTTTCATGTACATCAATTTCCTCGTCCTCGATATTGGTGCTGTGTTTATTCCGATGCACTTCATGCCCTTCTTTGTCCTGACATGGATTGTCACGAACGTTACGAGCTCGCTCGGCTTGTTCGAAACCTCCCCTGGTTTCTACCGTTGGGGCTATGCACTACCTGCGCACGCGGTATATCAGGTTCTTGTCCAGATCTGGTCCGGCGGTTGCAACAACCAGATCTACAGCGCTCTGCCAATCCTCTTCGCGTGGCTCCTGGCAACGCAATTGGGCATCGTCTTGGCGACAAATCGAAGGTGCCGTATTGCTCGTGCAGTCGATCAGAAGGAAAAGGAAGCAGCGTTTGCGGCGGAGACGGGCAATGATGATAAGCAATCACCCGAAGCCAGTATTGCATCATCAGGTGGCACCAAGGATGCCATAGGGCCTGACGCACTAACTCGAGCACACAGTGCTCCGCCGAAGGTGGAGACACCGGAAACACCACTTCATGACTGGGCCTACTCGCCAAGTATGCCAGTAGCGTTTCAGGGCAATGCGGATCGCGCCGTTGCCAGTATGCCGAAGTCCAAGAGTCAATGACGCGTGGGTGAAGTAAGCTCGAACTGGAGGCGCCCCCAAGCTAGCATGAGTAGAGATCAAAGTGTGCCAAAGAGCAGTCTTCTTTAATTGATAGCTCATATCGCACCGAGCATAGATACATATTCGAAGGGAATTGGACGCTCGCGGTAGGCCAATCAAGTCAAACTCTCGAGGAGAGATTTATCGGCACTCAGATTACTACTCATGCTTGTGAGGTCCGCTGCGCCTTGACAGATCTCATACTCCGCCTTGGCCTACTTCTCTTGGCGTCGGAAGGCGCCGGCTTCTTGCTGTTAAGCTGTGATGCGTTCATAGGCCTTCTGACAGCGATACCGCGACCTTCGGGGCTGAAAACCTCAACCTCCGGAAAAGTTGGAGTTAATTCATGGGAAGGCGGACTGCGCTCTTCAGAAGGTGATTGTAGTTCTCCTTCCCCCACATTTGATTCATCCTTACTCGGCTGTTTCGACTTACGAATCTGGGCAACGAGCTCGACCCAGCCGCAGCCTTCGACAAGTATGTCGGCCGAGTAGATGGTAAACGGCAAGCGCTCAGGTTTCAGGCCGACGCCTGATTTCGCAGTTAATGGGCCGCCTTGAATCTTAGTCGTGTCCCATCTAAGCTGCGTTTTCCCTGCTGATTTGGTTTTCTCGCCCGCTCCAGGCTCTACGATAAGATCAATACCTGTAGCTCGCTCGCCCTTTTGAATGGCCACTGCTTTCTCGGTCGAAGTCACATGGACTGGAAGCGGAACGAATGGATAGGCCAGAAGAACGAGATCCGGTGTCGTCGCCGTTATGCGGATGAGGCCCCCGAGCAGTAGCGATTGACCGGGTTTGACGACAATTCTTTCTGGGACAATGCGATTCTGCATGATGAGGTCGAGCTTGCGCTCTGGACGAACGTAGGTATCCAGCTTGCCCCGGAGCAAGCCCGGTAGATCTATCAACTCACCTTTGTTGTTGCCAAAGGGTACCCGTATAGGTGATGCTGTTGTACCGGGGAGAGCTGATACAATCGGCATCGCCGGATATGCCGTCTCCATTTGTGGCGGAGGAAGCAAGGAGTCCGCATTCTGCGGATCATCGTCGAAGTAGTCGACGGTGTTGGGATTGTTACCGGTGACCTGTGCATCCTGCGTCGCGGTATCCGTTGCTTCCTTGCTACTTCCGACAGCTTCCCTGCTGGCCTCGAGGCCTGCGTTGCTGCGCAAAGCGTTGAAATCGACAGTCTGATTTCGGCCTTTTGGATATACCACTTCAAAAAGTTTGCTCTTTCCAACATTGGCCTTCCCCACCAGCCAGTTACCACCTCCGCGACCGTATATGTCTTCCTTCACCTCCTTCGTCCACCAGCCGCGCTTCGAGCTAACGCATCTCACGTTGCCCAATCGTACGTTGTGTCCGGATCGTCCAAGCGCGTCTCGTAGCACCGATGTAAGGTATGGCATCAAACGATCAACCTGCTCTTTGGTCGGTGCAAGGAGATCTGACCGCGTAACGATAAAGCTTACTTCAGCGAGTCGGCCTTTGTGGTACTTGACGCTCTTTGATCGGCGATTCTGGGTGCGCAAGGGCGCGAGTGAGAGTTTGTGGTTCAGGTTGGGTATCAGGGACATGGGGAAATCCGCTGCATCGATGACGTGGTATATATGGTTGTATTTGTGCGGCGACTGGGATATCATGGCTTCGATGGTATCGAGAGAAGGGTGGTGGATGGATACACCAGAGTGGTGGTGGACCAGCTTGTGGCAGCGATCGCATACTGGGGGAGGTGGTTCAGAGCCTTTGGCGGGCGTGCCTTCATCTAATCAGCGATGTAACTGCGCTCGCCGCCGAGTAACATCCTACCGGCTGCTGCCTCCTTTATACCAAGTTCTCCTAGGAGATCGTTGTCCGTGTTTTGGACGGCCGATCGGAAGATCTTGTCCTCCAAGGCGCGTCTTGAGCCTCCATTGAGATATGCTTTGACGTTCGATCTGTTGGTGGAGTAATATCCCGCTTCGTTTGGCTCGATCGTCTGTGTTGGCGCACCGCAGCCGGGGCACGACAAAGGTAGCGCACTGGTCGCGCCTTTGGGCTTCACAGCAACATGGTCCGGCGGTAGAGCTGCAGAGACAGCGGTGATGGCTGTTGCGGCGGCAGAGGTGGATAGAGGTCTTGCCGGACGGGGCGGCCGGCGGGTGCGTGTAGCTGTTCTTGCAGGCTGCTGGAGCAGCGCTGGACAGAGAAAGGTTGGGATGAAGGTATCGGTGTGCAGTAGTTGCCTTGAAAAAAGCGTGCTGGTTCGGTGTAGCGCCGGACGCATTCTTCGATGAAGCAAAGTAGACGTGATGCTCCTTGGGTGCTTGGCTCATGCCCATCCCGAAACTTTTGGTCGGCGAACGGCAGAAAGAGTGCCGAGACCCCTGGATCCCCCCCAGAAAAAGCTACCGCCTCAACTGTGGTCTGGGGGAGACGGGAGGCCAGAGCTCCAACTTTTGGTTCCTCGTTTCCGAGTCGTTCGAGCTAGGGCTTCCTGCCGTCCGTCTGGCCTGATCCTCATCTCCCTTTAAAGCCGTACACTCTCTCTGACGCTTGTTCCTGCATACCATAATCTTCACCTCCGTCGATCACCATGTTCGCTTCATCCCGAGCCGCAGTACGTCAAGTGGCGTCGAAGCCAGTCGCCATCAATGTCTCCCTCAGAGCGGCATCAGCATGGGCGAAAGTGCCTCAAGGTCCTCCTGTAAGTCCATTGGGTTAACGCTCTGAGAGCTGCGGTACTAAGTGTTTCTTCAGGACGCCATCCTGGGCATCACAGAAGCATACAAAGCCGACAGCCACCCCGAAAAGATCAACCTCGGTGTCGGCGCATACCGTGACGACAAGGGCAAGCCGTACGTGCTGCCCTCAGTCAGGTCAGCCGAGAAGAAGGTCGTCAATGCGGCGCTGAACAAGGAGTATGCTGGCATCACTGGTGTCCCCGAGTTCACCAAGGCGGCGGCACGACTCGCCTATGGCGCTGACTCCGAGGTCATCAAGGAGGACAGGGTGGCAATCACACAATCCATCTCGGGCACTGGCGCTCTCAGGATAGGTGGTGCTTTCCTTGAGCGCTTCTATCCCGGGGACAAGACCATCTACATCCCAACGCCCAGCTGGGCCAACCACAATGCCGTCTTCAAGGACTCGGGCCTCAAGGTGGAGAAGTACCGGTACTACAACAAGGACACCATCGGTCTTGACTTTGAGGGTATGGTGGAGGACATCAAGAACATGCCCAAGGGCAGCATCGTCCTCCTCCACGCCTGCGCTCACAACCCCACCGGTGTCGACCCTACCGAGGACCAATGGCGATCAATTAGCGACGCGGTCAAGGAGGGTGGCCACTACCCGTTCTTCGACATGGCCTATCAGGGCTTTGCCAGCGGCGACACCGCCAAGGATGCGTTCGCTTTGAGGCATTTTATCAGCGAGGGCCACAGGCCATGCCTGGCGCAGAGCTTCGCCAAGAACATGGTGGGTTGACACTAGGCCTCTAGACGCTTTTAAGCCCAAGCTTACTTTCGACCAGGGCCTCTACGGCGAGCGTGTCGGTGCCTTCTCCATTGTCTGCGAATCAACAGAAGAGAAGAAGCGCGTCGACTCCCAGATTAAGATCCTCGTCCGGCCTCTCTACTCGAACCCACCCGTCCACGGAGCGCGTATTGCATCGGAGATCCTCAACGACTCATCGCTCAACCAACAGTGGCTGGGTGAGGTCAAGGGCATGGCGGACCGCATCATCAAGATGCGCGCTCTGCTGAAGGAGAACCTTGAGAAGCTCGGCAGCAAACACGATTGGAGCCACATCACTTCCCAAATCGGCATGTTCGCATACACCGGTCTTACCGCTGAGCAGATGGACAAGCTGGCAAAGGAAGTGAGTCACAGTCCGTCACTGAGTAACCGCGAAACGATGCTGACATACAACTCTAGCACTCTGTGTACGCGACCAAGGATGGTAGGATATCTGTCGCGGGCATTACGTCTGACAATGTTGGGCGCCTTGCCCAGGCCATCCACAAGGTCAAAGGTTGATTGATCTAGCGTTTGTACACCTGGCGTCTGTCTGTGCACTTAAATAGACTCAACTTAGACTGTACCATGCACGCAACGGGGTTTCGACTTCGTGCAGCTACCATTCACCGTAGAATAATCAGGCTTTCAAATAGCACAGATGGAGATTATTTGCTGATGAGTACTATATATTGATAGACCTCTTGAAGTGGGTTGCATGCTATGTCACGAGATGGGCCCCATGAAACCTTAAAACACTCGCAGCAGGAGCGTCCCAAGATCGTCGAAGCATTGCGCGTGCGCTTGCCGCATAGGTTAGACACAGAGGCGGCCGATGCCCGGAGCCATCAAAGAGCCGAAGATCGCACGGCAAGAAGCGCCTCGAAAAGGTTCGAGGACGGCCCGGGGGGAGCCAAGGGGGGCCGAACTGTCGTCAGGATCTGCGTGCTTGCGTCGGGTGGAGCCGTGGTGGGAAGGGTGGAAGGATCCCCTCGATCCCGTCTTTCGGTGCGCGAGCCGAGCTGGCACTGATTAGCTTGCAAATTAACTATTGTAGTAGTTGACGTTACTGCCTCACAAACACTGGCTCGGTGGTCTCATTCCTTGGAGAGTGAGGGGTGATACATACGAGACAAAGCATCTCGCAGCCTCAGCCTCAGCCTCCGCCTCAGCCTTTGTTGACTGGTCTTCACGTGCGCGCCACGTCCTGGTGATATGACGCAGCCATGCAGGATGCTTGGTGCTGAAAAACCGTCCGCGCTCCGACGGCACCAGAGATATGTATCAGCAGCAACCCTTCGCGCAATGGAACGCAATCCAGATGCCGAACATGTTCAGGAAACGGAAACGCCTTTCACGATTGTGGGAGGAGGAGAGCGATCTGCCGCGTCCACCTGCTTGAGGACAGCGACGTTGTTTTCTGGTGAATAGAGTACGTCGAGGATTCCAACGTCATCCACAGAATCGGGTCAGCTCAACTGAAGGCACTCCCTCGGCGGGCGCGGGGACACGCTGTCTTTGCGTGCTTGCACGGGTGATACTCACAGTTATGAGTGAGCGACCGAAGTAACAGGTGTTCTCTGCCCAATTGGCCGTAATTGGCTTCGCCCAACGCCGAACAATGCCTTTTCTCCCACGCTTTCGGCGGCCTTGGCGCTCTTCTCCCACACACGCGCTTGTCTAACTCGCTCCCTCTCTCCCACCCACCACCCTAATCACCGTGCGCCAGCGACGACGACCCCACCTCCGCTCTCAGCTCAACCTGACAAGCCCGCTATTTCTCCTGCTAGACACCTATTCTACGCCGCCCGTCTTCTGTCCTAATCATTCTCTCTGCACCGGATCCCTCTCCTCCGTCCCGCACTCGAACAGCGTCGCACAAAAAGGCCTACCTAATTCCCGCCCAAATTCTTCTTGACGACGCGGTACAGGTGATTCCCCAAGTAGTCTCAGACCCGGCGGGGCGGTACTAAACCCCTCGTCCTCCCAGGACGTCCCGCCGATCCCTCTTGTAGCTTCCTATCCCGATCTCGACCAGAGCAACGGTCTCGACGTTGCGGACCCTCTTTTCGTCATAGCGATCAGCCTTACCAACCTCGAGCTTGCGCGCAAAGCACAAAAGAACCACCGGAACCCACACGTACATCGACTCCTGTAGTCAACACTGTCCGACCGCCGTGGGCATCTCAAGATAGCTACCAAAAGGTTACGGTTCGAACGTACATAAAAGATGGCGCGAGCGACGGATCATCCCGAAGACAGGGTAAGCCACGTCGATCATACCGGCAGCCCTATACAGATCGAGCTAACAGATGGCATGCAGAGCGAGGAGGGTTCTACTGGGCTGCCAGAAGCGGGCGACGCCATTGATACCGCCACGTTCGAGCAAATCCTCGAGATGGATGAGGATGAGGATGAGCGCGAGTTCAGCAAGAGCATCGTCTTCGACTTCTTCCAACAGGCCGAAGCAACTTTCGACAAGATGGACGCGGCTCTGTACGTCTATCCTCTCTTCCGCACAATCGCATGAGCGACTGCTAATTCTAACCGTGCTATAGCGAAACGCGCGACCTAGAACAATTATCTCAGCTCGGCCACTTCCTCAAGGGATCATCCGCCACACTGGGTCTTACCAAGGTCAAGGATAGCTGCGAGAAGATCCAGCATTTTGGTGCAAATAAGGACGAGACGGGTACAAGGGACGAGCCAGACGACGACGTCTGCCTGAAGCGGCTCAGAAAGACAATAGAGCAGGCAAAGCAGGAGTTTCACGATGTGGAAAAGGTGCTGCGTAGATTCTACCACGACGAGTGATCATATCTGTTTAGACCTTGGATTGTTGGTTGAAGGGGTGGTTTCTGAGACATACTTATCACGCTGGTGTTGCTGGAGAGCCTCTAATCACGAGACTGGATGAACGATGGGTTGGGGACAGGCTTAGCGACGTTTCGGTAACGTTAAACGGCCGAGATCAGATTGATTGAAACGTGTCAAGCTCCACAATGCTTTGTGAAGGGTCGCTTGATACCGACCTGCCGCGCTGGTTCCCGAAATTGGGGTCTTTCGTCCGAAGATAACTGTGGCTTAAGTAATGTATAGTACCCTCTTGAGCTTTGATAACTTCACCGCCGCACCAGTGTCCGTAGGTATCCAGCTGCAAAGCGTTAGGTAGCTGTCATGTACAAGCGTAAACGCCGGTTACTGCCGCCGGGCTTGGTTGCCGGACACGCGCGGCTAGTTATCCGCTGAACATCACTTCTCATCTTCAATACCTCCAGCACGCGCCCGATAGAACTAAGCAAACCTCACAGTTCCATTGGTTTTGTCCGAATCATTTGTACCTGGACAGCTTGGTGCTAATGACTAGTAGTCGGGCATCACAAGGGCACACATGTTAATCTTCGTGATGAACAATCTGCTACCCGCTTATGCGCATCCTGACATCCACTACTCTATCTGCGGTTTGGCGCTCAGCTGAATATCGTCTTGTAGTACCCTTTCTCTGCTGTTCGGGTCTCGTTTGCGTTTCGAAGTTTTTTACCTATTTATCATCTTCCAATCCCTTCAGCAAGAGCAAGAAGTACAGGGATACCACCGCCATTACCAGTTCTTCCGTGAACATGCCGCGCATTATTCGGCGCAAACAGAAAGCCGTCCATGCAAAAAATGCAGATGGTACTGAGAGAACCGGAGCAGGAGAAGCAACCACGGAAGGCGCGCGAACGCAACCCGGAAAGCCTCCTAAGAAGCCTCCGTTGACGCACTTCTTATGCACTCCGCTCGTGAACGACTCTTCGCACGCGCAGTTGGAAGCCTCCCTCCAACGCTTCAGGAACGATGTCCAAGGCCAACGCACCGGCACGTCTGCCTTGACATTTAGCGGCTACGAGATCCCGGGCGGATCCGAAGTTGGTGCTGCGTCAAGCCGAAACGCCCAAATAACCGCTTCAACGCCTACTACAGGCGCTGCGGCAGGCATACCACATTTGTCCATAGCTCCAAAAGCTATCCGTCCGCTAGGGACGATCCACCTCACCATCGGCGTCATGTCCCTTCAGTCACCTGAGAGAGTCCAAGAAGCAGTTTCTCTTCTCCGTTCCCTCGATCTCAGCAGCATGCTCCGTCCCGCCGCCTCGACCTCTGCCGCCACGGGAGATGCTACTCCTAGCCCCTCGGCTTCTGCATCTCCGCCAAATCTCATTCCAGACTTCCAGACCGCCACCTCCAGTGACACCAGCCGCACAGGACACTCCGAAGCGCTTGTGGGCAACGCGTCCCGCAAGCACCAGGGTGGTCTACACGACATACCTTCCGCCGAAAAGGTCGCGGGCACCGAGACCTGCGGCGCTGATGTCACACCCACAACCGGCTCCTCCGAGACCGCTACGACCACGCGGCCGGATGTAACCCTTACCCTTCCAACACCCACCGTATCGGATGCAAGAATTCTAAAAGTGTCACTGAGGAGCCTGCAACCAATGCAAAAAGCCCAAAAAACAAGCATTCTATACGCCGCCCCTGACGACCCAAGCGGGTATTTGCTAAAGCTAGGAACCGAATTGAGAAGAGCTTTCACAGATGCTGGGGTGATGGTCAAAGACGACCGGCCTTTGAAGCTACATGCCACGATTGTGAACACTATCTACGCCAAGTCTGGTGGGCGGAGAGGGAGGCGGCCGGGGAAAGGTGTGCGGGCACCTCAGGGAGCTGAGAATTCGGAAGGCGAGAACCCGGAAGACGAGTCACAGCAAGCAGATGTGGACACGACAGCGGCAGATCCAGAAATCCCTAGTGACCTTGTAGAGGTTCCCGGGACAGCGCCTTCGGAGCCAAGCCATGATCCAGTCCAGGAAGAGGGGCACGCTACCCGCAGCCAGAACGAAGGGACAAAAGCTCTACCAGATACTTCCTCAGGTCACGGGCCGGATGCGAGGGCGCCTCTCAGATTCGATGCCACAGCGCTGATTGAGCGGTACAAGGATTTTGTGTGGGCGGAGGAAATCACGATAGATAAGGTGGCGATATGTAAGATGGGCGCTAAGAAAACACTCAATGAGAGAGGTGAGGTGGTAAACGAGGAGTATGAGGAGGTTGCAAGCGTGGCTTTGTAGAGCTGATTGTGAGGTACGCGAGCAGCAGTGTATATTACGGAATGCGACGATGTACGGTACATGCCGCGTCGACATACCGCCATGTTCGGACAATTCGAGCTGTCAGAGCAAAGACCCGAGAGGGCGTAAATACAAGAAAAACTGCCGCCAAGGCGATTGGAGCCCCTTCCATGTCTGGTTCCATGCATTTTCGAACCCTTCATGCTTTTCATATACTCATTGATACATCTCCTCATCAACTTCGTCGCTCTTCAGCGCCTACAATGCAGCCGATTACTCAACATACGCCCTATAGATCTGGAGTCCGCTATCCGCCTCGAATTCCGTCTCCGTGTCTTTCCCAATGAAGAAGACGTAGCCTTCCTTGACATCATACGACTTCCCACCTGCCTTCATCTTGCCCTCGCCGTTGACATTGATCATGATGCTTGGACCCCCCAGTGCGCTTATAGTCTCCTTCTCCCCGCTCGACAATATGGTGGCCAGCATGTCAAACTCGCTCATCGGCGGGCCGTACAGCTTCGTCTTGCCGTTCTTGCTCCTGTCAAAGCTCGTCGAGTTCAGAATGGCTTCCTCGGCCGAATGCGGTGTGAATGTCAGACACTTGCAGAAGAGCTCGACGTTGTTGCGGTCCGCACGGGGACAGAATCCGGTGTTGAGCACGTTGTTGGACCGAGCCATGCACTCGATTATGTCGCCGGAAAGATATGCGTGGATGCCGTCAGCGGGGATGTAGATGCTATCGCCGGCTTTGAGAGTCAGGTAGTTCATCGTGATCAAAGCGACAATGGTGCCGGGATCGGTCTTATCGTACTGCGCCTGCAGGCGCGGGATGAGGTCTGGTATGTATGTGTCCTTGCCGAACTTCTCCTTCGGCTGCTTGAGGAGCGCTGCTTGCACGTCGGCAATTGTCTCGTCTGATGCGGACAGTATGGTTTTGACAACGTGCTTGAGCGTCATGTCATCGAATTTGGGCTTTTTGGTATCGGGAAGGAATTGCTGGAGGGGCTCGAGCTGCATGAGAGCTTCGATGTCCTCGAGGGGCTTGAAGCCGCAGAAGGATTCGAAGTCTGTGAGGGCCAGGGCTATCTCGGGCTTGTGGTTCGGGTCGGTGAACTGGTCTGGGTCTTTGCGGTGGAGTTCGGCGGCCATCTCCTTGTTCTGTTGGTCGGGAGGTTAGCCGGAGTGCTCGCTGGTGATGTACGAAGATTGCTGTACCGGATGAAGCTGTAGCGGTAGAGCTTTGGCTATGGAGAGGACTTTCGGCAGGTACGGCAGCTTGGAGTGACCGAACTTCTGGAGCACATTCTTGCCAATGAGCTCCTCCGCATGCTTGTCGAGAACGTCTTGAAGGTCTTCGCCCGTCTCAAGAACGAGTGACGGAAGTTCCGGATATGTACCCATCCACCTAAGACAGTGTGTAAGCGAGTGGAAGCCCGGTGGACATGGACGACGTGGACTTGCATCTCCGAATAGGGCTTGTCCTCCTCGATCTTGAAGTCCGTGCCGGGGGTTTTGGCGCAGAGGCGCGCTGCCGCCGACTCGGAGCCTTTGCGTCCCCATGGGTACTGGTTGCAGTCGCACTTGAGTTGGATGACAGACTCTACCATGATGGATGGTATTACGGAGTACGGGCAGTGTGAAGACTAGGAAGACTAGGAAAACTATCAAGTTTTCTGATGAAGGAGGCTTAAAGTTATCGAAAATGACATGAACGCACAATCCGGCGGAGAAGTTTTGTTTTGGCTCCCAATATTTTGTATGAGGTAGACTGGACCTCGCACTGGTAAGATCAACGTCATCGTGAACTTCATCCAATCATGGCCGGCAATTCTGGGCCGCTCTTCTCACGGAGCCAGGTCAGGTACCCAGTAGACCTCAGTGCGTTGGGAAGGGTACGAGTAAGTAGTCTTTCCGCGCGTCATTGTGCCTTGTTCCGCGAGCGGAGAGGCTCTGCTGAGGTGCTGCTCAGGGCCGCCGCGCTTTCGCAAGGGCGATGTTGTCGTTGCGAAAGCGACGATGCTCCTCCACCATCTTGCCGCTCACGTGTCAGGCTCTACCGTCAGCTTGCGAACCTCAGCTGGGGGTGGGGGCCAACTTTTCATCAGATTTCCCTTCTTCCAACTGGTGTTGCTTACGTCCTTAAAGGGAGTACGCGGTCTGAAACCTTGAGAATGGAGTTTTGGGGCCGTTCTCGTTGTCGAAGGGTGGTTCAAAAAATGCGTTGCCGCGCTGAAAGCGCCTTAAGGATATCGAGGTGGGATAATCGAGACACAGATCGAAGGTCACTTTCGGTGGTTGATGCGCTAAGTGTGTGGTCTACCAAACGTTCAATTTCCTTCACTCCATGCAACTGATACTCCTTTTTCATCCATAACATGATCTCAAGTCCAACTCGCTCGTAAATTTAACAGCTAGAGCCGCGCACCTGTGAAAAGTTATATGTATCACGTATGAACAGAAATAGCATGGAGAACTTTTTGGTTTCGGCAAAGCCAAAGTTTTCATTGTTTACACCTTTTTTTGTGGTTAGTGTGCGAGTCTGTCAGCGAAACCAGCGCTGACAGTAAGGGACTAACGCGCAAAATTCAAACGCCGGGTGAGGGGATCTGTCCTCTAAGCTCACCCCTTATCCATCGGAAAACTTGCGCCTAAACACCAGCCAATGCAGCACAAGAAGAACCCTACCCCGACCTACCTCAACACCTACCTACCGCAGAGAGACCCCGGTTCATGGGTCCATCTGGGATTCAACGACCTGCTGCATCCACCGCCGAATCTGAAACACGACGCCGAGATAATCTTGTATCAGTTCAGTCCTAGGCGGAAGACCATTCCTCTCAGCAAGACAATACATCCTAATAACGAGGTTACACCGGCAAAGATGGACCAGCCGATAATACAGGAGTCGAGGAGTAGTCTCGAAGCCGTCCATCCTGCTCAACGTCCACACCACCTCTCGAGTGATGAACCGGATAGCGAGCCTTCGGAGGTTTTGCCGGGTTTGGCTAATCGTGTCATGCGGCGCATCGTTGTGAGGCGGGAGTGGCATGTTGCCACTGATAATTGCGCGTCGGTCGTCACCGTGCCAGAGTCCACTGGTTTCCACGAGGTCGACGTGCTGCTCGGCTTCCTCGAGCATATATTCGGCGAGCCAGAGGTGGTCCTCGGAGAGTAGAGTGTTGTCGAGACTTGGATGGGTTATCCAGTGAGCAAAATACTGGACCTCGTCGCCATTGTCGCTTCCTTCGTCAGCGCTATCATCATCATCATCAGTTTCCACCTCGAAGAGGACAAGCCTGCAAGTTGGACAAGTGTTGCTACCCTGGCTCTCAGGCGTGCCATTCAACCAAGTCGACAAACAGTCAAGGCAGAAAAAATGGCCGCACTGCGTACGTACAGCCCTCATATCCGGACAGTCATGGTCCGGGAATGCCTCGTTGCAGATGGGGCAACCCCCGGCATCTACAGGGATCTCTGCGGGATTGATCGAGCCAGCTTGCCTCCAGAACTGTTCGCGGTCGCTGAAGGTGACACGGTTTGTCATGGTGTGCTATGGACCACCTATCAGTTATGGTACTTCTTCGTTCTGAGTGCCCGAACGGACGCGACGACTGCTGGGTCAGTGTTGGACTATTGGTAGTCGACGATGTTTCTCGATCAACAAGAGTACACTTCTCCGACGGAAGTGGATGCGCTGGATGGACATTTCATGGCAGCTTCGCCCCCTTTTATGTGCAAATACACCGTCCTGAGGTCCACTTTCACCGGCACAACAATGGCATTGTTGCAGACAGAGTCTAGAATGTCTTCTTTGATTGAGAATAAAGGGCAAGGCGCTGGCTGGTGACGGCCGTACATAGTTACAGACCGGACAATGCATTGTGCTCGATTGCTATCTCTTCGTAGTGTATAGTGCTAAGGCTGTGCGTATAATGCATCCCTCATACTGTAGCAGCTCACGTGAGCCCCGCCGTCATTTTCTCAAGTCACCCTTGCGCCAACAATTAAGATTACACGATCCGATGCGCGGCTTCGACAGAACACGCAACAGACTCGACGCACTTCACATACAACGCACGTAATGCACGTAAGATATCCTCTTGTGTCTAAATAAGTTCATGGTAGGATAAATAATGGTTTCATCTTCCCCTTTTCCTTCCTTCTAGAATTACATCTCTCCCATTCAACGAACCGCCTCCATCAATCTGAGCGAACAGCGACTATGTATATTTGTCTTGCTAAATTCTTGGCCGCTCTTACTGTCTGCTTCCCTACTCTTGTCCGCGCTCAAAACACAGACGCTTCAACCTTCAATCCACCGCAGCTTACACCCTTCATCCAAATCTCGTTCTTGGTAAACTATCCAGTCAACAGCACCACTCTACGGGGCGATGCTGCAACAGTTGCAAACCTTGGAGGTTCGTGATTCGCCATTCTACTCAACCAGCATCATGTTGGTGGAGAGACTTCAGAGTGACGACTGCGCAGGCAACGTGACCGGCGCCATTGAAGCGACCATCGTACCCGTGGGCGCCGCGTACGAGCTGTTCGCGCCAAATACGAACAACACCATCAGCGTACGTATTGCCGCCTTGTTTAGCCCCTCTGTCATCATAACAAGTTCTCACATCCTCCTCCAGTTCTACGAAAACACTCTCAATCTCAACACCAGCACGTCAGCCGTCATACTCGCCTCCTTTGGCGGCGTAACCCAATATGCCAACAACGCGCTCCATGGCTTCGGTCGTGTCAGCTTCACTACGCGCGAAGAGGAGTATCTCTACACAAACTACGGGAGCTACGTTGCGGAGTGGGCAGCAGACTTCAACACGGGAACTGCGGTCATCGATGTCTTCAAGCTTGCGTCTGGAGGAAGGGTGGATGGCGCGCCAATCCCGGCTCTCTTGCCGCCGGGCGGGTCCTAAGCTGCGACGAGTCATGCAGGGTGGTTCGATGGAGCGAACAGCGACGCGGTGGCTGTGGTGGTAGAACAAAATGCTTGGTGCTGTAGGTGCTGTAGTAGGCATTGTCGATAGTGCGTGTGTAGCGATTCGAAGGAGTTACTTGTCCTGCACCTTGATGGACTGCCCGTGCGGACAAGCGCACAAGCGTACCTGGCACGTGACAAAAGCCAACCGTTTCTAGACCCTTGACGGTCGTCTTGAGCGTGTGAGCGTCAACCTTGAAGCTACAATATACGCACCACAAAACGCTCGACAAACGCTTAGGGGCTCCACATCGCTCGAGTCCGTACGCCCTACAATCGCCGACTAACACCATGACGCCTTGACAACTTCCGTCCACAAAATTCAGAACTCCCTGTAGGCCAGTTCGCCAACACGCGCGCCCTAGAGCCATCTTCCCGGAAGCTATACCTCAGCCTCTCCAGCGCTCCCCGGAGCGTTCGGCCTCAACATGCATTTCGCGTTTCCGCCTCGGAAAACCTCACATCCTCCTCCGTACGCCCTGCGCCAGACTAGATCACCTCTTCTACGGAGGAGCAGGCTCCAACTCATCGCTCTCGTCGCTCTCGGCTGCATCGCCGGCCTCTACATGCTGTCCAAGCTCTTCGGTTCCTCCTCCATCACCGAAGCCATACCCGCCGGCACATCACCCGTCGTCATAGTCACCACCCTGGACAAGAACAAGGGCGATGCCTTCAACGAGAAGATAAAACAGAACCGGAAAGCTTATGCCGCGCGACACGGTGTGCGCTCCCTGCACTTCGAGTTCCCCCAAGCCATCCACTGACCTCAATCCCACAGGCTACGCGACCTTCTTCCCCCACACCTCCGACTACCCCCTCGGCGATTCTCCGCACTCCTGGTCCAAAGTTCCCTCCATGCGCCACGCCATGGCTCTCCACCCCCACTCGACCCACTTCCTTTATCTTTCCCCGCTCGCCCTCATCATGAATCCTTCCCTCCCGCTGGATTCACACATACTCTCGCCCTCGCGCTTAGAGAACCTCATGATCGTCGACCAGCCCGTCGTGCCGCCCGACAGCGTCATCAAGACCTTTAGTCACCTCAAGGGCGACAGGATCGACATGGTGTTGACGCAGGACAAAGAAGGGCTCGGCAGTGAGATCTTCATACTCAGGAGAGGAGAGTGGGCGAAATATCTTCTGGACGCGTGGTTTGATCCACTGTACCGGAGCTACAACTTCCAAAGGGCTGAAGGGCACGCGCTTGAGCATATCGTGCAGTACGTTACCCATTCGTCCGCTACGAGGCTGGTCAGAAACCAACCCTGGAAGATCGCGAGCTAATTTGTCTAGGTGGCACGGCACGATATTGGCGAAGCTCGCGCTTGTCCCGCAGCGGATTATGAACTCATACGTCAAGGACGAAAAGGGGAACAACCCCGGGGGTGTGTATCAAGAAGGTGATTTCGTGGCGCATTTCTATGGGTGCGACAAGGCGCCTAGGCACTGCGAGGAGGAAATGGCGCCGTACTTCGCGAAGGTGGCCTCCTGACCCCGTGACGCGGTACATTGTTGCGTTTAACGGGGTCCCGCTCCATATTCGGGATATGAGTGAAAGATCTGGTCTGGCGTCAGGGACATTTGTGCAGGATAGCATCATCTAAGGAGTCGTGGCTTTTAACGGGCTGTCTGTAGGACGTGATGATTGAAAGAGGTCTTTAAACGTGAGTATTGGCGTTATGGCAGCTCCATGCATATAATTGTTTGCTGGCCATTGTACCGGCGCGGGCTGCTGTCCCAAATCTTCATCTAACAAGCGCCCATAAAGCGTGGAGGGCAGTTCCAGCGCAGATGTTGCCGAAGACAGCTCCACCTGTTAAGCATGAATCATACGTGTGATAAGCTTCCTTCCAATGCTCCAGATGCCTGTGACTCGGAGTCTCTTACATGCCACAACTGGGCCCGTGTCAAGCGCGGCGCCGCCAATGCTTCTCCTACGATTTTGCTTTGAATTCCCTACGCTCTCACGTCTTTGCCCCAAGCATCTCTATTTCCCCCTTGACGTCCTCAGTCTCCTTGCAGACCCTCGCGTACCTCGCAGCAATATCCTCCATACCCAGCCCAGCGGCTTCATACCGCTGCAGCATCCCCTTCGCCGTCTTTTCCCGTAACAGAAGCGCCTTTGTCGTAGTCGCCAGATGCGAGGTGTACGCTTCGAGCGCTGAAAGCAGCTCCTCGTCTGGTGTCTGGGTCTGCGTTATTATCCTACGCAGCGTCAGCGCGAGGCCGTCCTTTACCAGGCCACAAGGTCTGTAGCATGTCTAGATGGCAGCTGGCTGTCGGTTTACCAGCACTTACCTAAGCTTCAATTCCATCCCCTTCGCAACGACGGCCAGATGCTCTGCCCGTGCGCGCACGCCGCGGGCAACAGCTCCATGCATTGTCTGCTCGAGGATGCGGATGCCGGTTTCAAGGAGCTGGCGGTGGGTTGCTAGGACTGCGGAAGCGAGGTCAGCGACGGCTGTGCGCTTGCAGGCGACGGAAGAAGCTTTTGATGCATTGTCCTGACGGAGAGACACAGCGGTTGCTCGGAGGCTTGGGACGAGTGATTGGGCGTTGTGGTTTAAGTAGTCTATGTCAAGCATTAGTAGGATGTGGGCCAATGCAGGTTGCAGGACATACCCTCTGGGTACGCAATTTGGGTCAAGAGCTTGGCGATGGTGGTGAGGTGGTCTGATACTGCTGCGGAGACTGGGTTGATGCTCTCCTACGTCGTGGTTAAGACGGATGAATGCTGAGATTCGGGTCACGTCAATTGAAGGCGTACTAGGAAGAATCCGATATCACCGTCTAGCATTTCACGGTCCTCGGCCGTCACTTGCCCCTGTAGTCCTAGCGAGACGAGCTGTATTGCTTCTCGAAGCTCCCACTATCAGCGCGGTCCGGTTTATAGAGCCGACGTGTGAGGTGTCTACCTCAATTGGTAGCTCCGTATCGTGGACTGCAGCGTGCTCAAGGGAAGATAAGAGCACTTGGCGCCTCGCTGCGTCTGTCCGTTTTGACCATAGTGCCTGGAGCCGATCAGCTGCCGGCTTTGGGAACCCATATTACATCCTCAAGTTCCCAGAATTGAGACCGAGTTTCGTACTTCATCAAGCTGTGCTTGCGTTGTTTGCCCGTTTGAATCTTTTGAGGAACCGTCTTGATTGAGTACCTTGACGGAGAGGTCTCGATATAAAGTATTGAAAAGAGAATTGTGCTCCAGCACAGCCTGCTCAAGTGCCGGAAGCATGTGGATGAATTGTAAACCTAGGTGCGGATGTTGCTGCTGGTTAGCATCTCGTTCAACTATCGAACTTCCAGGCATGATTGTGACGGTTTGCGTGACTCCAATTAACTGTATGTATTGCCTCTGCAAAGTGGTCTTAATTGTTGCTTCCGGTTTAGTTGCGGCTCTAAGGGGATGTCCTCCAGATCAAACTGGATATATGGGATGGACATTTGGTTTCTTCCATGGACCTTATAGTAGAGGATTGCGATATCTGAGTTTCATGGCCACTCATTCAGGAAGCATGATGATACGAGAAGTAAAGGAAGAAAGGACCACTTGAGGAAGGAGGACTGGTCCGCAATCATAAAGACGCTGCGGAAGAGATGGAGTTTTCTCTGCCTTTTAGATTCTGAACTTGCAGATGGGTTTGCTGAAGTGATTATTCCAACCAACTGCGCAGACACAATTGGGGTTCACACTAGATCCGTATAAGTGATACGATGTCTACAGAAAGATGCCATGTTGTACTTTACCAAGCTCAGTGACACCAGGTTTTTCTGTCGTTGACCGGTTTATAAACAGCCTTCCACGTGACCGTCAACTATCTTCATCACTCTTCACTCGATTCCGAACGCGGTCGAAGGATTTTCCGCTTTGTCGACCGAGGGGCCCGCCAAGCCGCTAGCGCCTGTTTCGGCGGAGCTTCTTTCAAACCACCTCGATTTTCCCTTCACTCACCGCTTTGGCACTTCACTCAAACTTCATCTCCTTCTGTCGATAGACTACTCCCAACAGACTGCGCGGGTATCCTCGTCAGCTACACACTTTGAATACGAGAACGCGCGACATCATCCAACAATCTCACCCGAACTTACGACCTTCAACATGGCAGCGCAACCTGATATTTCCTCGATCCTGGCAGCCCTAGGTGAGTCGCTTCTCCGACTTTAACTGTAACGTCAGGCGGCAGCTAACGGACCAATTCAAGCTGCCCAGCGACCTGGCGCAACCCCTTCTCAGACGCCGCAACAACCTCCACAGCCGCCGCAACTCATGGCGCCGGGTCTCCCTCAAGGCTATCCGGGAATGATGCCTGCTTCAACACCACAAACTGGAATACCTGGGTACGCCTTGCCGCAACCCTCAAACACGGGCAGTCTGGATATAAGTGCAATCAAGCCGGTTAGCACTGGTTCGGTCAGCATTGCCGATGCAATTGCAAAGGCAAGAGGGATTGCAGCAGAGAAGGGATTAGCGTACGAAGCAGGGCGCGGTAGTGCAGGTAGATATCCTTCCGACGCTTCGCCGACCTTCGCGCAAGCATTCCATTAACTTTGACCTTGTCAGCTCCTCCGCGCGAAGATCCTAGACTCGCTGGACGCCAATACCGCCGCTCGCGATCGCACTCACGTTCTCCACCACGGCGAGAAGTTCGCGACAGCTACAACCCTTACCGTGATGAACGGCGGGACGACCCACGAAGAGGCGGCAATCCGTACGGTAGGGATCGCTCGCGCTCGCCAGCGCCTCGTGGACGTGAAGCGTTCTCTCCTGCCCGCTACACGGCGACCAGGAACCGATCGCCGCCAGGTCGCGCTGATGACGAGAACGTGGAGACGATCATGGTTGACTCGGCCCTTGTGGGTCTGGTAATTGGACGGCAGGGAGAAAATCTACGTCGTGTGGAACAGGATTCGGGCACCAGGATACAATTCATAACTGGCCCAGACCAATCCGGACCGCAGCGGCAATGCAAAATCACCGGCAACCCTCGGGCGCGTGCTGAAGCGAAAAGAGAGATTAATCGCATCATCAATGAGAACGGTGGAAATCCAGCGAGAGACGTTCCGCAGGCCAATCGTGGCGGCAGTAGCGGGGGTAGAGGTGGAGGAAGAGGGGATCAGAACAAGGGGAATCAACCCGCACTTCGTGAAGGGGAGAACAGCGTCCAGATAATGGTGCCAGATCGAACCGTTGGACTGATCATTGGTCGTGGTGGAGAAACGATCCGCGACTTACAGGAACGAAGCGGCTGTCATGTCAATATCGTGGGTGAAAACAAAAGCATCAACGGCCTCCGTCCAGTGAACTTGATCGGAACACCGCAGGCTGCTGCCCATGCCAAGGAGCTCATTATGGAGATTGTGGACAGCGACACCAGGACACAGATGCAGGGCAACCAGCAGCGGGACCCTGGACGTGGCGGCGGAGGACACGGCTCCCACGGCAACGACAATTACGCCGGTAGCGATGGCGGGAATAACAAGATCAACGACACTATCTCTGTTCCTTCCGAGTCCGTTGGCATGATCATTGGCAAGGGCGGCGAGACCATCAAGGAGATGCAGAACTCCACTGGATGCAAAATCAACGTTTCTCAGGCGACCGGTCCGGACGTCGAACGAGAAATCGGCCTCGTTGGAACGCGGAGTGCCATCGAGGCTGCCAAACGGGCTATCTGGGACAAAGTGGATACGGTAGTAAGGATCCGACCCTCTTGTGTATGTCGGATGTTGAGGCTAACCCCTGCGCAGCGTGAGAAGAACGGTGCGAGAGGAGGCGGCCGTGGAGGTGGACGTGACAACGACAACTATAGTGACCGTTACTCACAACCACAGCAGCAGCCGCCCTATGCTCAGGGCGCAGGACAGGGAATGCCGCCTCAAGTGCAACAGGGCGTTCCCCCTGTCGTCGGAGGCGATGCTGGTGCCGCTGACCCATATGCCGCATATGGCGGATATCAGAACTACGCCGCGATGTGGTATGCCGCCATGGCCCAGCAAGCAGCACAGGGCCAAGGTGGGCAACAAGGACCACCCGGAGCCTAGACCGACCGCGTGACATGTCCGCCGTGACGTTCGTTGATGCACTTGAGCTTGTTGCACTCGACGACTGATTGCATGCATGCATGACACCTGGGCTATGTCGCCGCTCTCTCACCTTGTGGCCTGACTTGGATTGCTCGCCTGCTCGTCCTCGACTGCTCTGACTCGCACTCGTCAATCTCGCTGATCTCACTGAAACATGGCTGATGCTCGATGCTGGACTGATCACCTGCTGCGCTGTCGTGCTTGACTGCTTCCTTCGGATCAATGAACATCTCGACCTGCAACGGACCTCTTGCGGTCTGAAGAACGATTATGAAATGGCCGCACTTGCTCATCCAACGATTGACCACGCACTGAATGCTCCGGTCGTAGCCTGGACACTCATCTCTTGACTTCTCACCACCTCGTTGACGCATTATGTTCACCGGCGTGAGCTCAACATCTGATTCTTCGAACGCGGACTCCTTGCCTTGGACATACTGGAGTTGTCGGCGGCTACACATGCATATGCTGGTCCCTGCTCTGATGCATGATTGCTTGACCTGCAATAGCTATTTCTTCTTGTTTACAAACCCGGCTGAAGCGAAACCTGGCGACGAGACGACCGCTCATCGACACATGGCCTGACGTCGATACATGGTTTACTATACGGCTTGCGGAAATGGGCAGGCGGTCTCACTGTGCAATGGTTTCGCCTCTTTGCTTTGTTTCCCTCGTAGCTTGCGGCTTTCTGTATCTTAAAACTTGATTGAGATAACCGTATCCACGTGATATGGTGTGCGTTTTCAAAATGCCATTCACAGCTTCCGCAACAATCCACCAAGGCGCGGCATGGCCGTCCTGCGGTAAGGAGATTTGCCTTGCTTCGGCTAGTAATTGCCGTATATGGCGGAGCGTGTCTAGGTAGGTTTCTACGGTTCGGATAACGTCCGCAGGACGCGCCTGCCGTTTTGACGGCGATGTTGATCCCCCGCATTCACCACCTGTACCAAACGTCCATGGACTTGGCATAGAAACGCGGTTCGCAGTTGCGGGGCTTTACTAAATGCTCTTCATGCAGAGCCCGGATTCGGTATACACGCTTTCTGCTCTGCATAAGAACTTCATTCCCCATTCTCTTCGCTGTCCTGACAACCCTCTACCTTCACCACTCAAAGCCCTCTTGAGCAGCTTCGACAATGGGATTTAGCATCGCTTCGGTTTTAGCACTCATTGCATTTTCCTTACTCGTTCTACGCCTCTTGCGAGTAGGCAGGAGGCCAAAGGGGTATCCTCCTGGTCCGCCAACCTTGCCGGTTCTGGGCAACATCCACCAGGTATTTATCTAGTTCATACCCTCCGTTAAAAAGAACGTTTAAACGCTTTGCTGATCTTCCTAGATGCCAACTCATGACGCCCATAAGCAGTTTCAGAAATGGGCCGAGGAGTATGGACCCGTCTACAGCTTGATCCTGGGCACGAAAACCTTGATAGTCCTTTCAAGCGATCAGGCTGTCAAAGACCTGCTAGACAAGCGGAGTAACATCTACAGCGATCGACAAGACATGTACATCGGCATGACTCTTTGCAGCGGAGGGTTGCGTGTGCTGATGATGGTAAGCAAACCTCTATCCTTTGCGAGCGGGCGGTTACTGACTGACGACTACAGCGATATGGGCCTGTCTGGCGGTCGGTAAGTATACCAAAGCACATGCTAGACAGTGTTGTCGCACTCCGGCTGATGAACTGCCGTTGTAGTGCAGAAAGATGATCCATGCCTTGCTAAACGTCTCTGCCGCTCGATCTTACGTACCTTACCAGGTTATGGAAAACAAACAGATGCTCTATGAGCTCTTGAAGAAGCCAGACCAGTACTTGAATAGCATTCGGCGGTACTCCAACTCGCTAACCACAAGTATGGTGTTTGGGTAAGACCGTGGCTACCTCTCAGCAGCGGTGACGGATGCTGATATCGACAGCTGGCGCTCGCCCGAATACGAGAACGAAGACGTGAAGCAGCTCTTCGAGGGCTTCGAGAAGTTCTCGATTATCAACCAGACCGGCACCGCCGCGCTCATCGACTTTTTCCCCATTCTACGACGGCTGCCTGATTGGGTGCTTCCAACTCAGAAGAAGGCCAAGGAGCTTCACGAGCACGAGAAACGTCTCTACCTGAAGCACTGGCTCAATTGCAAGCAAGCCATCATGAGTGGTACTGCCAAGCCCTGCTTCTGCGTCAACCTTGCCAAGATCCAAGAAGCCGAGGGTCTCAGCGACGACCAAGCCGCGTATATATCTGGGACGCTACTTGAAGCCGGGTCGGACACTACCTCGAGCACTTTGACGGGCTTCCTGCTCGCCATGGTCGTCTTCCCGGATGTCCAAAAGCGGGCCCAGGATGAGATCGACCGTGTAGTCGGACCCAACCGCTTACCGGACATGGACGACGAGCCGAACCTGCAGTACATCCGTGGCTGTGTCAAGGAGTGTCTCCGCTGGATGCCAACGACCATACTAGGAGCCGTACCTCATGCGGTGACAAAGGATGACGAATACATGGGTTACCACATCCCAGCCGGTGCCGGGGTCCTCAACAATGTCTGGAGCATCAACATGGACGCGAAACGATATCCCTATCCTCGCCGCTTCGATCCGGAGCGCTATGCCGATGACTTTCTAAACGCATCCGATGCCGCAAGTAACCCTGATGCGTCGAAACGTGATCATTTTACTTTCGGAGCCGGGCGCCGTATATGTCCGGGTATCCATGTTGCGGAGCGGAGCTTGTTTCTCGGCGTCTCACGCATGCTGTGGGCGTTTAATTTTGAGCCGGCTGTTGATATGGCAGGAAAGCCAATTATCCCAGACATCGAGAAGCTGACGCAGGGGTTCGTTTGTATGCCCGAACCGTTTCAGGCCAGAATTGTGCCAAGGAGCAAGGAGAGGGCGGATATGGTTACCAAGGAGTGGGAAGAGGCGAAGCAGCAACTGGACCCGGTGAGCATGCAATGGAAGAGCGTGCCGGAGGGAATGGCGCTGCCGAGCGTGGATAAGAACTTGCAGGACTAGACAGAGGCCGAAAGGCATGGTTGAAGTCCGCGAACCTACCGGCCAACCGTGCATTACGTAGCAATTGTAGCATATGGTTCTCTCAGAGGAGTACATAGCGGCGCTGTAAAGCCTTGTGAGGAGTTCTTATGTGCCTTAGACGCTACATCATAGCTCTTCGTGCAGACTCTCTAGATGCGTGCTCAGGAAGTCACATATCAAGCCCGCCATCTTCTTGCCACCCTGAATGCTCGGCTCGACACGCGCAACGTAATCCGCAGACGTCTTTCCATCCAGCATCGTGAAGACCGGACAAGGAATCACCCGAGTCCCTGGGATAGCAATCTCCTTCGTCCCAAGCTCATATACCTTGCGGATAGCCGCCTGGAGGCGTTGCGGCTGGGCATCGTATCCCATCATAGCCAAAGTGGAATCTGCCCATCCTGGTGCTGAGTCGTGGGAGTTCTCATCGGGATAATAGATCATGCACACCATCACCGCGCGCGGCTTGTTCTTCTGAATCAAAGCCTCGACGTAGGTACGGATTTTGTCACGAAACAGGTGGACAAAGTACGGCATGCCTGGCGCGGTTCCATTGTTAATGTCGGCGAGGGGAGACTGGAGTAATCGACCCATGTTTTCGATCGTTGCTGGCGTAGGCGCAAGCGCGATATCATTCGCGCCCACGGACACGACCAGGAAGTCGCGTTGCGAGATGTGATCCCTCACGAACTGGTCCTGCTTGAGCAGCTTTCCTCTGTCACGGTTGGCAAGGGTTGTAGCCTCGATGGCGCAGTTCAGCGTCGTTGCTCGGGCACCTAGCTTCTCGTTCATCCAGAAGGCTACATCGCGTATTGCTCGAGGTGGCTGCAACACGGATTGGTACAGTGGTGGAGCGGAACCTGCATACTTGTCTTGCAGAAGGTCATTTGGGTCCGTCTTGGGGAAGAGCCAGTGCTTGTTGTCCAGCGAGGAATCGCCTGCTAGATAGACGATAGGTCGCTCCGGTGCTTGCTCGCGCACTGCGTTGTAGAGAGTATCAAGGCTCCGCAGGGGATGGCCGTTGTATTCACTGTAGAACTCGAAGGCGTCAACCATTCTCGCTACTGTGGTTGCGGTTGGGCGCAAGAGATTCGTCCAAAACTTCATGTTGCCAGGTTCAAGATACCATCGCGGTGTGTAGTGCGCTGTCTCTGCGAAGTTGATGTCGGGACTTGGCTTGACGTAACTTCGAGTCGTACACTGCCTCACTCCTTGCGGCTGACTAAAGCCTCTATGGAGCGCCTGCATGAAAGGCACAACCTATTGGAAGACAAACAGTCTTAGGAATACATTCGTGCGGACTCAACCATCCGAATAGAAGCACCGCAATTCGTTCGACCTCCAGAATTCCATAATCCCCCAACTAACGCGGATCTACAAATCTGCGACGCAACAAGCTGCTCTCCCAACGGTAGGCTTGCCATGTGGAAATGTTGAGACTATTTGGCCGTGATCTCATCAATGAACCCCAAACATCGAAGACTGCCTCTCTGCGCGCTGATAAACCCTCGTTGAATCGTGAGCCGTAGCTGTATACCATACGCTAGCCTCTCCTTGCCACTTAGATTGAGATGAAGAAGCTCTTCTCGCCCTCCTTCGGCTCTACCATCGACCGTTTAACAATCGGGTCCGCACAGCTCACCCTGATCCTCTCCACGGTGGCCGGGCTACGCAAACTCAACACGCTCTCTTCGCCAAACTGCTTCCTCGCAGCCTTCAACGCATCCCGAATAGCAAAGAAAACCGCACTGCCCATGAACAATGGCGGTTCGCCGACACCTCTGCTCCTTTGAATTGTTCTGAGGTTCTCCCACTCAACGTCCTTGAGCAAGCTGACGTTGAACTCCTGAGGAATGTCCCTGAAGCCTGGGATCTTGTACGCACCGGGCCCGCGCGTGAAAATCTGACCAGAAGCACGGTGCCACAGCATCTCTTCCGTGGTGAACAGGCCCTGTCCCTGCACAAACGCACCCTCTATCTGACCGTAGTCGATGGCTGGGTTGATAGAGCGTCCGACATCCATCTTGATATCTGCACGCCGGCATGTCCAGTCGCCGGTCAAGGTGTCAATCTCCACTTCTGCGGCCGTTACGCCTTGGGTAAAGTAGTAAAACATCTGTCCGGTGTTGGGTCCCCAGATGTACCCTATATCCGGCGTCTTGTAGAAGCCATTTGCCGATAGGTTCACGCGGTCAAAGTATGCTGCGTGCGCGAGGTCCTTCATTGTGGCGTCTGGTCCTAGCTTCTGGCGATACGGCTCAAGCCGCTCGTTCAGCTGGGCGCAAGCGTTCCAAATGGCATATCCGTTGAGATCTGAGGAGGCGGAAGCGGCGGTGGAGGAGCTGTTGGGGACGGTGTTGGTCATGGTCTCGGAGATATGCACGTTCTCTTGGGGAACTTTGAGAGCCTCGGCGGCGATCATGATCATCTTGGTGTGTAAACCTTGGCCCATTTCTGTGCCTCCGTGGGCGACCAGTACAGAGCCATCGTGGTATATGTGCACAAGCGCACCGGCTTGGTTGAGGAAGATGGCGGTGAACGAGATGCCAAACTTGGTAGGAATGAGCGCAAGGCCGCGCTTATTCCATTTGTGGGTCTTGTTGAACCCCTCCACCTCCTGTCGGCGGCGGGAATACTCCGATTCTTCTTGGACTTGTTTGTACATCAACGGTACGAACCAGTCTTTCAATTCTTGATTGAAGTGCGTCACCTCACCTGGCTTGTACATGTTGATCTCTCGAAACCTTTCAACAGGTATACCGAGACGGTCGGCTACTTCTGACATGTACGACTCGGCGATGAACATACCCTGAGGGCCGCCGAAGCCACGGAAAGCTGTGTTGGACACTGTGTTGGTTTTGGCTATTCGACCTCGAACGTAAATGTTCGGGATAAGGTAAACACCGTCAATGTGGGAAAGTGCCCGATCGACGACAGCGCCGCTGAGGTCCTGGCTCCAACCGCCATTGTTGAAGACATCAGCATCAAGTGCTTGGATTTTGCCGTCGTTATTGACCGCAACCTTCCACCTAGCGAGGAACGGGTGTCTTTGGCCAGATGTCATGATATCCTCGTCACGATTCAGCATGCACCGGACAGGCCGACGCGTTTTGTTAGCGGCAACCGAGCAGATACCAGCTAGCTGGATCGAACGCGTTTCTTTGCCACCGAAGCCGCCACCCATCCGACGGACGCGGCAAGTAACCTTGTTTGCAGCAACACCAGTGACTTGAGCACAGTAGCTTTGTCTGTTCTAATGTTAGTACTCCCTTTGGACTTGATAGGATCAAAAGACTTACGTTTCTGCAGGGTTCTGCGTACTGCTGAAAACCTCCAGCTCGCCATCTTCCGGTTTTGGTACGACTACACATGCTTGTGTCTCGAGATAGAAATGCTCCTGGCCTCCCATTCTTGCCACTCCAGTGAAGACGTGGTCAGCTTTAGCGAAGGCCGCCTCAGTGTCGCCCTTGTTTATGTAGCGGTAGTGGTCGAAGTAGCTCTCATGCTGGATAGCTTCCTCAATGGTAAAGATAGCCGGAAGCTCCTCGTATTGCACGTATACTGCTTTCGCAGCAGCTTCTGCATGCTTCGCCGTATCTGCTAGGACCATACCAATGGGCTGCCCAGCGGTGAAGACCTCGTCGATAGCGAAGAACGTTTCGTCGTTGCAAGGGGCGCCCCACCAATTGGCCTCGGGATTTGGAAGGTCATTACGGTCAACCCAATCGACAACGCCGGGAAGCTCCATGGCTGGCGAGGGGTCGACCGTGAGAAGCCTTGCATGGGCCTTTGTTGAGAGAACTAGACATCCGAAGAGCTCATTCTGTTGTACTGGTATATCGTCGGTATACTGAGCTTCGCCAGTGCACTGCTTCATAGCAGCAACATGTGGTCTTTCGGAACCGAGAATCTTCTGCTCATAGGCCTTTGCCGCCTGGTGATCTTTGCGTCCGAAAGAGATCACCCGCTCAATCTCGCCAATAGCTTGGGCGTCCACCTCTGTCCCTTCTTGCCGTAGCTCTGCAAGGACCTCGTGATAAAACTTGTAGAAAAATCCAAGTGCAAGTGACTTGCGAAACGTTGCCATGCCACCGGGCACACCGTACCGCAAATCAAAGTCTTGCTCCAGCGCGTTCATTACACCTTCGATTGTGGCCGGATCTGTCCATTTCTTTCCGCTCAGATATTCGATTGCTTTCTTTGCGGCGATAGTGACGGGCGCCATGCCGCCGTAAACAAGCATGCACTTCTCCACGGTGTATGTATCGTCAAGAGTAACTTGTAAGGCAGCGTTTACGATGGCAATATCGTCGTCCTTCCGCTTCGCTTGCTTGTATGCACGTAGGTATTCCCCCTTCGCTCGTGCGGCCGGTATCCGTATGCTTGCAATGATCTCATCTGGCCCAAGTGCAGTGACCCTGTATGCCTTGAAGAACTCAGACATTGAGATCTCGGTCGTCTTGCTCAGCGACTTTGCGACTATAGTCGCATTGGAGGCCATCAGCACCGGGTTGAGATCAGAGATGGGCGAGGCGGTGGCCAGGTTCCCGGCAGGCGTACCAACATTCCGGATCTGTCGGCCGGCGAAGTATCTGATCTGCTTAAGAACGGCCGTGAAAGGCTGGCCCCGCGCCTCGCCGTAGTGCTTGACAGCTTCCCGACAGATGTTCTCGAGGTCAGTAAGAACAACGTTTCCGCCGATTTCTAGGCAATCTTCCTTGAAAGAGTATTGTCGCAGTTCCTCGATGTCGCCCACATATACGGATGCTGTGTACTGCATGCCTTTGAACTTGACCTCAATCTGCGTCTCCGTGCTTCCACCGATAATCTTAGCTGACGGAAAGGCACTCTTTATCTCCAGAAGCTGTTGTAGAGTCACCGGACGGAACCACCGCTTGCGCTTGTTGCCGAAAGCTAGTGGCTTGAAATTATGCTTTCGGAGTGATGGAGGGAAAATGAGCTCTGTATCGGGCTTATACTCAATAAAGCTTGGGGCCTCGAATGTCTTGCCTGGCTGCGAGTCGCCATCAACGCCGTTCTTACAACATCCGCCAACGGCGCCATTCTCCATGCAGCATCCACTTCCCCCGTTGGCTAATGACTTGCCGCACGCCCTTTCTGCGCTAAAGGTCTGCGCAGCATCCAGTATAGGCCTATATCCCGTACACCGGCATAAATTGCCATCGAAAGCTTCTTCGACCTTGTGTTCGGAAGGATTTGGATCTTCGCGGAGGAGAGCGTAAAGGCTCTGACCAATGGTCAGCTAACAGCTTCCAAGTTCGCAGTGCAAACACCCACCATGACTATTCCAGGCGTGCAGAAACCGCATTGGCTGCCGTTGCTTTTGGCTATGCGCTCCTGGGCCGGGTGTGGTCGCTTGACATTGCCAATGCCCTCGACGGTAATGACATGCTTGCCATCGACGCTGATGACTGGGGCAAGACAGGCGTTTACTGAGGCATGGTAGATCTTTTTGCTTGTAGGATTGTATTGAGAAACGACTACAGTGCAAGCTCCGCATCCTCCTTCAGCACAGCCCAACTTGGTCCCTGTGAGACCAATGCCTCTTAGATACTCCAGCAGTGTGACCTCTGGATCTGCAGCATCCAGCGTAACCTTTGTGCCGTTCAGATAGAACCGTATGGTATCGTCGTAATCGGCTGTCACGGATGCTAGCGACCTTGTCGATTCCGCTGGAGCCGCCGGTTCTACGAGCCCCGGAGCCATCTTTATAAGAGGCGCGTCTTCGAGAGTAAATGATACCCCGCAGGCGTGAGCTGCTGTACTATAATCGGAAAGCGAAACCAACAGAAGCAGCAAGCAGAAGCGGGATTCGAAGTGGACGAAATGAGACGGGTATATAGATAGGAATCCGAACTTCGCGGCAAGGAAAGACCGGGGGCTATCGAAGAGAAACCTGGGAAACGGAAGAAGCAAGCGAGGAGAGATAGAACATGTATTTCACCTTATCATACAGGTGACAGGAAGCTCGCGCTAATCTTACTTTGCGGCGTCCTGCCTGCGCTGCTGTCCGAAACGCAGGGAGCCTCGGAGCCGCCCGAAGCTGTCTGGAGCCCCTCTTGCCTAAAAGGGAAGTACCGTAAAAGTCACTTCATGAGCACACGAGCTTAGCATGCCCAAATGTTCTTGCCCCGAGTACTACCTACTTTTGCTCGATATAAGTTTTTTTTGGGGATCTCGAGAACGGCGGAACAGCCGTGGTGCTGAGAGCATTCGGGAGACATGATGTACAGTATATCACGTGGGGTGTCGGGAAACGGCACGTGGTTGGTGGATAGAGTGACTTCACGAACTACTTGCACAAGAGGATGGAGGATTCGTCGAAGTCTTTAGTGTCACTCCAAGTGTATCCGGCGCAAGAGAGCGCTCGTTAAATACGTGATATGCTTGTGTCAGCCACAAGGAATCCATGGCGCCAACGCTGCGTATTAGGCAGCATCCTAGATCTAACAGCTTCGAAATCGTTCAGGAACGTAAAAGTCAGGTCCTTGAGTGCGGACTCATGGACATACTGAAAAGGGTGAAGTGCAGATCTAGCTCATCTTTCGACTTTTGAGTTCCAGTCGCGGCTATCGGGTTTCCATCAGACGAAAACGAGCGCGTGGGTTACCGATGCATCGTACACCGATTGAGTGCATCCAGCAGCTCAGGCCGTTCCGCTAGAGCCTGTGCCGCTTGCGCATAAGTCATCCATTGTCTCCCTCGCTTGTGCATCTCCGGCCACTGCGCCTCTTGTTTCTCCACAACTGCCTCGAAGAAATGGTATGCCGCTTTAGGCGCTTGGGAGGTCAACTGCTCCGGTTTCCGTCTCTCCGGGACAATACCCAGATCGTACGTGATCTTGCAGATGATCCCGGCTTCTTCCCAAGCTTCGCGACAGGCGGCATCTTGGGCGGTTGCCTCATCGGTTTCCCAGCCGCCCTTCGGTAACACCCATCCGCCGCGACGGGTGGACTGGATGAGGAGAACGTAGTATTTGTCTGCGGAAAGGGGTACGACACCAGCAACTAATCGCTCGCCCTGTGACCCATAGCCTATACGGTAGCGTTGTCAGGCACTATACGAAAATTACGCAAGGCTGGGTGGCTCGACCAGGAAGGTACCTTAGCGGAATGTCACTCACGTTGGTTGCTCCGGCCGGTTCGTGCCTCCATAGACATTGATTGCTGAGCCATGTGTACTCTCCACAGGGTTTTTGTAACAGCCCACTGTGCTCCGGTGCGTTCCCGACGTATGATGGGAAAGCCACAGTAAAGACACCGGTGAACTTGTAGTGCGGCCGGAGGAGGTAGTGTTTCTAAAGGAATGGCGGTCTATTCTGACACAGCGAGCGGGACAGATATCGGACTGGAGTACGGGAGTGGCAGAGATGCTGCGAAGCGGAGAGGTCTCAGTCCCGTGGAGGACCACGCTGAGGGGGTTGAGATTTGTCGTCGAACATAGCTAAGGCTTCCGGTCGAGTTTGTTTTATTAGAACTGGAAGAAGCGTGGGAGCTAAAACGGCACCTTGTCACAGCCACCGATTGGTTCCAAGGATCCGCGCTGCATGGGCATGGAAAGGCTTTAGAACGGAGGGAAAGGTGTGTTCTTGAGCGCCTGCAGAAAACGCCGAGGGCTGACAATAAACTTTTCCGGGAGCGGCCATAGGGCTACACCGTGACCCTGATTCTCTGCCTCCCCTTTCACGAGAACAGCTGTCCTGGACAACCCCCAAATCACGATACACGGGTACACTCAGAAGGGGCTCTAGCACCGGAATTATTGAATGCGAAGGGCGGGAACTACTGCAGCTTTGTCGGGTCAGGTTAGGAACACAGTGCTGCTGCCAGCGGTCAAGAGCCCAGCCGGAAAGATGCACGCTGCAAAGCGCTCACGGTGAGTGCCTGCGCTGACTCCGTCCTTGCACGTGCAACGGCAGAAAACGCCGTACTCGAGTAATATCAGCCTGTCAGCTAGTTAAGTTACCTCAAGGTAGGTACCTACCTGTGTGCATTAGTTACCTATCCTAGGCAGTCGCCTTCGCTAGTATCACGACTTGCTGCGGGACGGCACACGTCCACTGGAAGTTCAGGTCCTCGGCTTCACTTTGTACCTAGGTACCCGAGCTACCATCTCTTCTGCCGTAGCTGCCTCGCAGGGCGATTGTTCCCCACACTAAACCCGGTGCTCAAGCTACCCACGCTTCGTGTGCTGCAGCCATGCAGGCTCTCGCGGCTGATGCCAACGTCAAGCCGCTATCCATCTTAACACCCATCGGTACGTGTTCCCTCAGTTCGGCCCGGCATGGACGACATCCTCACTCCGCATGCTACCGCTCTTGGCTGCTGCTACTGGCATTTCATCTCTCAAGTATCTGGCGACTTGGACGGGCTGACGTACTTGTTCTGTAGGATACCAGTCTGGATCCTGTGGTTATTGCAAACAGTCTTCGTCAAGTCAGAGAACCCCCAATTCCCGTGCGTGGGTGATCCCCATGTTACTCTTCATCCCTTCTGGTCAATACACAGCATAGAGATCGATGTTCGGATTCTCGTCGTCTGTGTCTGCTGCGTTGCATTGTCAGACAACCCTCTGCCCTAGATTGTGGTGGTGCCCCCAATGAATACGGGAGCGTCTATCGTTCGACTCAGGTCGCTTTGACATACCATGTCGACTTCAATCGCGAGCAAACCAAGCACCCGCCGCGGACTTCTGACCGAGAAGCCTGCTCTGTTAATATCGTTTAGACCTTGGTCAACGAGCTTTGACTTCCTAATGCGATACTGTCTTTGTCCAACACATCATGCATTGATACGGTTCTGACAGCCATGACAGGCGCATCATACTATGCCGTGACGAACTCCCTAGACGTTGAGCACTATCAAGAGCTTGTCGACCGTGGATGGAGAAGGTAAGAACTGTCAACGGTGCTCCCTCGGACGTGCGTATGCTCGGATGCAGCAGATACGCACTGGAAGCACGTAAGCGCATGCAGAGTAGAACACTGAGGATAGGAGTGTCCAGGTCAGGCACGCTGTTGTACAAACCCGATGTACTACGATCCTGTTGCCCTCACTATACCATCCGGTATGCATAAGTCCATATAGCGGAGACGCCCCATCTAATTCATACTCCAGACTGCCAGTAGCTTCTTTCAAGCCCCGGAGAGATCAAAGACAAGCAATCAATCGGTGGAACAGATATGTGGCTGGCGAAGCATACTATGCAGAGGCGGCGAGATTACGCCCAAAGTCGAAGGGGTAGGGCATGTTGTTATCAGCGCTGCTATGCTTTGGCTGATGTTGAACAGAGAGAAAGCTCGTCAGAGAACTGAGTTCGACCTGATCGAAACCGTACACGAGAGCGAGTATGACCGACTTCCCGAACCGCCGGAGCAAGAGCACCAGTTCAAGGTCACGCTGGAGCCGGATACCTTTACAGAAGAGAAGTTCAAGTTGTATGCAAATTACCAGCAGGTTGTACACCACGACAAGCCGTCTGAGATCACGCGGACGGGGTTCAAGCGCTTTCTCTGCGGATCTCCGCTGCAGCGGACGTCGCGCGCCCTGAACGGAAAGACTCAATCACTTGGTTCTTTCCACCAATGCTATCGACTTGATGGCCGGCTTATCGCAATAGGCATTATCGACCTTCTGCCCCACTGTGTCAGCGGCGTGTACTTCATCTATCACGAAGACTTCGAGAAATGGAGCTTCGGCAAGCTTAGTGCTCTGCGGGAAGCCGCGTTGGCCTTGGAAGAAGGATACGAGTTCTATTACATGGGCTACTATATCCACCCGTGCACCAAGATGAGGTACAAAGGAGAGTACAAACCGCAACACGTGCTGGATCCGGAAACGAATGAGTGGAACCCCCTCGAACCGGAGATCAGGCAGCTGCTCGATAATAAAAAGTTTGTCTCGCTGTCACGCGAGCAACGGCTGAATGAAGCTGCACCCGAAACCAGTGAGCCGGAGAAAGTCGACCTCGACCGTACGGACATCGATGGCTATCAGTATGGAAGTCCTACGGAAGCGGCAGGAGCGGCGAATTCGGGTTTGTCCTTGTTCAGCTTCCGCATGCCAGGCATCATGACTTTGGAAGAGCTCATGACCCAGGTAGACCTTGGCAAGATCTCGATAAGTCTCGGTGGCGGAATGCTAGTGAAGATGGAGGTGAGTGATTGTCGTCATCCTTTAGTCAAATGCAGGCTCTGGTGCAGGATCACCACACTTTGCTGACTCCGCCGCAGGATCTCGTGTCATTTGAAGATAGCTCTCCCCTTGACTCGCATTCGTTGAAGGGGCTGATAGCAGAGTTGGCTGCATGCGTTGGTCCGATTGTGGCAAAGGAGATGGTGGTGAAGCTGAGTACTTGAAGACATGGATGTACCGCGCCATCAAGGAATTTTCATGAGATATCGACGGCGATGTGGCGTTTGTTCCAATGACTCTAGACTTCTCTTCAGCCGGCCTTCTTCGGATCGTGAGAGGTCACGAAGCCTGGCACAAATACATTATACCTTGACCTGTTCCCTATGTTGTCAAACTTTTCAGAATACGTCTCAGTGCAGATACTTGGTCAAAAGACATTCCTTCACTGTCAGTCTTCAATTACTCCCACTAGGCCGCAAGTCTTGGTAACAGAACATCGATTTTTGCGTCCGTGTCGGAACAACAAGCTGAACCAGATCCCGTCAGGCTTCGGACGGCCTCGCTGGAACCAAGATATCCTTGGCTTTACGGGGGCGACACTACAAAAGATCCTGAAGCCTTGTAGGTCGACGGGACGAAGCTACGTCACTAGGATATGCCGTGCAGACAGCTCTCCCTATTGAGGTCAGCCTAAGATGCGTCAACGCCATACCCTCGTCACAGCGTGGCTAAAGATCTCGGGTGATGACGACCCCATGACCACAGCGTGGCCCTGCGGTTATGCCAGAATGCATTCACTGCAAGCTGTAGGTCGGTGCGCAATTACGTGGGCCAGGTGCTCGTGGTTCCTTACTTTCCCTGCACTATCTTCTTACACTCTGCCCTCAAGTTAATCAATTGGAACTTAGCTCAGTATCGAGAACCATCACTGCAAGCAACATACAGACACAAGTCAACGCAAGTAGGACTTCATTGACCAACATGTTCTGGATCAACGGTATCGGCGTACGCGAGCGGGATCTTCCTCGAGAAGTGACCTGCCTACATCTCCAACGATGGGGCCGATGCGGCTTAGGGCTGCCTCCCCTCCTACGATGCTATGTCCTCCACCGAGATGACAACAACTGGGACAGCAACGGGCCCTACGATTGCGTAAATCCAGAATGCCCTGGCCACAAGTTCCCTTTGGGACCGCCGTGCTACGGACCACAAGGCGTCACCCTTGCCCGATTATTCTGTGCGACTGGCTTAGACCGAGATAGCGACCAACTGGACTATCCAAGAGCGGGGATCTTTGCAATGGAAATTGGGGCATTGATAGAGAAAGATATTCCCGCCTCGGACTGGCACCGCTTGCCTCATGATCCAGCCGATGATCCGTTCGAGGCAGTTGCAAATGCTTTCGGGTTTTTCAGAGCGCAGCCTGATGGCGACTTCGATGAGCAATGGATCAACCATGGGGAGGCGGCGGTCGCCAGCCTTAATCGGCCAGCTCGCGGCCCACGGGCTGCTCCTCCTCGCTCAGCGCCAGCTCGCCAACTCGCTCTTCCAGCTCCGCCAGCGCCCTCAACGCCCCCGGCTCGCGCCAAACAACTTGCCATCATGCCCGCGCCTCGACCGGCGCCACCAGCGCGTACCGAATCTGCGCCCGCACCCGCGCCACCTGGGCTGACTAAACGAGTGCCAGTCGCCCATCGACCCCCACCACGGCCTGCAACTCCAGTCTACGAGGAAGAGTACCCAGATGAGGAAGAATACTCAGAGGAAGGGTGTGCCGAGGAAGGATGCTCACAGGAAGAGTACGCAGAAGAAGAATATGCGGAGGAAGAAACCCCAGCCGAAGAGGATTACGCGGTCGAGCAATATATGCCAGAAAAGGCTCGCCAGGAATCAGAGGTCTGGGAAGATGTCGACGCGGCTATCGCAAACAGTCTGCGTGACATGCGAGTCACTGTCCAAGTCACTACGCAGCATGCACCTGCTGCAGGCCCTGTCACTCGGCCAGCCCCTCGCCGCACCCAGATACAAGCACCGGCGGTCGGTCCTTCAGCCACGAGGCCAGGTGCACCGCAGCGGGCGAATACGGGCACTCCGAAAAATGCTCACCCTGCTCAGGCACAGGCTCCCAGACCAGCTCCAGGCCCCCTAAGACCGGCTCCACCGCAGCATGCGCATACAACCACTCCGCAGCACTCCCAGTACACCCAAGCACCGGCCCCCACCTCTGGATCCTCTACAAGACCGGCTCAATTACGGCGGGCATCTACGACAGTAGCGCAACCTCCTCACCAAACTCAGACCCATGTCCGCGCAGCCGGTCCCTCCACTTCTAGAGCCCCTCCTACGCGACCAGCCCACTCACCGCTCGCCTCGATTGCAGCGCCCCCCGTCCAGAACGATGACTACAGCCCCTGTGTCGACATCAGCGCCTCCGCATTCGTCGGCCGCCCAATACCTCGCAACGAGGCTCGCGCTGGTCCGCCGTCAGCGGCGTCCAAGCCTCCTCCGTCGGGTAAATCTGCTCCAGCGGGTAAATCTGCTGCTGCGTCTCGGCCTTCTCCAGCGGGTAAATCCGCTCCAGCGCCGAAGCCCAGCAAGGGGAAGAGTCGTCAGCCGCCGCCGCCAAGGCAGACGCGTGCGCCTAGACCCGCTGCACCGACCGCACCAGCTGCGACGGCTGCGCCGGCTGCGCCGGCTGCGCGGCGTGGGCCGCCTGTGGCTCAGTACTATGCCCCGCAAGAACAGGAAGAGGAAGAGGCGCCGCCTAGCTATTATGAGGTGACTGGTGAAGGCGAACTTACTTACAATGAGAGTACGGGTCAATGGGAGAGGTTGGAGTGACTGGCTGAGAACTTGGTTGAGGGTTGTGTCTGTGGAGTTTAGTTTAGCAAAGGTCAACGGATTGGAGTCTTGCATTACCTGACAATGTGGTCTCTTTCCTCCTTCTTCCTTCCTCCTAAGAGTCGATCTGTACGAGATCCTGTTTGGTGGCAGATTGATGGGGACATCCACCTCATACAAAATTCAGTTGAACTCAACCATGACTTATATCGGTGTTGCTAATGCTGTGACATAGACTCAGTCAAAGCATATCACACACAACATCCACTTGTGTAAGACTTGTCCGTATATTCGTTGTTTATACAGGAGTGAACATGCTTTTTGTGAAATTGACGTTATCAGAGCATCTCAGTCAGCCGCAGGCATGCTTGACGCTAACTGGTCTGATATCCACCATGGCTTGGCCATTGGCCTCAAGTTCCCCTCGGGCAATCCTCCGCATCCCCTGACACTTCTACCCCAACTTTTCATTCTCAATAAATTCCTGGCAAAATCGCATACCTCTTCCTCTTATACCTATCACCAAACTCACTCCTATACTTCTTCTCCTTCTTCTTCGCCCACGCCGCCATCTGCGCCACCGCCACGACCGCAAAGAAGCCCGTGCTCCAGCTCCGATTCACCATCCAGATCCCCACCCACGCCATCGTCTCAAACAGGTAGTTCGGACACGTCACCCAGTCAAACCCCAAGCCGTGCGGAATGCCGCGTTCCGTGCCGCCCGAGCTCCGCAGATTCCGCAGCACGACGTGCGTGTTGAGGTTCAGCAGCTCGCCGATGGCGAAGAGCGCGATGCCGGCGTAGGTGAGTAGTGGGTTCGCGGGCTTGGCGGTCGGGGACGAGGGGGAGTAGGTCCAGTAGGCGATGTTGAGGCCGGCGAGCAGCCAGTAGTGTGCGGAGTTCTTGAAGATGTTGAGGACGGGCATTGTGGCGAGGGAGAAGCGGTGGATAAATATGGTCTCGAACTCGCGCTTCAGGAAGTGTAGGCTGATGAGGATGAGGGAGAGGGTTTGAAGCGAGGAGGGCGACTGGTTGAGGAGAGGGAGCCTGTAGATGTAGGACCGGAGGTAGTAGATTAGGGGGTGGATGAGGAGGGGCCCGAGGTATTCGACTATGAATACGGTGCGCCATGCTATTTGGGGTCCTGTGGTTGTCCGTCAGGCTCTGCTTAGGGTGGAAGGGGAAAAGGTAGGTTTACCCAGGTCTTTGACGTCTATTTTGCTTTGATCACGCAGGCCTGTGCGGTCGATGGTGACCCCTTTGGAATTGGGGATGAGAGAGCCATCGCTGCCCTTGGTAATGCGCAGTCGGTGTACCGAGGTGCCTGACGATTCAGCGATCCGCTTGTAGAGGTCCGCGGTGCTGTCGAGCAAGGCAAGAGTGGTCTCCTCAGGTAGATTCCTAATTGGTTTGCCTGTTGGGAAGTTAGTCACGACTGCTGAGGTTAATGGCGTCAAAGAAGGCACAAGGCAACCGACCTCGCGGCCTTACGACGAGCTTCACGGGTCTTGAAGCCATTGCAGGGTGCCCAGGTGGTTTTGCGGGGGGCGCTGTGGTATCGTGGGGTGCTGTTGAGGCGGAGCAGTGAGACCATTTTCTGTAAACGGCGGCGGACGAGATGCCGCGGCCTGTTCTTCATCCATCACGTGGAAGTACCTGCAAGCCCGCCTGAGGTACCTCTACCTCACCTGGACTGCTCGAGTCTCCAATGGAGTCTCCAACGAAGTCTCCAATGGAGTGCCTTCCGTGCCCGCAGTTGACAACTTCGATCTTAGGGCCACGACTAGTCGACTTCAATGCAACACTCAACCCACTCCACAGCGGAGAAAGCATAGTGATGGAACGCAATGGATCGAAAGGCGGTGGCCGAGGGTTCACGCCGGTTGCAAGCACTCTCGGCCCTGCATTAGCTCTGCCTGTCGGTCCCGCCGCGAACTCCTACAAGAGTTTCGAGGCGAGTACCTGCTACGCTGTTCTTGATCCCCTCAGCTACTAACACGTCTCCGTACGCGCCGGCCTCGATCCTCTGCCTTCTAGGCGTCAGCAATGCAGGGTCGAGCAACGCTGCCTCACCGTCGCCTTTCCGCTAGTAAGCAGTGGCTGCCCCCGGCGCAGACGCCTTAGCCCCTCAATTGGCGCCCACGCGCTTGAGGCTGCATAGGTGGTGACTTTGGAGCCGTCGGCCTCACCGTATTCGGTGCCAGTCGGGGAAGCTGCCATTGGCCTATACCTGTTCACGTTGACTATGTTGTGCTAGCAACAAGCCTCCAGACTAGGGTGGGACTGGTGGCTGGCGAACAAAGAGGCATAACTCATAGCTCAGCCGCAGCTGGGTCGATAGTTCAAGGATGCCTTCTCCGTCATGGTATATATGAGCTTACGAGAGCAGCACCGGAAGGCTGCAGGCCGCCAGTTACAGCTGTCTATATAATCCAGCTTTGATCAGGCTTTCGTTTCTCACCTGAAGTCCTCACTTTCAATCTCAGTTACCGTGCTTCAAGAAGTCGAACAGGAGTGATAGTCAGGCCTTCGACCTTGATTGTGTCCTGTCAAAGTCTGTCTGTCAACCACTACTCTCTCCATTCCGTGCCGAGGCCAGGTGTGATTGGAACTTCAGCGTCTTCGTGCATCCTGTGAGTTGCTCTTTTGCTCTTCCCTCACTTGTGTCCTTGCTAGGGCAATGTATTTGTGATATGCGTTATGCGTCTGCGACTCGACTTTTGTGGCTCTGAGTGACGGCTGCGAAGCCTTTGTTCAAGCAGTCCGTGGGCGTAATAGCTCTCGCTCCTTGAAAGACGTCTTTCTCTGCAGCTTCGTTACCGCGAATTCATGCCTCTGTGCTTGCGTTTCTCCGAATAAGAATATGAATCTGACAATACAGTCATTGCCCGTGTTTTCCTAAGTCATGGCGCCCACACAGAATGGCACCCTGAATGGCACCGAGGACGAAGACCGCGAGCCGTCCTCCCCTTCGGAATTGAACAGGTTCGTAGGGGGTTTTGTGAACTCCGTTACGGGCATGGCCTCCTCCTTCATACACGGAGACAGTCCGAACTCTGGCTCACACTCCGGCTCTCATTCCGGCTCTCACTCTGGCTCCCACTCACTAGATCCTGAAGTCAAGGCTGAGATCGAAAAGGAGCGAAAGAAGCCCAAAGATTATTTCAAGGAGGCTGCTCAGCTCATCGGCCAGATTCGAAAGCCGCTTCCAACTGGGACTGGCAATGGTACTGATCTGAACATCAAAGACGACGAGCCGGGCGTCCTTGATGACATCGTCAGGGAGATTGGTGAAGATATGTCAGCCTTCGCGCACCTGGGCGTCCACGGAGACCTGCCGTCACTGATGGAAATCGGCGTCGTGAAGAAGCTTGGTCAACCCACTGACGACAAGAGATACCTGATGGAGGCCATGATAAAGGCGAGTCAACAGCATATACTAGGCGTGGACACTGTTGGCTAACTGTACGTTATAGGCTGCCGCTGGACTCCCGGAGACATCAAAGACGCGTAAAAAACTGACTGACCAGTTTGTTACGAAGTTGTGGGGCGATCTTGGACATCCACCTCAATCGTGTGTAACGTCCTTCCTACATTCGCCGTCTGTAGCTTGAGCAGTACTGGAAGCAGCTGAAATCCATACGCTCCTGCACCTCAGCATCAAGCATCTACATTCTAACCATTATGCAGGTACCTTGGAAAGCCATACCAATACCGACAGGCCGATGGATCCTACAACGTATGTGAGCCGCAATGACAGCAAACCATCCTCACTGACTAGACATATAGAGTCTTCTCTCTCCGCACGTTGGCAAGTCCAACACACCATACGCCAGGACTACGAAACCAGCCACGATTCAGACCGGCGCGCTTCCTGACCCTGGAGTGATCTTCGACAGCGTCATGGCACGTAAGAAGAGCGAGAAGCATCCGAACGGGATCTCGAGCATGCTCTTCTATCTAGCGTCGATTATTATTCATGACATTTTCCGAACGGATCGTGAGGACTTCAACATCTCAAAAACGTCTTCGTATCTCGACCTCTCGCCTCTATACGGTATCAGTGATGCTGAACAGAAGGGGGGGAAAGAGCCAAACGGGAAAGAGGTTATCGGGATCCGGACAGGCTACGACGGCAAAATTAAGGCAGACACGTTCGCCGAGACGAGACTGTTGTCTTTTCCTCCCGGTGTGTCTGTATTATTGATCATGTTCAACAGGTTCCACAACTTCGTCGTGGAGCAGCTGGCTATGATCAACGAGAAAGAGCGGTTCCCGAAGCCAGAGAAAGAAGATGGTAAGGTTCCGCAGTGGACTCAGTACGATGAAGACCTCTTCCAGCACGGGAGATTGGTTACCTCCGGTTTGTACATCAACATTATCCTTACAGACTACGTCCGGACCATCCTAAATCTGCAACGTACCGATAGTAGTTGGAACCTCGATCCGCGCATTGAGATTAAGGATGGTCCACCAATGGGCGTTGGCAACCAGTGCGCCGCCGAGTTCAACCTAGTGTATCGCTGGCACTCGACGGTGTCCGATAGGGACGAGAAGTGGACAGAGGAACTCTGGAAAGACCTCGTCGGCGATAAGAAGCCGGAAGACGTTAGTTTGCTGGAGTTCAGACGAGCTCTGGGCAAGCTGGAGTCGCGTCTTGAGAAAGACCCAGGCCAGCGCTCTCTTGCCGGACTGACTCGCCAAGAGAATGGTACTTTCAACGACGAGGAGCTTGTCCAGATTCTCAAAGACAGCATCGAGGACTGTGCCAACTCTTTCGGCGCTCAGAGAGTGCCAAAGGTCTTACGTCTGATAGAAATTCTGGGCATCGAGCAAGCGCGGTCATGGGATTTGGCTTCCCTGAACGAGTTCCGGAAATACTTTGGCCTCACACCACATGAGACATTCGAAAGCATCAACGACGACCCCGAGGTCGCTAAGACGCTGAAGCATCTGTACGACCATCCAGACTTGGTAGAGCTGTATCCTGGCCTTGTTGTTGAGCAGGGCAAGAAGCCGGTGACGCCGGGCTCTGGCCTTTGCCCTTCGTACACTGTCTCTCGTGCCGTGCTCTCAGATGCCGTGGCTTTGGTTCGAGGTGATCGTTTCTACACCATCGACTACCATCCGAAGAAGTTGACCAACTGGGGCTTCGCCGAAGTCCATCCCGATCCTTCGGTCGACCACGGCTGCATGTTCTACAAGCTTATCTTGCGAGCCTTCCCGGATCACTTTGAGCCGAACTCCATCTATGCACATTATCCGCTCACTGTCCCAAAGGAAATGGAAGATATCATGATCAAACTTGGCAAAAAGGACAGATACAGCTGGGCTTCGCCTCAAGGACCGCCGCCAATGCATATGACATTCTCCTATGCCGCTGCGGATAGAATCTTGGGTGACAAAGAGACCTTCAATGTTACCTGGGGCAAAGCAATGGAGTACCTGATGGGTCCATCGGCCAAGAATTTCATGCTCTCTGGCGACGGCTTCAAGAACGAGCAATCTCGAAGGGAGGTGCACAAAGCCCTCTACGATGTGGACGACTGGCAGATACAAGTCAAGAACTTTTACGAGACGACTACGCTCAAGCTCATCAAAGCCAAGGGATACAAGCTAGGCAAGCTGAACCAGGTCGACATCATCCGCGACGTTGGCAACCTCGCCCACGTCCACTTCTGCTCGGAGCTCTTCTTCCTACCGCTGAAGACCAAGGAGCGGCCGGGCGTCTTCAGCGAATACGAGTTGTATCTCATCCTGTCCGCCGTCTTCGTCTGTGTCTTCTTCGATCTCGACAAGGCAAACTCATTCAACCTCCGCCTCAAGGCACACAAAGCCACCCAGCAGCTCGGAAACCTCGTCCAAGCCAACGTGGCCGAGATCAAAGCCGGCAGCGTCCTATCCCGCCTCATGCAAGCCATCTACCCCCGCAATACGGCGCTCAAACGCTACGGTATCCACCTTATCAAACGCCTTCTGGATTCCTACCCTGATACCGAGGAGCTGGTATGGGGCCACATCCTCGGCACCGCCGGCGGCATGGTCCCGAACCAGGGCCAGCTCTTCGGCCAGACGATGGAGTACTTCCTCACCACCCCCGAAGGCCAGGAAGAACTTCCCAAGATGAGGGAACTAGCGCTTCAAGACACCCCGGAAGCGGATGAGAAGCTCATGCACTATTTCCTCGAAGGCTCGCGACTCTACGGTGAGACCGGCGTCTTCCGCCGTGCGACCGCAGACACCGAAATTCACGATAACTTCGGCGGCCACGAGCGCACCTTCAAGGTCAAGAAAGATGACATCGTCATGGTCAACTTGCGCGCTGCATCTCACGACGAGGGCAAGTTCAGGGACGCGCACAAGATCGACCTGAACCGCCCCATCGACGACTACATCCACCTCGGCGCGGGACCGCACCAGTGTCTCGGGCTGCCGATGACCAGGATCGCGCTGACAGCGATGCTGAAGACCATCGTCAAGTTGCCCGACCTCCGGCCCGCTTCTGGCCCGCAGGGGAAAGTCCATAAGATTGCGAAGCCGATGCATGGGCATCACTTACCGGAGTTTGCAGCTTATCATGCGTATCTGATGGAGAACCATGCTAAGCTTTTCCCGTTCCCTTGTTGTAAGTTTTGTAATTCCCGTTAAAGTTCCTAGCGTATGCTAATGAGTTGAACAGCACTCAAGGTCAACTGGAGCGGTGATTTCGAGTTTGATAAGGACGATGACGACAAAGATGACATGAAGTGAGGATGAGATGATGATGCGCCGCTGAGTTACGACATTCTGCTTCGTGGCTGGTCAAAAGTTGGTACATGCATGATGGTCAGGACGAAATTGTTGGTCTTACTTGTATTAGGATGGGTGTAGGGATAGCTCTTTTTCTCGCTAGTTTGCTAATACCGTGCACGTTGTATTGCAATACTCTACAAAACCTGACTCCATTGGGTATATGCCCAGCGCCTCAACGCCTCGCCCAAAATGCTCTTCATGCACGCACCACCGCAAGATACACATCCAAACCCGTCAATCGCATTACACCCTCACCTTCCCCATGATCGTCTCTGGACCCCTCTGGACCTCCATCGCCGCCGCCCTCTCCTTCACAGCCCTCAGCATACCTCTCTCAAAGTCATCCCTAGCCCTAAGCACCGCCTCCACCCAACCTAACCCCACATCCCACCACTCCTCTCTCACCCTCTCAAATACATTAGCAACCTCCCCCTTGTCCGCCTCCAGCAACTTGACCAACCCATCCACCGCCCGCCACTTCCGCTTGATCTCGTCAAACGCCTCGAACCGCTCAAAAAAGCCAAACACCGCGACCACATCCTCGCGGATCTTCTCCGTGAACGGGTCCTGTCTCCGGAACTTTGCGCCCTTATTTTTCACAGCAGAGAGATAGGCAACGAGCAGCGCGTCGCTGAACTCCTCCACCAGCACAGAGTGCAGCGACGGGTGCAGTACCGCCGCGTAGTCGTCCAGGTAGTCGCGGAACGTGCTGCAGATCTGGCCCATGCGGTTCGCGGCATACCAGGCCGGGGTGAAGAACTCGGGGAGGATGGAGCGGAAGTCGCAGGCGAAGACGAGCGCGGCGAAGACGCTGATGCTGTGGGTGCCGAGGTCGACGTAGCCGTCGCGGAGGGCGTCGGTCTGCGAAGTCGCGGTGGGGATGTACTGGGCGGAGACGAGGGGGGTGATGTCGCGCGAGAACTTGGAGAGGTAGCTGAGGATTTGTGGGGAGGAGGGGTCGGCGGCAGCGCTCTCGTCGCCGTCGTCGATGCACGCGATCTGGTCGTTCGCGATGGCCACGAGCCAGTCTTGCAACGGCTGCACGCCTTCTGTGTCGGAGTTTGGCGCAGAGAAGCGCGCCAATTCGCCGTCGATCAGGCTCTCCCACATGCGCTGCCGCGAGCCGAGAGAGCGGAACATGGCGTCGATGACCCCCTCGGCGACGTCGGTGCGTTGGCTGTTGGAGGCTACAGCCAACTGCTCGCGCAGCATGATCCACATGTCTGCCATGGTCTTGGTGCGGAAGTGGCCGCTGCCGTCGGTGTCGAGAGCGCCTTCGGGGCGGGTGAGGAAGCTTTGGCGGTCCGCGGAGTCCATTCGCTCCATCCATTCTTCAACTGCGCGGACGATGAGTTGGCGGTACTCGCGGACTAGTTCTGGGCCACGGTCGTCGATGAGATGTGGTTGAAGCCAGTCGAGGGGAACCTCGAGCTTCTGCATCTTGGTGTAGTATTTCTCTTCCCAGTGGATGATGGCGAGCGTGTGGATTGGGGTGAGATCCTTGTCGTCGATGCGGGAGACGAGCCAATCGTGCATGAGTCTATGGTAGATGCCAACATACGTCTTGAAGATCCTCCACTTGCGTGGCATGAGGCTGACCATGCCGACCTTGACGGTGTTGAGGTCGTTGAAGTACCAGCGCACGCTCTTCTCGAGCTTCTCTGGGTCATCCAAGAACCGCTCGTTGGAGAGTTCAATCTGTACGGCTGTGCTGGCCTCGATGGCCTTCAAGAACTTCTCCTTGTATCCTCTCCGCTCTTTCGGCCCAGCTGCAATCGATTTGAACCTCGAGGCGAGGTCCTTGAACTCTTTCTGCGCGTCCTGCAGCGCCTGCACCTTCTTGTCGCTCTTCTCCTCTTCTTCTATGACCAAAGCCAGCCGGACCACGAGCCCATGGTTTCCGTTTACCACATGGTCTATAAGCCGCGTGCAGGCCTCACCAACGTGTTCATCAAACCACTCAATCACCTCGTCCAGCTTCCCAAAGTAATCCTGCAGCGTCCGCCCCGTCTCAAGCCTCAAATTGTTGATCAACTCGAGCGCCTCCTCTCCATCCCTGCCGCCCGCGCTCTTGACCTGGTCCATAGCCGCGTCCCTAACATCCCTCAGCTGCGTCAAGCCATAATGCACCGCCAACAGATTCGGCTGATCACCCATGCGATCCTCGCCCATCTCCTCATCGTCCAGCCTTAATAACCCCTCCAGCTCCCCCAACCTCTCCTCAAACCCCTCAATATCCCCCTTCATCTTCAGCACCGCCTCGAAGTTCCGATGAATCTGGCTGACCCGGTTGATGTCCGGGAATTCCCTGATCATGTTCTGCGCCTCCGCGCACAGCTTGTCGATCTTCATCATCTCGTCCTTGATCTGGTTGACGGTGCGCTGGCCGTCGGAGAGGCTGGTCATGCCTGCCGAGGTGATGGCGAGCTGGGATTGCAGGCCATGGCGGAGCTGGGCGTCTACGGCGGCCTTTTTGCGCGTGAATTCGGATTTGAGGGCGTGGAGCTTGTCGAGGTCTTCCGGGTGTCGCAGGAGCTCGGAGAGGTTGAGCCGGGTGGGGGTGTCATGGTTCATGGTAGTGGTGGTGGTGATCGTGGTGGTAGGGGGGTGAGTTCATAACATGCTTCGCAATGGTGTCTTATCGGCGGCGCTGGTCCTGCAGAATGGTTCGAATGGCACACGTGTTTGTCTAGAAGTTGTTCGATTGCGCAAAGAGTGTTAATCCAAGGTGTCAAATGTTTCGTGGATGTAGCATGGCCGAGCTCTGAGCCAGCTGCATCCAAGACCATCTCCGAGATTCGCCGCAGAGCCGAAGCATCATCCCAAAACTTTCTCGACGGCAACTCTGAAGCTTCCATCAACCACACACCACGCCCTTATACCTCCAACTATGATCCAACGAAGCATCTTCCGAAGCTCAAGAGCGCTGAGCTCGCGAGTACAATCCCAGTCCGCCGCCGCCGCCTTCCGCCAACAGTCTCCCTTCCTCACACGACCATCCACATCAGCACCATCGATATCGCGGACGGCGTCGAGATGGTATTCCGACGCCGCGGAGGCGAAGCAGGAACAAGCCAGCAACGGAACGGAGGCAAAGACAAACGGGGACGCACAACCAGCGGCGAATGCAGCGGAAACCGAGAAGCTGCGGACAGAGCTCGAGGCGAAGAACAAGGAAGTCGTAGACCTTAAGGTAAAGCTCCTAACACAGCACCCATCGCCGCGTCTCGCCGTCACGAACAGCAACACTAACACGCCACCCCCCCGCAGGACAAATACCTCCGCTCCGTCGCCGACTTCCGCAACCTCCAAGAGCGCACCAAGCGCGAAATCGCCTCGGCCAAAGACTTCGCGCTCTCCCGCTTCGCCAAGGACCTGGTCGAGTCCGTCGACAACCTGGACCGCGCCCTGCTGACGGTGCCGGCCGCGTCGCTGCGGCCCGAGAACAAGGATCTCGTGACGCTGCACGACGGGCTGAAGATGACGGAGACGATCCTGATGCAGACGCTCAAGAAGCACGGCCTGGAGCGCTTCGATCCGAGCGTCGAGAAGGAGAGGTTCGATCCGAACGTGCACGAGGCGGTGTTCATGGCGCCGCAGCAGGGGAAGGAGGATGGGACGGTGTTTTTCACGCAGCAGAAGGGGTTTTTGCTTAATGGGAGGGTGTTGAGGGTGAGTTGCTCTGATCTAGCTGGATTGTTGGGGAGCTCTAAGTTGCTGACTGTGGTGATAGGCGGCGAAAGTCGGTGTTGTGAAGAACGAGTAATCGTTCTACTCTCAGGGAGCTCGGCCGCCCGTCTCCGTGGACGGGCTCTATTCACTTGTAAAATCTGGCTTGAATTGGCAAGCGGTAAAAAGGCGTTCATCTAGATCTTGTAGCATATTCCCCTCTCTGTTGCGGCAGTTCACTGGCATCGTGTTCCATCTTGTCGGAACACGTACGGTGTAGAATAGTGTATTCTAATCACCTGAAATGGTGCTATGTACATTCAGATTTCCAAACCGCCTCGGCATTTTTGCATCTTCTACGCCAAATCGGAAGGCGATCTTGCCCAAATCGCCATCGAACAGCCTTAGCCATTCTGACAACGCCTCAGTACGCCTTATCCCGCTTTTAATATTACAACCCTTGGTAAATGCGGCGCGTCGAAAAGTCGAGTAAGGTCCAGCGAAAGAGCCACCATACGAGTCACGACTAATACGCATGCCCATACGGCGTCGCCCCATGCGGCGTCTGCGCACCGCCCCCATAAGCGCTCATGCTGCCCTGGTTCCCCCACTGACTCTGGTTCCCCTGCCACGGCGTCGTATAGCCCGGCTCCTGGTTATACCCATCCATAACTTCAGGCTCTCTCGCGCCGCCAAACCCGTCAGCACCATCGGTAGTCCGCTCGACGAGCTCCTGGTGCACGTCCGCTAGCTTCCGCTGGAGGACCTTGATGCCCTGCTGCATTATGACGTCGGGCTCCAGGCCGCCGGCGGACTCGATGTTGAAGTAGAAGCGCGAGGGGACGGCGTCGTAGTTGAAGGGCTCGCCGTCGACGGGCTTGTCTTCGAGGTCGGCATTTTCGCTCACGGGCCTGCATCGCGATGTTTGTCAGTGAACCTTGCTCCCAATATCGTTGTGCAGGAGCACGGGCTGCGAAACGTACCACTCCTTCTCTGGATCGACCTCGTACCAGTAGTCCAGATGCCTCAGCGCGTTGTTCGGGTCGTACTCAAATCCCACCGCGGCCGTGGGCGCCCACTTCGCATGTTCCTTCGCGATCCCCTTCTTCGCCACGCATTTCATCTTGAGCTCATGGCCCTTCTTCAGCTTGCAGATAATGCTGCCCTGTCCTGCCGGATCCGTAATGACTGGCTGGCCCAGGGAATCGTTCAACGGATTCCCACTAACCACCAGGTCCCGCGCGTAGACGGTCATAACGTCGATGCCCGTACACCGCGCGTGCAGCGTCAGCACAACGCTGCACGCATCGCAGTAGTTCTCGCAGTCACAGTCGCGCGAGTAGAAGAGGTCGTCGACGCCCTTTGAGTTGAGCGGGATGAGCCCGAGCCGGTGGCAGATGAACTCGTCGGCCAGCACGGTCGTGTTCTCTTCCACTTCGACCAGGTCGATGGCGATGGTGGGCACTTCGGCGAGGATCACGCGGCGCAGGGAGTTGGCGAGGGCGAGGTCCGTGTTGCGCAGTATGAAGTCGATGTTGGTGCTGTTGCCCTAGTGCTGTGAGAACTTGCGTGTGGGCAAGAGACAGGCGCTGGGGAACGTACTTCTCGGATATTCACCTGGGGCGCGCCGTCCCCGGCGTCCATAGCCTGCGAATCGAGCTGAAAAGACATGTTGGCGGCGGGCTGCGGCGGCGCCCGGGGGGGCTTGTGCGAAGCTAGACTGCGGACTTGGGATGATCGGTGCGCCCTTGTGAAAGTTGCGAAAGAGGATTTCGGTGGAGTCGCAAGGCGGCGTGGGGAGAATGGCGCAGTAGGATGGTGGTCGCGGCGTTAAAGGTGGTCAAAGAAGTTTGGGTAGAACAGCTCGAAGGCGTCGGATGCAGCCCTGCAGCCCGAGCCCGTCCTGGGGCTGGTCGCAGAGCCTCACCGCGCTAGTGGAAGATCCCGCGCATTAGCGTTGCACCGGCGGTTCGTCGGCAGATCTGAGGTACGTCATGCTTGTACTCATGAAAGTCCGAGGATCAGAATTTGTAGAATCTATCACTGCATCTGTTGGAAACACTGAGGTAAGAGTCTGAGGAACAGCTATGGCGACCAACACTTCGAAGATCCAGCAGTGGGAATCAGGCCAGGATAGCCTCGATAGCCTTACGCTGACCTCGGCGCCCATGCCCGAGCCCGGAAAGGACGAGGTACTGGTAGAAATTCGTACAGTTTCGTTAAATTACAGAGATACTGAGGGTATAGCTTCCTGTATTATGCATCTTCCTAGCAAGACACTAACACCGTTACGTAGTTGCGACAGGAACATATGGCCATCACAAGTCCATCACTCAAGGCTCAAAAGTCGTGCCGTGCTCAGATTGTTGTGGTATCGTAACGAAACTCGGCGATGGAAGCTCCACGTCGCTGAAGGTTGGAGACCGTGTGCTGTCCACATTCGTCCAGTCGCACTTGACAGGCAACATTACCGAGAAGGACATGGGCACCGGTCTCGGTCTTCCCTTGCCAGGCGTGTTAGCGACTCATCGCGTGTTTCCCACCCATGGACTAGTAAAGTGTCCAGACTACCTCAGCGATGAGGAGGCCTGCACACTGCCTATCGCGGCAGTCACCGCGTGGATGTCGATCAACGATATGCGACCGCTCGGTCAGCCGGGTGGGAAGGGGGAGGTTGTACTAGTGCAAGGCACAGGAGGCGTGGCCATTAGTGGAGTTCAAATAGCGAAAGCTAGCGATGCAAAAGGTAGATAGGCGTTTCTTCAAGATTGTCCAAATCGACTAATGGTGCGTGTACACCCCTGGAGCGGTGTTGAGCACGATCCTCGGGTTTTTGATACAACTTGGAGATTTAAAAGTTCTTCCACGAAATCACATTGGACGTTCGAGGCTGATTATGCAGCAGTGATCATCACGTCTTCCTCTGACGAGAAGCTGGAGAAGGCTCGAGCGCTCGGAGCTGATCACACTATCAATTACCGCAGCCAGCCTGAGTGGCAGGATGAGGTGATGAAGATCACAGGGAACCACGGCGCCGACATCATCCTGGAGACAGGCGGAGCTCAGACGACCATGAGAAGCTTCGACTGTGTCGCATTTGCAGGACTGATCAACGCAATTGGCTATGTGTCTGGCAAAGAAGATCCGCCTGAGAAGAGGCTAAACATCAACGTGCTGGCATTGAGAAAGAATCTGACTCTGAAGGGCATAATAAATGGACCCAAGGACCGGTTCGAGGAGATGCTGGAGTTCTATGAGAAGCATGACATTCGCCCGGTTGTGGATCGGATATTCAGCTTCGAGGAAGGCAAGGAAGCTTTTCAGTACCTTGCGAGCGGTTCTCATTTCGGGAAGGTTTGCATCCGTGTAAAAGCAAGTACATAAGTAGGTTCTCAGGATACCAATAAACAGGTCTCTTGATGAAGGGATCATTGAGACACGACTTGAGACAGCATAGGCGGCAGCGGACCGACGCTGTTCACCCGCACAGAGCCTCAGAGGCTTAACTTACACGCCGAGTATCCCATTGGAGCTACGTTACGGCAATAATGGGTGCAGCAGACCTTACCTATCAACCAGCAATAACTCCTGTCCACAAGCAGCAGCGGAGCGGATAGAAGTCCATGTTGCATGCAGTGCGGCAACATGCGGACGCACCTTGCCGCGGGCGCATCGCCTTTACTCCTGAACTTCGCAGCTCAGGTCGGGTACTCGTAACATCGTCACGCCGAGCCCCAGAACGCGTCCGCAGATGCGCCTTGCGGGAGACTGCGCTCCCAAGCGGCGATGGCAGTGCTGGTGTTGAGCGGCGCTGTAGAGGAGAAGAGGGAATTCTTTCCCTCAAAGAGAGCTTGGAATGAAGGCTCTGCGCCCACTAGTTACTCATACTGACCCGATCTCCGCTTCGCAACGGGGTCTCTCGGTCTTCCAGATGGCCTGACTTGTCACCTTGACAGCGATCGAGAGTCCATGGTTGCATTTCAAAGGGGCTGTGCAAAGGTGGGCGTCTGGACCACCAACGATTGGCCCGACTTAGCCCGCATCACGCCGCAAACATCGATAAAACCGCCCGCCTTCCACCATGCTGCCTCCTCCTCAGCAAGCTCCTCTCGCTCCAGAAACACAGGAACCACCTAGGGCATCTCTTCCGTGAATCTGCATCATGTCTTCAGACCTATCCTCCCCCACGCTATCGCGCTCTTCAAGCCGCTCATCGAAAGGCCGGAGAACGCCGCTGTCACTCGATCTCTCCGACCTCCCACCACTCGTCACGCCCTCACCCCCGTCGAATACTCTTCTGATCACGGTCAGTACCAAGTTTGCGCCGGCCACTTTGGAATCCCACTTACGCTTTTCACAGAACCTACAGAACCCCGCCATCTTCTCCACACCCAACCTCATAACCATCCGAGACCTAATAAACCAACACGCGCCAATCCACACATGGGCGCCCCTCAAATCCTTTCGCCGCATAGTCACCTCTTTCTGGTCAACCGAAGATGCCACGACCATCCGCAAGCTCCTTGACGGGGAGGCGATCATGGGTGACCGCATCCGCGTATACTTCGGCCAACCTACACCACTAGACGCACCAGACCAGCACCTACACCTCCCGAAATCAGACAAGTTATTCTTCATCTCTCCACCGCCGTCCCCGCCGCACGGATGGGAGATGCGCAACGAGGACCCCCCGAACAAGGATGTCCACGCTGAGGACCTAGCATCGGCGCTGGCAAAACTACATGCGAGGCCAGATGTGCCTAGCCCGACATCACCGGAGGGCAACCCCGAGACAAAACTTAGCAAGAACGGGAGCAGGAACAGGAGCGGCAGTCTGATTGTATGGGACCCGCAAGAACACGGGCGGTCTCCGGATCTGCCAGCTATTTCAGTAGAGGACACAACCCACAGTCCCGTAGAGCTGAGTCCGGTGTTGGAAGGAAAGCCGATAACTCACACCATGAGGCCGCCGGTGGAGCTGATGGAGGAGTAGGAGGTCTCGTTATCTGTAGGGGGTGCATGCGAGAGCCTGAATTTTTCAGCGAATTGTCCGCCGGGCGCCATCCGCCTGTGCTTTCTGTGTTTCTTTAGCACATCGACCCTAAGTTTTATCTTGACTGGGTTGGCTACATTGCATTGGCGTTGGGGTGTTGCTGTAGCTATTAGCTCGCTTGAGCTGAAAGGGTCTCGTAACCCTGAAACCTAATTCACGCCGAGATCGTCTTGAGATTTACAGTACATCTAGAGCGATTGCGTTGACTGAATGGGGTTCTTGGTGACTATTGCTGCTCGATGGAAATCCGCCACCAGAACCAGAATTCGTCCATGCAAATCCTCTCAGTATAACACACCAATCGCTTCTTATTGCGACGCAAGCAAAAGCGCCCTGAGGTTTCCAGCCAATCCCTGCTCTTACATGCCTCCGCTAGCTGGTTTCCGCTTGTATGCAGTTGAATTCAAACCCCATTTCAGAACTCCTTGCACCGCCTATGCATATTCAACTGTGCATGCAGATCCTCCTAACCGTCTTCTAATACCATCATTACCTCTTACTCAGCCTCCGTAGCCAGCCATGACAAAGCGACCCACCCTCCTCTCTCTTTTTCCCCCGGTCCCCACATCACCGTCCCTCAAATTCCGCCCTCACATCCCCCGCCCTCCTCTCAACGTAATACCCCGGATCCGGCGTCCGCATCTTCTTCATCTCTCCCCTCGTAAGCGGATACTCGACTTCGGCGACGTCGACCAGCTCCTTGACCTTCATGATCTGGCCCGCCACGTCCTGGGTCACCGGGTGGTAGACGGTGGCCATGCGCTTTCGGAGGCCGAGGGCTTGTAGCACTCCCGTGCGTTTCGCGGGGAGGCCGATCGCGGAGCGGAGGAGGGTTATGCGGAAGTAGGGCATTGTGGGTGGAGGTGCGTGAGGTGTGGTGTGGTCTTGTGAAGGTGAGGTGGAGGCCGCTGGAAGGGGTCAGTGTCGGCGAGGTAGTGGGCCTGGATCGATATGTACCCTTACTCCAGCTCGACACCGTCTAATCTTGCTTTGATTGTAGAGGGGAATGGCTGGTTGGCGGCTTGATGCTGATTTCGCAGCTGCGATATGGAAACTTGAGATGCAACGGAAGAACCTCGGCGCTGGGCATTGCTCGCGGAGCTCATAGCTCCTCTTCTGCGTTTTCTCCGCGATGGCTTTGTCTGCTCGAGAGTTCCTCGGAAGGTTCGTATGATTGTACGTCTTCTGCAATTGCTCTTGCAAATAGTTCCCGGGAGTCTCATATAGGGCCGCCTTTTCTTCCGCGGCTCCTTTCCTTAAACAGTCCTAAAGTCAAATCGCTATCTGCACAGGTGCTTCAAATGACGATAATAGTAGCTGTATGGAGAGCTTGATTGTACCTGGGAATCCTGGCTTGCTGTGGTTGTAAAGCCAAGAGCATGTTGTTCAGTCATTATATCTCTCGACTCCGTCCCACTTGCTGCGGAGATTTTCAACTTAGATCACAACGTGGTCGACAATGCTTCCAGCCAGAGGAACTCGGGCACTTCTATCAGTGCACCTAAAAACCCTGAGCTGGCGCCATGTATGCTTGTTAGGACCGCAATCCAGTACCCGCACATTTAGCTCTGCCAGCTCCTTACACAGACAACGAGCGACTACCGCATCATATTACCGGGGAGGCACATCCCGTGCAGTCCTATTACAGCCCAAGCATCTACCTGACGATAGTTCGCTATGGCCGAAGCTCTTCTTGCAAGTTATGGGCTCGCCAGACCCATACGGCCGGCAGCTGGACGGCCTTGGGGCAGGCGTCTCGAGCCTCAGTAAGATCTGCCTTGTAGCACCGAGCGAGCGGCAAGATGCGAACGTCGACTACACCTTTGTGGGCATTGGTATCGAGCGGGACGAGGTGGATACGGCTGGCAACTGCGGGAATATGAGCGCGGCCATTGGACCGTATGCTTTCAACGAGCGGCTGCTCGGAAATATTGACTATGTTACCGACGGCACTAAAAGTGTGCGAATACACAACACTAATACTGGAGTCATTATCAAGAGTTCATTCGAAGCCTCTGACGGGGAGGCTGCGGTGGTAGGCGATTACTCTATTGATGGCGTTAGCGGCACCGGATCTCGGATAACCTTGGACTTCCTAAAGCCTGGAGGAGCAAAGACTGGCCGACTGTTGCCTACAGACTCTGCGGTGGACACGATAGAAGGCGTCGAGGTGAGCTGCGTAGACGCCGCCAATCCATGCATTTTTGTCCGCGCAGCAGACGTTGGAGTGGAAGGAGCTATTCTACCCAACGACTTCAACAAGCTACCCGAAAAGCTGGCACACCTTGAAAATATCAGGCACAAAGCAGCCGCAGCAATGGGTGTGTGCAAGACCGGCTCCGAAGCTCCGCGGACGATCCCTAAGATCGCGATCGTCTCTCCATCCAAGGAGCACAAGCTGCTCTCCGGCAGAACGTTAGATGCCTCATCTGTAGACCTTGTCATACGCTTCATCTCGGACACGCAGCCGCACAGGGCCATACCGTTGACCGGCTCGCTATGCACAGCTGTGGCAGCTAAGATCAAGGGATCGGTAGTCCAGCAGTGCCTCGCTGAGCAGCATGTAGATCCAAACATGATCACTATCGGTCACCCGAGCGGGCGCATACAAGTGACTGCTACCATGGACGCAAGCGGTGGTGTCGAGTCCGCCACTGTTTTCAGGACTGCGAGACGAATCATGACTGGGCAGGTGTATTGGAACGACTGATTTGAGTGCTGGTGTTATCTCAAACGTGGTTACATAGTCCTTCCCGAACATATTCCAAGTTTCCGAGCCCACGCTCATGCTTTCGTCGGCAACCCGATCAACTTGGATGCTTGCGCCGCTTCACCCTCACTTTCTTCTCAATCCGCTTCCTGAGCTTTCTTTCTCGCTTTGTTTGCTCCTCCCGGTTTGCATCGCACACTTTCGACGTCTGCGGCGAAGCTGGCGGCAATCCCTTCCACGTACGGAGCAGCCGACTGACCTCTCCCTGGACCCTCAGACGTGCCTGCTCCCGCGGTACACCCTTGCGCAAGATCGCTTCATACGGCGTGTAGCAGTGACGGATATGCGCGATCACAGCCCTCGTCACCCTATCATCTAACGAAACCACCATTTTCCGACCAACTCGCCGGCTGCGCTTTTCAAACGCATGCAGCACAGTCGCCTCTGCAGCTTCTGGGGGGATCCTCGGAAACAGACGCACGAGCGCCGCCGTGGCTTCGCTCCGGTCTCTCGCATCCTTCCTGTCTACAATGCTCTGGCGGTCGACCGCGGTCGCCCTTTCTGCTGTCAGGACTTCGTCGTAGACTTGTCGCGGACAACGGAGGCCTAGTCTGTGCCCCTTGGAGTCGACGACGACGAAGAGGGGCTCTCCGAGTTCCTTGGTGCGAGTGCGGCAGTGCCGGGTTATGTAGACGTTGCCCTTGGCGACAAAGACGTAGCCTTTTTGTACCGGATGGCTGTTGGTGATGGTCCTTTCTGACTCGATCGCTAAAGCCATGGTTTGTTCTCGGAAGGTAGTAGCCGATAAAACGTGGGCGGTCCGGATAAGAAATCCACTGGCAACAGGAACAGTATAGGAATGTGAGAACGAATGCCGCGGACTGTTGCACGGCTGGACTACACCGCCAATGCCCCTTCCGAGCAGCAGTCTTGAGCAAGCCAGGCGCAGGCGCATGAGTTGAGAAGGGTCGTCGCTTCCTTTGTCCACAGCTAGAGGCCGAATCTCTACCAAGTGCTATGGTCTCAACTTTTATTAATTGGGTGCGCCGCTTTGTTTACCTCGATGCGGCTTTCCGGTTTCTTTGAACAACTCATACCAACGACCAACCCAAGATACGTAGGCGCTTCTTCTGGGATCGATATGAAACTAATAGCATCTGGAATACCGTACCGGAACATCGACAAATATCTAGCTTGCATAAAGAATCATTATCCTAGCACCAAGTTGTATAGGCATCAGCCACAGTCAAGCAAGAAATGTCAATGCAATTTACCTCTAGTGGACCTGGTGGTGCAGTACATAGCCGACTTCGTCGACATATTGGAAGCGGACTACAAAGCGTACAGCGCTGAGGTCAATCTTTCGTACCAAAATGCATTCGATGTCCGCGATAAGCTTGTTGGTCTGTGTGAAAAAGTACACCCCACCGAAGCGTTAGATCTTGAGCTGAAGCGTTGATTTGGAGACATATTTCCTGTTGAACAAGAGGGCCGTGGAGAATATTTGACAAGCTGGAGGAAGCATGGATGGATTCTGATATGCGAGTGTGACCTCGCGCAACGCAGCGTCATACAGTTGTAAGAGTGTGGTAGTTAGCCATGTTCACCTGTTGCGTGCGCTCATTAGGGAGCATATTTGCAACGGAAGGAAGCGCGCTTCGATATTTTGCTACAATCAGAACTGTCGTCTCGAGCATGCTAGACCTATCAGCAGTAACAGTTTACCGCCTCCCTCCTCGCTTTGCCACTCGTCCACCCCTGGTTTTCTCAACACCAAGCCCACGCCTCTGTGTCCTCTGGGCCATGCCACCCCTTCCTCTGCCTCTCTGCTGCAACTTTCCCCTGATCTGTTTTCGGACCACTTCCTGGTCAACCTCCATCTCTTCGCCGTCATCGTCTCCCTTGTTCTTCCTGTTACTGAACTTCAGTTTCCCCTTCTGTCCTCGCTTCGCAGCATCCCGTCCCTTAATAGCAGCCACATACGCGTTGATGCCGCCCTCCAGAGTTCCATCACCTGGATCATTATCCAGCATATCCGCGTCCGCTCCCTGCTCATCGTCTGAGTCGCCCAGCACAAGCTTTCCATCCAGATCCGTCTTCGCCTTCGTCTTCTGCGGTTGCTGACGCATCTTGACCGGCTTCGTAGAGGAGATATTACCCAGCGCTTTCCGGTCAAGCAGATCCAACGGCTCCTCCTCGTCCTCCACGATGTACGACTTCGCCTCCCTCTTCCCCTTCCCACTCCCACGACCCATCATCTCATCATCGCTATCTTCACTCTCCGTCTCCGCATCCTCATCGGATCCGTAAACCGCCTCATCGAACTCACTCTCGAATTTCCCTTTCCTCTTCTCAGGCGCCTGCTCTCCATCCGCCCCCGCAGCAACCTCGCCTCTCCTCCGCTTGCTCCTCTCCTTGGTCTTGCGGATGTTCTTGATCAGATTCCTATCCGCCTCCGGACACCACTTCTCAACCTCTTGTGCCCCAAACCTCCTCATCATCCTCTCAAGGATATGCTTCACCTTACCTCTAAAATGCTGCTTATGCTCCTTACTCCAGACCATGAGGTTCGGGACCAGGCTCTGCAGCCTGGGCCTCACGATCCCCTCCGGCAGCGACACAACAGACACCTTGACAAACCCCAACACGCTCCTCACAATCTCCTTGTTGTTGCTCGTTAGGAACAAGTCCATCGTCTGCACCAAATCCGCAATCACCGCCTCCGCCAACACGGCCCGGAACTCATACAGAATCCTCGTGAGCGCCGTGATAGACGCGGAGATCATATGCGGTGTACTCCCTGCCAGCCCCGCCGAGACCATCGTGAAGTACTCCTCGAGGTTGGCAGGCACAGCGGGCGCATCGTCCGGCATATGGGGGACCTTGGACTGCAGCACCGTGCCGCCGGCTGCCATCTTCTCGCCCATCTGCACCAGCAGGTCGAAGGCGGCGGTGCGGGCTTTCTCGTTGACCTCCTTAGCCGAGATGACAACTTCGGAGAGGACAGAGGGGATGAAGTGGAGGTCTTCGGGGGGCAGGAAGGCTATAATCTGCGCAATAGCTGCGAGTCTGTCTCTGCGGGCGGGCGCGGAGGCCTTTTCAGCGCTCGCGAGGAGGAGGTGCTGGAGATCCTTGTTGCGGTCTGCGAGTGCGGCGCGGCCGGTCTCGGACTCGGCGAGGCGGGGGAGGAGCTTGTATGCCTTTTTCTGGAGCTGCGGGTCGTCTTGTTTGTTGATGATGAGGGCGGAGATGCTGAAGAGGGTTGCGAAGCTCTCGCGGGGGAGGTAGATGGAGATTGTGATGACGAGGTCCATAAGGGTGTGGCTCATAGGTGGCATCTTGTCTTTTGTCTTTTCCTGCTTCTGCTTGTCGGCTTGCGTTTGGGGACCGGTTTCTTTGAGCGCGGACTCGAGCATTGTGGCGACTCGAGTGAAAGTCTCCATGAGGTCCTTCTCGGGCGTGATGCTTAGGAAGGCGTTGACGCATTGTAGGATTCGGCCTCGCGAGTGGGGTAGGGTCTGGCTGTAAACATTAAACAATACGGCAAGCATGTTCTTAGCAAAGCCCGCCAGATATTGTAGATTCTTTTGAGCATCCGCTTTTGAAACCCTTGACCGGGCTACAAGATCCTCTTCGCCAGTCAAGTTTGCAATGGCCTGGTTGGAGTCGACCAGATTCTGTAGTGCCCGACAGATATCTGTACGCAAATCTGTTTGCTGGTAGAGCAAGTTGGACAGCAACTCTGCGAAACTTTGGTCGAATGCTTCGATCAGGTCGAGAGGAAGGTCGCAGTAGCCGGGCAAAGTCGCCCAAACCTGGTGCACGAGCGTTTCGTAAATCTTTATCTGCATAGTCTTCTCCGCGTTGCCGTGCTCCAGCACTTTTTGAAACATAGTCTCGCTCAAGGGTACCAGCTCCGACCTGAAGTGGGCAAGACGAGTGTTGCTGACAGAGTCTCGCATCAGAGGCAGAAGCCAAACACGTCCTGGCTGACCTGGCACCGGTTTCAGAAGATTCAGGGGCAGGATTTCTAGGACGTTGTCCGGACCCATGGCCTGTATTGCTTTTGCCAGAACGGCATCTGCTTCCTTCTTGCCGGTAAAGGATTCATTGGCCCTGAGATCTCCGACGACCTTGACAGCCCCCGAGAGTAAAGGTGCGGAGCGCCATCGCAGCGCATCAAACATTGCCCCTAAGACAGCAAAGACTTCCATCCAGGCAGATTGGTATTTTACGCTCAATAAGTCCGTGACAATCTTTGCCAATTTCTCAAGTACCTTCTCATCATAGATTGAAGGCTCGAGCAAGACGCTGTTAGGTATGCAATTCGAAAGAAAAGAGATCAAGCATTCGGACGCAGACTCGCGGATATTGTGAGACGGAGAAGCAAGGAAATTAGATATCATTGTGAAAAGGTCCGGTAGCTTTTGGAAAGTCTCTTCGGGCTCGACCTGAGCAGAGACATCATATCCTCGTGAGAGAACGGCGATCCATGGTGGGAGAAGCTGCGAGTCGTTCTGCGAAGGCTGCAGCTCTGCGATGACCTCCAACAACCGTGGAAGCTTCGCAGATGAGACCTCGTCTGCAGCCATGTCCGTGAAGATGACTTCAAAAATCTCGAAAGCCGCCATCGTCAGGTACTCGTTACTCGATTTGGATATGTTGAGCAGCAGCTCGCAGAGGGCATCAAGCTTGCGGCTCGGCCAGCCTCCAGATGCGGTGGCAATCGTCTTGACGAGCTGTAACGCGTGGATAAGACCCGGCTCGTGCTGTCCGTCCTGGTGCTTGTGGTGCTTCCTGCTCTTCCCAGCCGAGTCCGCGATGTCCTTGAGGGTCCGTAAAGCGGTCTCCGCGCACATATCGGCCGCCGGGTGGTCGGTCGAGGGACTCGGAGGAGGGTTTCTTAAGACCTTGGTCAACGCATCTTGTGCCCGCTTCCTCACTTTAGGCCTGTGATCCACCGCTATTGTGAGCAGGCCTGCGACAGCCCTTCGCGGGCTGACCTGCGTTTGCGGCAGCGCCCATGCCTGCGCGTCTTGCACAAGTAGCAGCGACTCTAGGCATCCTATCGAGGAGCGAAGCAGCGGCGCCTCGGCATCCGAGTGTGATAACGCTGGGGCGAGCCCGGTAAGGATCTGTGAAAACTTCGAGCGTAGCAGTGGCGCCGGAACGTATGGGGTGATGAGGTCGAGGAGATACACGACGGCGGAGGCGAGCTCCTTATTGACCACGCCTTGGGTTGAGGATATTGTCTGGTTGAGTAGAGATAGCAGCGCAGCGAAGTATGCTGTGGGCGTGGGCTCGGAGTGCTGGACACGGAGGGTATCTTCGACAGCGGAGAGCACGACTGCTGTCTGCGAGGGTTTAGTATAATCCCACGAGGCGTGCTTTCGGACTGCTTCTCACCTGCTGCTGGTTCTGCAGCTTTGGCTGCGAGCGTATCTTGTCGAGCCTCTCTTCCAGCGACATTTTTGCGTTATGGTTGCTGTAGTTGATCTTTACGCTCTGCTTACTATCGATACACCTGAAAAAAGGTTGTAGGATCTTGGGCGCGGCAATTTTACGCGAGGACCCTGAAAGCCGTGTCTCAAGGCACTAAGGCTCGCAGTGCTGAAACATGACACTCTGCATGCAGGGCAAGTATAAGGCGGCGGGAGACCTGAATAGAGAAGCAATGGATGGACGCATGAGGGTGCTACCGAAGGAGCATCCAGACACGCTGACCAGCGTAGCTAATGTAGTGTCACGCACGATAGTTAAAAAGGAGGCCGCCAGGAACCTTTTCTCTCGGAACTGGGCCCTTGCTACTAGTTGGAGACCTAAAACTACAAGGAGCTCGGGACCAAACTCAGATACGACTCAGGCGTGCGATAGGCAACTCAGATGAGCTCAGGGCCGCTTAAGCTCAGCGTACATTGCAAACTCGCCAGTTCAGAGAGTCCTGTTTACTCCGTACGAACTCGTTAGTGGCTTCGAAGGATAAATGCTTGACGGCACAGCGAGGCATATCTTTGTATCACCACTTCTTCCACTCTACCAGAGGAGCTTTTACAGAATTCGTCTCTGGCCAGGCTGTGGGAGTCCTTCTCAGGTACTTATTACAACTTCCAGACACCGCTACCGAAGCACAAATTCAGTCAGCTCAGCTTTGTTGAACCGGCTAGCGAGCTCGCCTTCCATAACACCATGTACGTCTATCCGCTCGTTAGCGTCTATGGTTTTCTTATTGTAGAGGGACGTGGAATTGCTAGAGGCAGGAGACTTACAAGCTCCACCGACAACATGGTAATACGCGGTCTCTTCATGTGTGACAGTGATGCAGCCATCCCCGTCATGACCCCCAGCCCTCCGGACCTGCCGCAGAACAACTGGAACATGGCAACCTGCAATAATGCAGAGGCGGTCATTCACTTGTGTATTCCGCGGTCCCAGTCCCAACAACCCTTGCGAAGAGATGAGAAACACCCTCCCCGATGTAGTCCTGGCAATATTGTCTTGCACTTCGGGATCCTCGCTATTCTCAAGATTGGGAATGAAGCCCCGTGGGAACTTAGTCCCTCCGCCGTGCCTATTCCCTGTCATGGTATGGATCAGTGAGTCAACAAGGCCAGACCCGTATCGGACACCGGCTACTGGCCACCTCGAACAGGAGTTCACGGCATCAAGGAGAAAATCACGATGGCCGCCTATTCCATAAAAATCTGAGCCGACCTCGACTACTCCATCCAAAACGAAACCTCTGACAACCAGGCTCATTTGATCGTCGAGAAATTTGTAGTAAGGCTTCGATGCACCCGAGGCGAAATATGGGTCCTCCCGAAAAATCTCGCTGACTAGTGACAAGACTTCATAGTCCCCTGGTAGTGGAACTCCCAGCCGCGGCCGGCCCCAGTTTGGTGCCCATGAAGGTAGCTCAGGGATGTTGTGCCTCTGACATCCGTCAATGGAAGTCAAGTATTCCGGGACATCCTGGTCGAGATCATGGTCCTCACAACTACTCAATATCTTTAAGCTCTTATCGTGTTCGATCAAGGCTCGAGCGGCGTTCGTGTAAGCTTCTGCGGGTGAGAGATTGTAGCGAACCTCCAAACCTTTGGGGAGGGGGAGCTCAGCTAGAGTGATGCATCCGTAGACTTTATCACGGGGATCTGTTGCTTTGCATCTACGTAGGTAGGAGAGTATCGACCCGAGTGGTCTTGACGGCTCGAATAGACAGTTGTGGATCTGGACGATATGCCCAATCGTCCTCATTCCACGGAGCCCCACGAATATTGAACCAGAGAGGGAAGTTAATAGAGGACGGGATCGATCGAAAATGCCCCAAATCGTGAAGTGCGCGAGACGGAAGCAATTGAAAGGCATTTGACGTTCGCCGCAGACAACAGTGATGTAGTACGACCAGACGAGCTCCTGGACTATCCATACCCGCGTCCAATAGGGTCGGCCAAAAAGGCCAGCAAGGGCTTCCCAGCGCTCACGCGATTCCTCTGTGACATCCTTCTCAGCCAAGAGCTTCTGTTCGAGCTCGCTCTCTATTGCAGGATCTATGCACAACTCTCCATTCTGTCCTTGAAGACAGACTAGGTCCAAGGCGAGGTCGCTGTCCCTGCTCCTTTCGCCTAGCCACACCAAGGTAAGATCGGCTCGGTGATAGATCAGATGCATTTGCTGTACCATCAAGTTCTTCTCCTCCAGATCGCTCTGGTTAATGCAAACAGCGTCCACCCAAATTCGTCTTTCCTTGTCTGCGTGACGCAAATGTTGCAGAGCAGAATACAAGTTACTAGTGACCTGGTAAGCATGGCCGTTGAGCGTAATTGTGCGCGTATGATCACTGTCGCCCCATGTGTAGGACAAGGCTTCATATGAAGGCTGGTCGCCAGTGTAAACGGCAGTCAGTCGGCACACGACATCGTCGCCAGATCCGGAGGCAGGCAAGATGTGGAGTATGCGGACTTGAGGGTCAGAGCGACTGCGCCATTGCAAGTCGCGGTATGGAAATGCGATGACCTCGTCAATGGTGGCTAGGCTCTCTTCTGCGGGCTTATTCGACATATCCAAGAGCATCGCCGACATCCGGAAAGCGGTTGTTTAGATTCAACCTAGTCGCGGAGTGTTGCGCAAGGTACATAACTAGCCCTTTCCTTTCAGCCTTGCTGTATGTAAACATGCGGATCGCTTGTGGGGCGCACGTGAAGTGGGACGTTTTGGGTGAGGAAAGCCGCCCTCGGAGCAGACTCCCTTCAACTAACTGTGGCTTCGACGAAACTCAGCACATCCAGTATCGAGTCGGTTATCTATATTTCGATGCTTGCAGTCTCGGTCATGGACTCACTACAGACCTCTTTTGCAGCCAAGTCCTGGTTCGGCTTCGATCTCGACGATACCTTGCACGAGTTCCGCAAGGCATCGGGCATCGCTTCTCTTGTTGTCTTTGAAGCCATTTACTTACAGCATAGGGTGCCAATCTCGCTCTTGCAGCAATCCTACTCATCGATCCTAGCTCAGATGACAGCCAACGCCTTCGCCTGCGGCAAGACCTCCACCGCGTACCGCAAAGAGCGCTTTACCGCATTATTACAGGCGCATCATATCAGTACCAACGATGACCACCTCGAAAATCTCGCAGCAATTTACAAGCGGGCTTTAAGTGCAGCACTAGAACCGAAGCCCGGAGCTCTTGCGCTGTTCCAATACCTAAAGCGAATCGGGAAAAGAATAATCATCATCACAGAGGGTCTTCGAGACGCGCAAGAGTGGACCCTCGAGCAACTGGGCCTGGCACAATACGTCGATATCCTTATTACCACCAACGAGATGGGACTAGCGAAAGTGGACGGCTTGTTTGAAAAGGTCTTGCAAAGGTACAATATCAAGGCGGAGGATATGGTGTATATTGGTGATAACGAGAAGCGGGACGTCATGCCGGCTGCGGAGGCAGGAATTTTGTCTATTCTGTACGATGAGAAGAGTGATTGCCAACTGGAGGGTAATGGGCGACCCGGCTCAAGATTGAGCATAAACTCACTTGCTAAGCTGGAGTATATTCTGAGGATGGGTATAGACGCTGCCGGTAAGGGAGAACATTAAGACAAGGCATATAGGGAGGTGTGTATAATTTTCGGGGCAGCCTTTAGTGATACGCTATGAATGCGCTACAATGCATTGTAAAAACCAAGATTCCTCCATCTGAGCTCGTGTGAAAGACAGACGGTGCATCCCACCCCGGCTCTTTGGCTGAAGCTCTTAAGCCGGCGTCGCCCTGCTCATTTGAATCAAACGCTTGACTCCAACCTGAGTCGACGTTAGCATTCCTTCTAGAGCGAACAGCAGGTAGTCGTGGGAGCACTCACCATCCAGTTACTGCCCTCATCCGTCTTGTTAGTCATGAGATCCGTGAACAACGCCTGAGCCTGGTCGTAGTTCCTCGCCTGCAGATGCTGCGCCAGCTCATTCATCTCCGAAATCGTATCTGGCTTCAGAAGATCTTCGTTGTTGAGATGGTCGAACAGGATGTTCAGTCGCTTCTCGGTATCCAGGACCTGCGGCATGAAGTTCTGAGGAGCACGGGACTTCACGCGTTGCATGTCTTTGTTGAGGATTTCGAAGATCGGCTGGGAGGCTGATGGTATGTGGGACCGGTCGCCGGGGGCTACAAAACGTTAGCCTTCGGCTCCTTTGCTCATTGGCGCATATACTTACGGTATTTTGCCGCAGCGGACGCCGCTCTCTGCGACTGCGCAGTGCTGGGCCGCGACTCCGGCGCCGCTGCGGGTGGAGGGCCTGCTGGCGGTGGCCCAGCTCTCGGCGGACCCGCTGGCGGTGTCTGGGTCTGGAGCGGTGGCGGCCGAGCGAATCCTTGTGGCGGCCCCTGTGGCGGTTGGCTTGGAGGGGCTGGTGATGCCATCGCACCGGTTGACCCGATGGAGCTTGTACGCTGCTGGGGTGCATAAGGATTCGGTGGAGGGATATTTTGTCTGGGCGGAGGCGCCTTTGATGGCTGAGAAGATATTTGAGGGCTTGGGCTAGGCGCATAGCGATTTGACGGAGGTGCAGCTGATGGCGGCGGGTTGTATGGCGAGGAGCCTCGGGGAATCATGTGCTGTGGCGGAGCGCCAGCAAATGGTTGAGTCGGCTGTGACGGCGCGTAAGTATTTGCGGCCGAGGAGGACGGGCGCTCTGGTTGTAGATACTGTGAGCCTGGAGCGGTTGGCGGAGACATCATGCGCGGAGGACCTTGAGGCGGTCCTCGAGGCGGAGGCGGTGGCGTAGCCCTCTGTTGCGCTGCGAATTGAGGGGGACCCATGGGCGGTGGAGGACCGACAGGACTTTGCTGCTGGTTAGGGAAGGGCGATGTGATGGCTCCCGCGCCTAAGCCTGGCGTGCCACGGCGTGAGGTGGGCGCTTTAGGGCCAAAGTCCGGAACATCATTCCATTGAGAAGCGTTGGAGGCTTTCGAAGGCGGTGGAATCGACGGAGAAGCAGTGAAACCTCGCGGCGGAGGCGGGAGGGGCTGTTGCTGAGGCGGTTGGTAGCCGAGACCATACGGCTGAGGTGTAGGTATGCCACCAGCATTCAGTTGAGGAAACTGCTGTGGTGGTTGGTACCCAGCAGGAGCGTACCCGCTGGTAGCTGTGGGTGCGTAACTCTGCTGTGGCGTTTGCTGGACTGGTACAGGGGCATTGGGAGGGTTGAACTGGGGAACTGTCCGGGGTTTGCTGGGTGTAGGTATCGGAGCTGTTTGAGGTTGTGTCGGCTGATACGCAGGAACGACTCTCTGGCTTCGTTGGGTGGTCGTGTTCGCAGCAGTCGCAGTCTGCCTCTGCGCCGCCTGAGGCGCGGCCTTTCTCGTCGCTTGTTTCACTCTGTTTCTTGCCACCTCTGCAGCAGGGTACTTGGCCGGCAGAAGATCTAGGTACTTCTCCGCAACCTGGAGCTGCCCGTGCGAAGCAACGATATCCGCGTACTCCGTATACTTGGCATACAGCGGTGCTAGCTTCCACTCTTCGGTCTTCTGGAGATCAACATCCTGGAACCTAGTGACTCGCCGGAATACAGTGACCTTCTCGATGAAATCTTGCAAAGACTTGGCGTGTATTGAGAAGCTTGAACCACCGTCGGCATGGCTAAGATCCGCATCCTCATTCTCAACCAACTCTTGCACCCAATTACCAACAACCTTCTCAAGCTTGGAGCCAGCCAAGTAGCAGAAGGATGCGTCCTTTCTCACGTCGCTCGCGTCAGCGCCGTCTTGTATCGACTCTTCCAGCCGGTCACCCAGGGCTTCGCACAAGTCAGGGAATTCTGTCTCGTCTGCAAACGTGCACAGGGTAGCCATGATCTCTTTCCAATTGGCAAGGTCGGCGTTGTATACAACATCCCATAGATTCTTCCCCACAACAGAGGCCAGGAGACGTAAATAGTTCGGTCCATCCGCTTTCCGTTTAAAGTAGGCAGCTTGCGCCTTGTCGATGCACTTCTGCCCGCCGCAGATAGCAATCATGAAGCCATCGGATAGTCTATTCTCCTTCAGACATATGTCTAGCGCCTTCTCAAAGGATCCCAGCATGAGCGCTCTGGTAATGCTTTTATCGGCATCGGTCTCCGTTCCGGTGTAGATCTGAAATGGGTTGTTAGTCTTAGCCCCTTTCGTGGCTGCCAAATCCGCAAGGAAGTTGTCTTCCGCTCCACCATCCTCGAAGAATGAGGCGTCATCTTTTGCAGATGTTACGCCATTCGTACGAGACCCCTCGTCTTGTCCCTCATCGGCTCTGTCTTTAGAATCGCTAGCTGTATCGGAGAATCCCAGGTACTCGACCAGCTTCCTCCTCGTATTGCCAGACAACAGCGTTTCCATAACTGTCCAGTCCGCCTTCTCCTCATCAGTTTTGGCCTCCGCAATCTTTTCTCGGCAGATACTGGCAAGATCCCCTTTGTTCAACGCCTCTTCGAATCTTTCAGTAGCAGCGCCAATGGCAGAGTCAACCGCGAATGTCGACAGACTGATCTTTGACTGCCGAGAGCCGCTCTCAGCCGGACCGAACTTGACAATCCTTCCTCCGAATCCAAAGGAAACGCCAACAGGCCGCTCAAGCCATTTGGGCGCCTTCGCCAAGGAGAACGTTGCACCCTGGGGCTGGGTCTGAGCTTTAGAGAAGAAATCCTCTCCATCCAGTGCCGGGGCAGCTGCCGCACTCGTCGTCTTGCTGGCCCTAGTGTTCTGGATTGTCTGCACACCGATCTTGCCGTCAAAGGATGCGGTTGCGAGCAGACTTGGATTGTGCGGATTCCATCTGGTCTGAAACGTCCAGTTTGTGACGACTGGGAACTCCCCTAGAACGTCGCCAGTTCTCGGGTTCCAACAGATAGTTCGATTGTCTTTTCCGCACGAGAGCAGCAATTCGCTGTCTTGAGGACACCAGGACAACGATAGCACGCCCTGATCATGCGCGCGTAATGTCCGCTCCGGTGCGTTCGAGTTCCGCAAATCCCATACCAGAATCAGCGGATCCTGGTCGTGGGGTATAGCGGTTATGAGCCTTGTAGCCACCTCCGGATCCCATGCGATGGCGCTGACAGCTTTCCTTCCCATGTTGTTCAATGTCAGACTCTCTTTCTTCGCCTTCAGATCCCATACTGTGACAAATCCCCCACTGCTACCCGTTGCCAGGATGTGTGGCACCTTCTTGTTCCAGTCCAGGCATTCGAAGTCGTCCGCTCGTGCAGCGGATGTACCAAGTCGCGTCGGGTTGGATGCATTATTGAGGTCTGTGATGAACAGCTCGCCTTTGGCGCCGGCAGTAGCTAGGAGTTCAGGCCGGAAGGGGTTGAACTGGAGTGCCTTGATTGCACCGCTGTGCTTCGACGTCCGTGATATGTGCGCCTCGCTGTACTCAGTAAGCAGGAGGTCCGCAACAAGTCCCCGAACTTCTTCCCTACCTAGGGTTGGTCCGCAGCTTCTCGGCATCCCACAGATCCAACGAGCCGCTCTCCAAGGCGCCTGCGATTATGCCTCTCGGATGGTCCTCGCTGGGGTCACTCCACGCAATATCATGGAACCTGGGAAGCAAAGGGGCATTAGCAACTCTGGCGATGTTGACATGACCTTGTCATGCGGGTCTAAAGTGTTGGTCGAACCTTGAATCGGTGCTGATGCTGCTCAGTGGCTGCAGCTCGACGCCCTGCTCTGGGGTGTCCAATGCCAAATCCCATATCTCTAGCTGTGTCTCATTTGAGAAGTCCGCGTCCACAGCACCAGCCCGAGTACCGGTTGCTATCAGTGGGGGGGCCGCTCCTGGTGACCAGGCGAAGCAGGCTGTTCTGGGTATTTCCCGTAATCGGACCATGTTGGAAAACGTGGAACACTAGGAGAAATGTCCAGGAGCGAGGAAAAGGCAGAAAAGAAACTAGTAGTCGCGGTGTAGAAGAATCGTTATGGCGGCGCAAGATTGACTCCCAGAAAGCTCCTGATTGTTGTTTAAGGTGCTGTCATCGCACTGAACTAAACAAGGTGGCCTCGCCAAAACCCCAGGCATGCGGAAGCAGCGGGAGTGGCCGCGGCACGTGATATCGAATTTGTCTTTGATCTTTGGCGATCAATGGTCTCGCCAAACTTCGGCGACCAACATGTCAGACGCATCACGGTTAAAGGCGACGGTCTATGTAGGGGGACTGGACAACGCCGTAAACACGGATACCCTTCATGCGGCATTCGTACCTTTCGGAGAGATAGTCGACATTTCACTCCCCAAACCGGAGCTGCAATCATCCACGGACCCGCACCGAGGCTTTGGCTATGTGGAATTCGAGCTAGCCGAAGATGCGAAAGAAGCCATAGACAACATGGACCAGAGCGAGCTATATGGTCGAGTCATCAAAGTCGCAGCCGCCAAGCCGCAGAAAGAGCAGCATGAGGGACTGGGTAGCAAGACAGCAGTTTGGGAGCAGGTAAGCGTTTATCTGAGAATGCCTATTCGGTCTGCAACTAACGTCTCTACAGGAAGGCTGGCTGGCTAAGCATGCCGTCAGTGAGGAGGATCGAGCGGCGGCCGAGCAAACGGGAGCAGCAACAGCATCGCCTCCGATGGATCCGATGCAAGGACTCGAAGGTCTGGATGTTGCCGGACCCAAGCCTGCATAAACAACAGCTCCTAAATCTCAGACATGAATACCCCTTCCGAGACTTGGAAGCTTTTGGTGGATGAACTCAGTGACCACCGAGACGCGAGCCGAAGCGTAACGCTCTTCTCCTAATAAACTCCCGCTGTGGAAGACAGCAGACGTTAGAGTTTCAGATGATTCCGAAATGTTATACCCTGCAGAAGTGTGTTGCTGCCTCTCCTTCTGCAGGTATTTCGATATCTACAGCAAATGGGCCAAAGTAACACTTTGAGGCTTGCAGAAATATAACCTCCCAAGAAGCTTAGATTCATGCAGATGTACAAGCTGTCACAAAGCTACCCCAGCGCTCCTCTCAATTTCATATGATGGCACCAGCGATACCCGCCAATTTTCAAGGGTGATCCTCACCCTGATTGTGACCGCGCGTCCTACTGAGACGAAGAGTCTTGTCCGCATAAAGCTTCCTGACTATCGAGAAGGCGGCCATGCCGACGGCGATGCTACAGATGTGTTAACGAAACTTTGACTAAAGTGTTGTGGGCCGAGCAGCGTACGCTAAGACGACACCTGTGACCTAGGTTAGCTTTATGACAATAGCCGATGCATAGCACACGTACCAAGGGGGATCAGCTCTGGGGGAATCTTCTTGAGAGTCCGAATACGTTGCGAGATGGTGTGAGCTGCGAAGGGCTGTCAGCTCCAAATGCGCCTCCAATGGCGGCCAATCGAGCCGTCTACGCACCGCTGTGCTCCTCTTTCTGCGCGGCAATCAGCTTCGCATCACACAGTCCAGCGGGAGGAGCTTACCGGCACAGGCCGCATCATTCGCGCTGTCGGCTTCATATGGAGCGAGCGCACCGGCTGGAAACGCGAGCGCAGCAAGGGCTGCATATTGAGGATGCGCGCCCGATACATAGCGGAGAGGGGAGCGGCCATTGTGTTCAGTGTAGCTGTTATTCGGTGCGAAGTGGTTGCTTGGCTGCTAGGCGTGAGGGAGACGGAGGTCAAGAGTGATGTGATGCCATGTCCCAGACGGCCCGTGCGCGAGCTCAATCGGACCACCGACAGCGATCCTTGACTTCACCACCACCGACAACCGCTCGACCCATTGAAGCGCGACCTGGAACCAACACAGTAGTGATCCCACACAAACCGCCACCATGTCTGACGAGGAACGCGAGACCAAGCCCTTCAAGTTCGTGACAGGTGAGTGCTGCCCTGCGAACCGAGCCGCTTTGAGGCGCCACTCGATTGGATGCTGACTTCGTTTGTACTTATAGCCGGTACGTTCGCCCTTGGGCTTCTAGCCCTACGACAATGCCATCCGGATAGTCAATCTACACTCGAAAATATGGCGCAAGACAGGAAGAGCGACGCTGATAGCTACGTCCCATATTAGGCTTCGATGCCCGCTTTCCGAACATGAACCAGTATGGACAATCAACGCTACGTTGGTTCATGGGTCCGGTCTGATTCGCATCGCAGGACCAAGCACTGCTGGCAGAACTATGTCGACTACCACAAATGCATTTTAGCTAAGGGCGAGGACTTCGCGCCCTGCCGCCAGGTATATACTGCTGTCCTTTACAGAACATAGCGGTCCAGGCTGATGGACCGTACCAGTTTCTTCTAGCCTACCGATCTCTGTGCCCCAGCGCCTGGTGCGAGAGGTGGGACGACCAGCGCGGTAAGCCCTCCTCCATATTCAAAGGCCAAATGCCGCCTTAGCCGGTACTAACAACTATTATGTCCAGAAAACGGCACCTTCCCTGTCCGCTTGGATCAATAGAGGGCATGTATCGTGGGGGAGATTATCTTGCGCTGTTAGGGTGTTGACGGAGGTGCTGAGTTGCGACGAGGCCTTTGTATCATACGAATCGTCGCAATGCTTCGTCGAACCTACGTTTTCCTGCGTGAAGTCATTGATGTCTTACAAAACCTGAAGGAAAGGACTATAGTGTCTGTAAGGTCTTGGGAACGTCTACCCTCGTATGCGTATGGGGGTGCTTCCGTCGGCTTGCACAGAGACGGGATCAAAAGCGAACCCAGGCTTGAGGAGGACAGATGGTCGAGTTGATGTGTCAACTGAATTGCCCCTTCTGGTGTTCTCAGTACTATACTACCGCACCCGGAAGACCCCTCCTGACCCTCCTGTCCGCTACCTAGGCATGCATTTTGCATCCCCATCAATCACGTGAATTCGACATAGTCTCTACCACATCTCGGGGCAGGACCCGCGAAAGCAGTGTCTTTACGGAGAGACGAGCACCTCGCCAGAGCACCGTGATTATATATATAGCCACAACGACTGAGCTGCGCCTGACAACAGGGATGATGGGCCGATCGTTGATGTGCAACACGCCAAGGCCAGCCACACGACTTCGATGCTGCTCAGCCTCGCGTGCCTTCCACCTACTCATAGCTACCGTTGCTCCCCGAGATTTCGTCTCTAATTGTCTATCTACCTCTATTTACAGTAGTCTAATAGCGTCAGATTTACTGGAAAGCACTCCCTTTACATATTCCCATACACCTAGAGTACCCGGGAACATGATGAAGCGCATAATAACGCGACTGTGTGATCCTTTGCATTACCCATGGACGGGTTTCTTACGTTTTACTCCCATAATCGTTCTCTCTGTCTTTCTCCTCGAGCTTATGATCCTTCTTCTCAATGTTATCCGTATTTCACTCAGTGACCGCTCAGCATTTCCAGCACTGGAGTATGTGTTCCTTCTGCCTGCAGGTATCTCAGTTACATACTGCATCACTAAACACGTCCAGGATGTTCTTCGCCGATTTCACAATCCCCACACTCAGCTTTCTGTACACGAACTACGAGCTCTGGCTCTTTTGGAATAAGAGAATGAACGCGGTGCATGCTTTATGCGCTTCAATCATCTGGAACTGCCTCTGGGGCCCATGCCAGCTTCTTGTATGGCTGTTCAGCTTTTCGAGCTCCTCCGAGATAGCAGAGACGCGGCTGGTTCTTGTGTTTTTTCTCGTTATGCTGTAGGTCGATTTTACACATTAAACCTGGTGCTTAGCTACAGTCTGCTTTCCTCGATCTACATGTTAAGGGGGCATTTCTCGTGCCCGTGCCCTTCGTACAAGCACCGTCACAGCCAAGAACTTGCTCTCGCATCGCACATCGTTCTTTCAACATTCTATGGAAGTATGACGTGGAGATATTGAGGCTCTCTTCGTGCTTGGATCGCCGTTGAGATAGGCCTGCATTTACTCTCATGTCCTGAGCTTTCAACCTTCTACGTCGCTTGCTTGTTCTGCTATCCACATCTACGCTAACACCGAGGACAGGAATATTTGGTACACAATCCACGCCGCCTTCGCTGTGCACAGGCAGAGAAAAGGGACCGGGAACGTTGAGCTCGATTACGCGACCTCGGACCTCTACCACGGACTGCATCGACAAGCTATCCTCGCAGCAATACACGCGGGCGTGTTCCCCAGGGAGCATCCAGAGATTGCCCGCAGGATGTCAAAAGCGCCCAGTTTGCATTCGGTACATATTGACACGGAGAGCATTGCTCCGCTACTCGAGCAGCGCTTTTCGGTTCGAGACACGTTCTACGATGCTGGCGAATGGACGCGATAGCCGTATACGATTCCCAGCCAACAGCTTACCTGATCCTCCTCCCGACGATCGAGTTCATGAAACCCAACGGCCACGTATGCATCTCCCTCTCCCCCTCGAAGACCCAATCCCCCTTCGTAACCTTAATAACCTCCCTCCCCTCCGGGTCAAAGGTCCTTACAGCCCCCTCGCGCTCCCCCTCCGGACACGCCTCATCCACGAGCGCCATAACCTCCCCAAACGTCCTCGTCCGTAACGAACTCACGAACCCATCAAACGCCTGGATAAACGGCAGCACAGGCAGCACAAACGTAAACAGCATATGCAACCCGTCATGCCTGAACCACAGCGGCGTAACCGCAAACATCAAGAAGAAATCCAACAGCATGAGCACCAAGCTCCCAATCCTCCGGTCCTGCAGCTCGATGATCGCGAAGCCGTCGGACGTCTCGATGCTGCTCTTCAGCGTCTTCCGCGCCATCGCGTCGTCGAAGTGGTGGAAGGCGAGGCAGTAGAGCCGGAAGACGCGGCTGTCGGGCGCGAACTCTGCATTTGGGTCGCTGGCGGCGGTGGGGGAGGCGGAGCTGATGACGGCGACGGGCGGGTTGGTCGCGTCGACGGGCTGCGGGATGAAGCTCAGGTTTGCGGAGCGTGCGGAGGCGGCCATCCAGGCGTCGAGGTGCGGCTGAATGTCGGTTAGGAGGAAGGGGATTGGGTGTTGGTTGCGGGCGAGGCGGTGGGCGTTGACGAGTTTTTCGATTACGGGGACGGGGCCTGTGGGTCGAGGTTAGCCGTGTCATAGCCGGCGGGTAGAAGATTGCCTTTGAGAGCAATGTTGATAGTGAGAGGGGGAAGGGGACACGCACCGCCGCCGCCGGAGCAGAAGTCGACAATGGAAAATTTCCCTTTCTCGACCTCGGGCATGCGGTCTAAGGTCCTGATGATTAGAGCCGCAGCTCGCTTGGCGGGCGACGTGGATTGGATGAATGGTAGCTTGTGCGTCCACTCGGCGGTGAGCATTGCTTGACATCGCTGCCGGAGGAACGGCGGGCAGCTGTAATGAGTTCACATCAGCCATGATCTAGCTTCTCCCAAGAGAATCCCGGAGCATACAGCCATAGATCGCAGAACTCAAACAGTCGCCACGGTCTGCGTGAGACGAAGAAGTTGAGGCGGCTGGAGAGTCGGCGGAGCAGCGCAAGGACCCGCCAGATAAAGCTAGGTCTTTTCTGTTGACGCGGAGGTGAATAAGATGCTGGACCGTGGTCGTCCCCATCGAGAAGCCCAACCTGCTCATCTGAGAACCTGTCAACTGTGGGGATCTAGCATATACGGCTGAAAGGATTCTGACCAGATGCTTGATCGCTTCGACGAGCACTCGGCTCCGGATCCGACATGTACGGCATGGTGGAGTACGTTATGGGACTTGGCCTTTGTTATGACCACAGAAAAGCTTCGAGACGGTCTCTGATGGACCCGCCGTCAGAAGACCTGAATGAGACAGCGGGAATAAGAGGATGGTGAAGAGTGATAACAGAGATACAGCTGTGCAGGTTGCTACAAATCGACCCGTAAATGATTGACTGAGGTTTCGTGTGAAGATTCGAAGACTCAGTATACTCGATGAGGGGTTTGCGGGAGAAGCTTGAACATTAATCCACCAACACCAGTCCAACACGGACTCATCAGGCTCGAGGATGTTGAAAGCAACGCGCGAGGTGTCATCAAGGTCTGGCTGCCTGTACAGTACCTTATCCCTTTGAGGGGAGTGCATGCAGTTGAGTTCAACGTCGGTCGATGGACATGACGTCAGACATCACGACAACGCTATTTCGACTACATGCCTGCAAATTCATATCCAACGTGTAGCTGTAAAATAGCTTGGACACTTGACCCAGGTGCGTCGCATGCAGGGTTGACTGCCCAGCTAGCCATCGACGATAGGGACGTCGCAAACTGATATCGCCAGACGAGTCCATCCCCATTGATAGGTTCCTCATAGTATCAACCAACTCAGAATCGATACGTCTGCTACCCTACCCTTCTCGCCAGTATCTAGCCGAACACGAGACAATGTAACGACAGTGCGCCATCATGCTCTTAGCCAAGAGACTGTGGTATCATAGTGCGACTCCAGATGAAAATGCCCAGCAAGCCCGCCCCCTTCGCCCCTAGTGATAGCACCACAGCCACCAAAACTCCGACTCTAAATGCAGATCAAATGCGCCCCACACCGCACCCGCTACCAACACATAACACCACATGCACGCATATACAGCTCCTCCAAATACTCCTAGCTCTGTCAACTATCCTCCTCTTCCTCCTCGTCATCATCCGCAGCAGCACCGCTGTCCGTTAAACTCTTCCCAATCGGTCCCAGCGTCCACACCCACTCCCGCCGCCGCTTGCGCCGTCCCGCCACCGGCGTCTCAGGACACGAATCGCTATCCGAGTCCGGCTCCGAAGACGAGGGCGACTCCCGCTTCTCGCCCGTGCGAGGAGAGCTTGTGTTCGACTCGTCGTCGGAGGTTGACAGGTCGGGCGAGCTTGAGGGCTCTGGTGGGGAGTGCGATCGCGGGACGTCTGCGGAGAGTGACGCCGCGGCTGCGGGTGGAGATGATGAGAGCTCGGAGGAGGAAGTCGAGATGGAAGAGACGGTCGAGGAGGAGAGGCTCGATGACTCGGACTCGGATGGCTGACTTGCGTCTGGTGTTATGTCCGAGTGCGCCATGGTATACCTGACTGTGACGATCTCCTCGTCCAGCGGCGTGCGGAACGACACGCGCTTCGTCGCTGGGAAGAGCGGCCGGCTTGAAGACGCCATCCTGCGCGTCCGCACTTCGGCAATGGGGCTGTTGGACAGGATCGAGGGGAGGTTGTGCGCGAGCTTGTACGGTATCCGTATGGTAGCTGACTCGGTTGACTCGGTTGACGAGGCGGATGTTGCGGACGCTGTGGACGCGGAGTTTGGGGTGCTTGCTTCGAGCTGTATCGGCGTTGGGGGCGCTGACCGCGGGCGAACGTCAAGGGAGCTGATGAGAGAGAGCCGCGGCCTCGAGGGCGCGGTGGTGGACGCGGGCTCTGATCGTGGGGCTTGGTAGGCGTTGCTGAAGGTATTGCGGGCTGTGGGCGAGACTGCAGAAAGGGTCTCCAGTCGCAGACTCGAGCCCTTGCCAAAAGTACGTATCTGCTGTGTATTCACGGACAGTTTCGGCCGCCTTGGAGACAGAGGTTCGGATGCGGTTGCTGTGGAGTGCGCATGGATCGGTGGAGGAGGCAGCATCGCCAGAGAGGTCGTCATCGTGGCAGGAGACAGCTGGAGATGTTCATGGGACTTTGCCCCAAGGGGAGACTGTGACTTCGACACTGGAAGTGCCAGCATCATGTGTGCGGTCTGCCCTTGTGTCGTTCAAGAGTATGGCCCGGTGCCCGCCCAGGCTGGAGGCGCAAAGTGTCTCTGATAAAGGAGGGGAGCCGTGCTTTGACGGAGCGGTGCAATAGCCTGCCCTCGTATCCAGATCTGAGCGATGCAGGTACGGGGTTAGCGGAGAGAAGGTTGGGGCTGCTGACGGCGGACGATCGCTGCTCGGGGTGCAGATGACCAGACGGGATCCGAGGCCAGCTCGTCGGCGAGCGGTTGTTGAGGATCAATCTGGTTTGTGGTGAACAAAAACGCAGAGACCCTGTGGGAGGGGGGAATCTGCTGCTCTTCATCTTTGCGCGAGACGAGGCGGGGCGGCGATGGCAATCTTTGGCTGATCGAGGCATGGGTGTTGGATGATGGCGCTTTGGCTTGCGCGTTCGAGCACGCTACCCGGGGTTGATCTTTATTTTTGGCACACTGAGCTCAAGACGCCGCCTATTGGACGAGGGACGGCCGTCTCACAAACGCCTTGGCGTGCGGGTCCACCACCTGGGCAACGGCACCGGCATGAGAAAGAGCCGTGAGAGCGGACGTCTGGTGGCGAGTTACTCAGCAGCAGCCATGAGGCAGGCCTTGAAGGACAAGCGTTTCGTGTCTGCGCAGGAAGCCGTAAGCGGAAGCGCTTCATCACCCGGCACGAGACCAACGGCGTCTACTCGGGATTGATCCACAACCACTGATAAGTCAACCTTTAGCTACTCGTTGAGTAGTTCTAACGTCTGACCGGATGTTGAAAATGGCGCATTGCATCACGTGACGATAAGACTAATTCCAACTCATGTGGTTGACAGCTTGGATCACGAACTGGAACACCATGCACAGATCAAGTTTCAGGGCGTCTAAAATGATAGGTGTGCGAGTCCGTCAAGCTGCTAAACGCGTTTCTAGATTGCTGGGGCTCACATTTAAGCCTCTCATCTAGGCCTCTTGAGAGGTGAGACAAAATCTATGTATGGATTCACTACCACGTGATTGCAACACCATACCTTCTGCAACTCTCAGTCGGATATTTTACCTGCCATCGGCCTCCCGCAGGGGAGAATGCGGCTCTGATGGAAGCCAGCCGGCGCAGTTGGGCGCCGAAGCGGAGGGATGACAGGATCATCATACATTTCGTGAGTTGCTGAGTGGCTTGTAGGAAACGCCAATTAGGCCCTTGTCTCACCTTCTAACCTGTCTTCTCGCAGGACTACGACTGTTTCTACGCGGCGGTCTTCGAAGCTGAAAATCCTGCGCTCAGATCGCTTCCGCTGGCTGTGCAACAGAAGCATATCATAGTCACATGCAACTACGAGGCTCGTCGACGGGTATGCGTAATCCTGCCTTGGACGCGAGACAAGCATTTGGATGCTGAGGCTTCTTCTCTAGGGCTTGCATAAGCTGCAGCCCATAAATGAGGCGAAGAAGCTTTGCCCGGACGTCGTTATCGTCCTCGGCGAAGACCTCACCCGCTTCCGGAATGCATCCCGAGAGCTGTATAATTTCATCCGGCAGTTCTCCTGGAACAACAAGGCAGAGAGGCTCGGATTTGATGAGGTCCGTTGCCCTGAAATCGATATGCTCAAGCTGGCGGCCCACGCTTGATGGCACCCATTAGGTGGACCAGGCTAGCAGCTGATATTATAGATCCCACCATCATGGCCACGTGCTTACTCTCTTCTCCGGCCCCCTATAGGTATTTTTGGATGTAACGGATGTCATCCGCTACAATATCGAGCTGCTTAATGCCAATGACTTGGCCAACTCATTCTTTTGTCTCTCCCAGAATGATCCTACGCTAGGCTTTCCATACAACGCCGCTGAACTGGCTGGACACGCTTCCCCTGCATCAACCGCGTGCCAGGTCATACTGAATGGCATTGACCCGGACAGCTTACTCATACGTCTGCATCTCGGATCCCACCTAGCGCGGCATCTGCGCACCCAGTTGGAGGAGCACAAAGGTTACACAGCCACCATCGGTATTTCGACGTCGAAACTATTATCCAAGCTCGTAGGTAACTTAAACAAGCCCAACGGGCAGACTACGCTTCTACCTCCGTACGAAGCGCCTGAAGGTGGGACTGGCAATGCCACAGCCTTCATTGACGGCCATGAGATCGGAAAGATCCCTGGGGTTGGCTGCAAGATAGCCCAAAAGCTGCGTGAACATATCCTTCAGAGACCGGCTGAGATTGATTCTGGGCTGGTCTACGGGGGCACGAAAGAGAAGGTCACTGTTAGGGACGTAAGAACTCATCCCACTATAAACCTGGAGATGCTGGACCGATTGCTGGGTGGACCAGGCTCACACCGCGGCACCGGTGTCAGAGTCTGGCAACTGATACATGCGGTTGACGACACGGAGGTAGGCCAAGCTAAGGAGGTGCCAAGTCAGATCAGCATAGAAGACAGCTACATCCGACTCGACACGATCGAAGAAGTGCTAAAAGAGCTGCGAAAGCTTGCAAAAAGCCTGATCAAGAGGGTGCATCTCGATCTTCTCGAAGAGAGCGACGATGACACGGGCATTCCGCCTGTAGCTGAGCATTCCAAAGGAAGCACAAGCCTTGGCCTCCGAAGATGGATCGCTCATCCGAAAACGCTGCGCCTCTCAACCAGGCCCCGTCCACCTCTGAACCCCGACGGGACACGTGCCCGAAGCTTTAACCGCATCTCGCGCTCAGCACCACTGCCTACCTTCATCTTCGGTCTCAGCGAAAGCATTGACGCGCTTACAGAGAGGCTGATAAGCGAAGCGCTGCTGCCTATGTTTCGGAAGCTGCACCCGGACAGAAGCGGCTGGGATCTAAGCCTCGTCAATGTGGCTGTGACGAACATGGCGGATGCAGCTGGCGACAGCAAAACAGCTACCGGAAGAGACATCAGCAGCATGCTCAGAAAGCAGGCTGATGTCTTGAAGGAGTGGAGAGTTGAGGATCGACCTGTGCCTCCCGATGCACCAGCCGAGGTCTTTGGTAAGAACACATCCATGCCCGCTTCATCCAGGCCAGATGATGAGCGGAAGGGCTCAGAGGACATGCTCGTTCCGTCACAGGATAGCCGCAACGGTTTCGAAGGAGCCGTTTGGGACTTGGAAGACGGGGCTGAAGAGCAGGTGTCCGCCCTCGCATGCGAAATCTGTGGAGCAATTATGCCGGCATTTGCTATGCTAGCTCATCAGCGTTTCCACGAGCTGGGGGATTAGGCTTTGTGTGTCTGGTTAAGCATATATGCCCGTTTGACATCAGAATCCAATTGTGCACCAAGCTGCAGCTACCACTGCTTCTGCCCTAGCATGACAACATTTGCTGTTCTCCTTAGTTGTAAACAAGCGTCGTAAAATTCCTTTTGAGCAGTGATCTCTTACTTCCTGAAATATTACTTACCATTCTGTGAGAGCTTCCATCACATGGTAGAGTTCATCTGTCCTCAGAGCACTGGTATTCAGGTTACACAACATCCGTCTCCGCTTCTGGGCATGCAGCCATGGCACGGCCCATCAATCAACGGCAACCTCGCGCAACAATCATGCAGCAACAAGCCCACCTGGGCACCACACAGGAATTGGCATTCAAAGAGCCGCCTAGGTCACTCCATGCATAGTGTTTGATAAGAGGGGATGCGAATAAAATGGCAACAAGTTTCCGCCATGTTGAGCTTTCCGCGCTCCTTCAACATCCTGGCAACCAAGATCCAGTACACGATGCTCCCTTCCAAAGATGACACGATCGTGGGCGCTGGCGGTACTGTGCAGACGGAAGACGGCGAGAGGCATGAAACCCGTGCGAAAAGCGGCCAGCACAGGCCTTGGAGCCGGCAAAGGTAAGTCAACCCGCATGCTTTGAGCGACTATATGCAGGCATCCAGTTGACCCGGGGTAGGTACTTTGGAGCACTCCTCTTCAATGTTGCAGCGGTTCTTCTCCCAGCGCTCTATGGCACGCTCAGCAAGCTATGGGTTGCAGACATCGACTCGTCGCAAGTCGTCCTCACCGACGTGTACACGTACATAGGCGTAGTCGCGGAGGTGCTGAACGAAGGCCTTCCACGAGCAGCATGGCTCGTCATCGGCGACAAGTCCTCGCGAAGTGTTCCAGCGCGCATTGGACTTTGCCATACTCTGATCATCTTCCAGTCCATTCTGGGCTTGATCATGTCCATCGTCTTCGTCGCCGCAGCTGCTCAGACTGCGAAAGCATTCGTTCCTGTTGAGACCAGGAGCACTTCGTTGACATACGTCCGTGTCGCCGCCTTCTCTTGCCTGTCATCTGCTATTGAAGTGGCTGTCTCGAACTCTACCCGCGCGCTGGACAGACCAGACGTACCTCTGCTCATTAGCTCGGCCAAGTTCATCATTAACATCATCCTGGACATGCTGATCATTTCGACCTTCCATGTCGGCTCCCACCAGCCCACCGTCAATATGCAGGCCGCTATACGACTGAGCTGCGATCTGGCTGCAGCCTTCATCGGCCTTGCCTACTTTCTGTTCATCACCAGACGGATCAGGAGGAAGACAGACAGGACGGCCTCTAGATCCTGGTCATCGACACAGCCCTCGTTCTCGGCGCTCAAGACTCTTGCACGACCCGGTGCGCTTACCTTTCTGGAGTCTGCCATCCGCAATGCACTCTATCTATGGCTGATTAGCGGCATCGTGGCAATGGGTTCAGACTATGCAACCGCGTGGGGTGTCTTCAACACTATCAGATGGGGTCTCATCATGGTCCCGGTCCTCGCTCTGGAGGCGACCTCTTTGACCTTCGTGGGCCATGCTTGGGGCAGGTGGAGAGCGAGCGGGGCTGCGAATGCGAGGCGGGCCACTGCATCGTGGGCAGATCTTCGCGGTGAGAACGAGTCGCAAATCTTTCTTTTCTCGACGTGTCGTACTGACGTCCTTGTCAGTTATCGCCCAACCAGCTTTGGTGTCCTGCATTGTTGCGCTGGTGGTTGAAGTCCCTATCTGCGTTTTCCTGGCCACGTGGGGTGCCCGCCGGTTTGCCTTCTGGCTGTCGCAGTCGGACACTGTATCTAGGATCACGGAAAAGATGTGGAAGGTTAGTGATCCCAACCCTTTCCCTCTATTCAGGTGGTGCACCGCTCGAGCGGTGCCACTTTTACCACCACAGCGCAGGGAGGGGTTACCGAATAACATAACGCCTCACAACGGGGCTTTTCCTGCGCCTGGCTGGAGCAGCCACACTGAGAGATTTGCAACCCGCCTCACCCAAGCATCCCGCATCTGCCGCATGCCGCGCGCGCAGACAAGCATCGCTAACCTCCTCCAGACAATCGACTGGTGCTACATCTTCTACGCGCTCAGCACCCAGCTCGCCGCCATCCTCCTCGCGACCCGTCCGCTCTGGTATCTGTATCAGTCGCTCGCATCCAACATCCTATGGGTGCTACCATGGGCCATCGCGGTCAGCCGGATCGGCATCACGCCCGACGATGCCTGGACGTATCATTCTGTCATCTTTGGGGGATCGCTGGTCTTTAGCTTCTTTTGCGTGCTTGCTGTGCTTGGGTGTTGGGCTTGGGCGCTGAGGAAGGGGAGGATGAGGGTGAGGCCTGTCGCAGCGAGGGGGCGTGGAGAAGATAGATGACGCGAGGGTTTCGGGGGCTATTGATTCGATGCGAGGATTTGATTTTTGTTGTTTCTGCGCCACCTCCAGTCGCAGTCTCATACTGGCAATACTACTAATGACATCGATAAGAATCTCTAAGCTTCTCGGCCGCAGCGGTGAACCTGGAGCGGCGTGATTCTCTCCGCCCTTGCCAAGAGGACGGTACTCAATATGATCAATATCTGATCAATATCGACCTTCTGAGGTAGGCGGTATATAAGATCTCCGTCGACTAGTCGGACCGGCAGGACCCCTTTTCCAATTGATGGTAGAATTTAGGCGCCCACTTACGCTTTGTACAAGGTATCTAGGAACCCCTTTGCCAACTCCACAACGACGCCTTTGTGTGGCAGCGCGCCCGCAACGCCATACAACGCAGCCGCATCGCCTTTCTTGACCGCCTTCCCCTTCCCCTCCGCCAGCCTCCTCCGTTCCCTCTCCCTCACCTCCTCAACACACGCCTCCAAATCCCTCAGCAGCTCATCCACAACCGCCACAATCGGAAGCGTGACGGCAACATGCATGGCCGGCGGGTTCTGCAGCGCATTAAGATGCCACCCCCTGGCCGACATGCGGTCCGCAACATCGTAGATATCCAGCGTGCGCGACGTAAACGCCACGACGCTAACAGCCGGCTTCCCGACCACCTCGAGATCAACACACAAACCCGGCTCCTCGCGCACGGCGGCCTCGATCCGCTTCGCGGCCCCGACGATCCGGTGGCACGCGTCCACGTAGCCGGCCTCGCCCTGCGCCATCATGCTGGCCCAGCAGCCCGCTATTAATGCGCCCGGCCGTGACCCCGCCATACTGGGGGAGGCGTACACGCCCCCCGGCCAGTCCGCGGAGACGAAGTACTGGTAGCTGCGCAGCTGCTGCGAGCGGTAGAGCACCGTGCTGTTGCCCTTGGGCGCGAAGCCGTACTTGTGGGTGTCGCAGCTTATGCTGGTCACGCCGCGGAGGCGGAAGTCGGCGGGCTCGGACGGGAAGCCGGCTTTGGCGAGGAGGGGCACGAGGAAGGAGCCGAGGCAGCAGTCGACGTGCAGGGGGAGGTGGCTGCGGACTGCGAGGCGGGAGAGGGCGGAGATGTCGTCGATGATGCCGTGGGGGAAGTTGGGGGCGCTGCCGACGAGGAGGATCGTGTTGGGGTTTGTGAGGCGGGAGACGGAGGGCATGTGTACGCGGTAGGTGGGCGCTGGGCAGGCGACCAGGTGGACTTTGATTTTGAAGTACTCGCCCGCTTTGCGGAAGGCTGTGTGCGCGGTGTCGGGGAGGATCCTGGAGAGGTGTACGTCAGTTAGAGTGCCGCAGTTCTCAGCTATGGCGTTGGATACGCACATCTCGGGCTCCATCACACCTCGCTCGTGGTACGCTTTTTGCCTCGCGCTCAGGACGGCCATGAGGATAGACTCCGTGCCTCCGCTCGTCGTCACGCCTGCAGCGCCTTCCGGTGCACTGAACAGAGACAGAACCTGTTGCGCTTGTCAGTCCCGTCCACCTCAGCACCGTAGTGCTTGCTACACTCCGGGCAGACATACCATAGCAACAACCTCAGCCTCCATCTTCCTAACCCCCGGAAACACATCCGGATGAATCGGGTTGCTGACCCCGAACCTCCCAAACGCCTCCTTCTGCAGCTCGCCCAGCTCCTTCCCACCATGGTACACCGCGCCGCTGACTCTCCCATCCTCCCACCGTGTATGGTCCATCTCGCCCAGCTTAACCAGCTCCTCTCTCACCCTCTCGTCGCTCCATCCTTCCGCCGGCAGCGCGAGATGCCGCTCCACGCCCGGCCCGCTCGGCACGAGCTTCGACTCGAGCTTGGCGAGGGATTCGGCGACCTGGGCGGAGACTTTGGTGCGCACGCCTGGCAGCCGTAGGAAGAGGCCGTAGAGGATCCGGCGGAGCGAGATGTAGCCGTCGCGGACGGTGCCAAGGAGGCCGCGGCCGCGCAGCTGATAGAGGGTTTTGCGGGTCCAGCGGAGGAGGAAGAGGAGAAAGATTAGGTTGCGAAGTCTGTGGTTGACGTCAGGACTGGCATTTAATGGGCATGTAGGGGTTCAAGGCGGATCTAGGGGACGCGGGGAAGTAGTGATACATACATGTCTAGGTTGAGGGCGAGGATTTGGCGGCGGGAGGTGCGGGTCGGGGCGGAGAAGGTCTCGCGAAGACTAACTGGGAGGCGTGAGGAGCCCATTATGAAGGTCGAGGTTTGTGTTTGCTAAGACATGGTGATGTTGTTCGGATCTGAATGTTTAGAGTGGTAATGCCAGATGTCATCGATCATCACATGTCATCGAGCTCGGTTGCCTGCATCGTCCTAAGCCTTTGATCTCACGTGTTGAAACAACATCCTTATGTAGCGGCGAAATCACCTAAACAAGCTTGGGTCACAGGCGCAAGGGTAGAGTGTATCGAATGAATACTACTATCTGGCTATGGACCTGTCGCTCATCAGCCCAGCAAAGTCCCGACACCAAACTCCATGCCTCCTAAGATCGCCAAGGCCTGTAGACGAAGCTTGCTGAACGCCCTCATGATTGGGACGAGGAGCGTTGATGCCACCGAGCGACTCAATGTTTTCCAACTGTGGCACAAGCGTTAGCCTCTGTATGCAAGGTAATCAAGAACACGGCAGACTTACTGGAGTTGCAATCCCTTGACTGATCCTTCCGATCACCGATGTAATGAGCCGCCAATAGATCGTCATCATGGCTCGCGCATCGCGGTCGTCTTTTTGACGACTGAATGCCTGTGCCTTTGGCCTCCGCGTCCGCATCCAAATTGATTCCTAGTCCAAGCTGCAGTACGTCTAGGGCCAGGCAAATCAAACAGCCACGGCCTTAGCTTTCCCTTTACCTGCAAACTTGGTATCAACCGACTCTTCCTCCGCGTTCTCCTCGTCATCGCTCATATCCTCATCCTCCTCGTCCCAGCCAAAGAACGTCCGGGAAGGAGCAGCCTGCTCCGGCACCTTCTTTGAACTTGACGCCTCAGCCTCACTCTCACTGCCCTCACTCTCCGCAGAGCCACTACCAGAGGCGTCACTCTCCTTCTCCACAAGCACGTTCTTGATATCGCCCGCCTTGAGCGCTGCCAGCACCGCTTCCCGCGTCTTCTCCTCCGCCTCTTCTTTCGCCTCAATCCACTTCCCATCCAGCCTACCTTTTCCACTGCTCTTGATTTCCTCCTCCTTTTTCTCCGCCAGTTCGACTACCTGCTCCCACCGCTTCCGCCTCTCTTCCCTCTCCTTCTTCTCCATCTCCGGCTTGACAGCTAGATACTCCGCCAGCGCCTTTGCTTCAGTAACGGTACGCAGACGTCGCCCATCTAGATTGCGATTTGAGCCGTTGTTTTCGCCTTGGTTCCGCTTCTTGCGACTGCTCATGCGGCCGCCGGCGGCGCGGAGCTGGGAGCCGAAGCCGCCTTTACCGCCGCATAGTGGGGTGGAGAGCCATAGTCGGATAAAGTCGCTTGATGGTGACGAAAGGTAGTCGGAGAGAGGCGCGGAGGAGCGTGGGGAGAGTTCCTTGTTGGAGGCTGTGGTGAGAATGAGGCGGGTTGCATTTGAAGGCAGTCGTTCTGACAGGAGGCTTGTGAAGTCTGCGACGGTGGAGGAGGCAGGAACTGGAATCGAGAGAGTCGAGGGGAGGCCCAGGCCGGGGAAGGAGGTGAGGAGGATGTTGAGCGTTTGCGGCGCCATTGTGGAGGTAGTGGACAGTCGAGCTGAGTGATTGAATTTGCTGGCTTCTCTGGTCGGTGCGATGGGTGATGACGAGATCCGCTTGATTCAGCTTTCGTCAGGCGGAGTGTTATGGGTGTAGTTTGGAAGAGGAAGCGAAAACAGGTTTCGTTTGTGAGGGTGGAATGCTATGCGATGGCTTGAAGGTGAAGTTCACGGCGGCTCTCGTCACTTCGCTTAAAGTTGCGATTACATAAGCGCTTGCTCGGGCCTCCCACAGCTAAACCACCAATTTCAGCTGCACGACGAGCAGCAACCGACAACAAATCCCCCCCATCAAGACATTCCACAAGAACAGCCGTCAAGATGTAAGCTCCATACGCAATGGCACAACACAAACCACGTCTAACAACCCCACAGGCTCATCCCCAAAGCCGACCGCAAGAAGATCCACGAGTACCTCTTCCGCGAGGGCGTGATGGTCGCGAAGAAAGACTTCAACCAGCCCAAGCACAACGAGCTCGACGTGCCGAACCTCTACGTCATCAAGGCCTGCCAGTCGCTCACCTCGCGCGGCTACCTCAAGACGCAGTTCTCCTGGCAGTGGTACTACTACACGCTGACCCCCGAGGGTCTCGACTACCTCCGCGAATGGCTCCACCTCCCCGCTGAGATCGTGCCCCAGACGCACATCAAGCAGCAGCGCTCGCATGCGCCTCCGCGCGGCATGATGGGCGGTGATGACCGTGAGAGGCGCGGTGGCGGCCGTGGCGGTGACCGTGGTGACCGTGGTGGCCGTGGTGAGAGGGGCGAGTACAGGAGGCGCGATGCGGGCGAGGGTAAGGAGGGTGGTGCGCCGGGCGAGTTTGCTCCCAGCTTTAACCGTGGTGGCTTCGGTGAGTTATCCTGATCCGATTGATATCTTGAACGTCAACTGACAGAAGCAGGTCGTGGCCGCGGTGCTCCCCCACCAGCATCATAGACGGGTTTCTCACATGCTTCATACGCTGCAGACGGACTGGGTTGGGTTGGGCGGTAGCGTGCTCAATCGAGTGACAGAAATTGCCGGGGTTGCATAGGTCGACGGGGGCAGTTGACACTGCGCTTTCCACTGTCACATCTGTGATATAGCGAAAACAGATGTCCTTCTTGTTCCGACTTCAAGTATTCACACTCGACAACATTGACTCCAGACTGTGCAATCCAACACTTTGCGAGACTGCTGCCAGAAGCCCTCCCACGCCTTCCTTTCTTACGACGACGCTCTTATCTCGCCGCTCTCATTCTGTCATACCTCAACACTGCGCCCAACAAGACCTGTGCCCCTAACGCACAATCCTCTGGACTTGTATACTCAACTGGATTATGGCTGACCCCATCCTTGCTCGGCACAAAGATCATGCTCGTCGGAACCCTCTTACTCGTATACACGCTGTCGTGCCCTGCACCGCTGATCATGCTCTTCGTCAAATCTTCCGCCCTGTCCCCAAAGATTCCCCTCGCGGACTCCGTCACGCAGCTGATGCAGTCCTCATGGAAATTGATAGCCTCCGAGACCGAATCCGTGCGCCACTCGACTTCGCACCGCTTGCCCGGCGTGCCCCCCTCATTCAGATTCCCCACATCCTCGCCCGCAGCAATAGCCGCGAAATCCCTCTTCAGCTGCTCCTCAAGCGCCTCGACCGTCTCGTCCTTCGCGGCCCTGATGTCCAGCGAGAACCTCACAGTCCCAGGCACCGTGTTTGTGCTCCCAGGCCTCAGCGTCAGGATGCCTGTACTCGCCAACGCCTTCGCTTTCGTTGCGGCACGATGGCTCTGCAGGATCATCTTGCTCGCCGCCAGAAGGGCATCCGCTCTATTCTTGAAGTCCGTCGTGCCGGTGTGGCAGTCGCCACCCCTGACCGTGATGGTGAACCAGCGGTAGGCCTGGACGCCCTTGACGATGCCGATCTTGCGGTTCTCGGCCTCGAGGATGGGGCCCTGCTCGATGTGCAGTTCGAAGTGGGCGGCCATGGGCGTGGATGCGTGGGAGGCCGGTACGGAACCCAAGTAGGCGATACGCTCGAGTTCTGACTTCATGGTCGCGGTGCCGCCGCCTACTTCAACCAGGTTGTGCGCGTGGTCTTGCGCGATGGCGCCCGCCCAGACGCCGGAGGAGACCATGGAGATGGGGAAGCGGGCGCCTTCCTCGCTGCCAGGGCTGTTAGCGCGCGCTGTAAGTAAGGCGCAAAGGGATGGATGGCGTCTACTTTGTCCAGTTTACCACGCCGACGGGGTACTCTGTCTCGACCCAGTTCTCGTTGAGGACTTTGAGCATCTCGACGGCGGCCGTGACGCCTAGGATGCCGTCGTACCGTCCGCCAGTGGGCTGGGTGTCGAGGTGGGAGCCGGCGAAGGTGGGAGGGACGTTGTTGTTGAGGCCCGGTCGGACGGCGAAGATGTTGCCCATTGCGTCGACTGTGGTTTTGCATCCTAGGTCCTTGGTAGTGGCTACGAACCAATCTCGGGCCTCTTTGTCGGCGTCGGAGAGGGAGAGGCGGGACATGCCCGTTTCGGTGGAGGCGCTGGTGTTGTCTCAGCGACATGTCTCTTTCTGATGTTGACTATGAGAATACAGCAAATGCATGGAAAGCAGATAATCACGATATAGAAACTTGAGACAGCTCGTTGGAAGGATTTGAGATTATGTTGTTGGGATTATACAGAATTGCTTACGTTCCCCACCGCTCTCCCGTGCCCCATTGACAAGTGTGGTGGATGTCTCCTATCAGCCGATCTTGATTGACTTTGAGAGAAGACACATCCTTCTCAGACATCTCCGTGCTACGCAATTGCCATACTGACGAGGTACTGAACGTCCTCCAGCCAACCACCCGTCGGAATGGCGGACTGCTTCTTAAGGCGCAAGCTGCTTGACGAGCACCCGGCGCAAATCTACCAACGAGATGCAGCATGATGGTATATACCTAGATATCTGGGTTTCACCAGGTCGGTAAGAAGCGTATAGTTGCAGGTGAAAGTCAGTTGCCTGGCAATTGCTCGTTTTGGGCACTTTGTCAAGATGCTCGGCTGTGAGTCACGGATTAGCGGGCTTTTCCAGCTCCAGCGGTGTTGATCCATGATGATGTTTGCACAAGACGTGCTCTTATTGATACAAAGATTAGATGAGCGGCAAGACGACCCAGTCCCGACCAGCAAGAGCGGAAACGAGACTACAGTCAGAAACCTAAGGCAGCCAGCAAAACCTCCGGTCGGTATTAACCTCAGTGCGCCGGAATCCGATGAGCTCCCAGTCCATCCTTAATCAGCCCATCTCATTAACCCTCTTTTGTCCCGCCTATCTCAGTACAGCTCTTCCAATACCCATGGCAGATAGCGATGCCCAATAAAACAACCACCAGATAGCTCCTTTCCACTCCCCTTCATATCGTTCGTCCCACATAGTCATCCCTACCTACCAATATCACCCTTGATCACTATCCCTCCGTCGCCCTTCTCACGCCTTAACATTACAGAACGGCAGCGTCAAGAGCTCATCAGCCGTCGGCCGTCTCTCATGATCAATCTCGAACGTCCTCCTCAAAAACTCCCTCGCCTCCGCGCCCGCCTTCTCCGGCACAGCCGGCCTCGCATCGCCGCTCCCGCCAATCTTAAAGATGGCCTGCAGCTGGCTGCAGTTCGGGTGCGGATGGCTCCCCGTCATCATCTCGACGATCAAGCACCCCAAGCTCCAGATATCCGCTTTGCGGGTATACGCCGTCTGCTTGACGACCTCGGGCGCCATCCAAAAGACGGAGCCTTGCAGGCTGACGCGGGGGCCGCCCTTAGAGCGGGACGAGGGGAGCAGCGAGGATGCCTCGACGCGCTTGGAGATGCCGAAGTCCGAGATCTTGACCGCGCCTTTGTTGTCGACGAGGATATTGGCGCCCTTGATGTCGCGGTGGATGATGTCTCTCGAGTGAAGATAGGCGAGGCCAGCCAGGATCTGGCGGACGAAATTCGAGATTAGGCCTTCACGGAAGGGCCCGTAGTTCACCAGCATCGTCGCCACGGAGCCTCCGGGCACGTACTCGAGGAAGATGTTGAGGTGGGTGTCGTCGGAGTTGGAGCCGAGGTACTGCACAATGTTCGGATGCTTAAGGTCGCGCAGGAGTCCGATCTCGTGCTTCAGCGCCTCCACCATCGTGTTTTTGCGCGTGTCGAGCGCGGTGCCGGACGAGGAGGGCATCTCAACTTGCTTGACGGCCATGAGCTCGCCGGTAACGGCGTGCAGCGCGAGGTAGACGCTGCCGAAGGAGCCTTGCCCGATCAGCGTGCCTTTCATGTATTTGACGTTCTCCCAGGAGTCGCTCTCGAGGTAGTCGTTGAGCTCTTCGTCGTACTCTTCGCCGTCGTCGGCGAGCGCTTGGCTGAGCCGCTTGTTCAGCGAGTCACCATTCTCGGTGCCGCCAGCGCTACTGCTCGCGCCGTCGTCGAAGTAGCTCTGCAAAGTGGTGTTGCCGTCGGGATCCGTGACGGCGAGGGTGTCCGATCCGCTTTCCGCGCCAAACGAGACATAGGACTTGCGGTTTGGCTCAAGCGGTGACTCCTCGTCGAGCGGCTCCAGCACCGACGAAGCGACAGAATCCCGGTAAGCCGGTACCGAGTTGAGCCTCAAGACAGAGAGAGGACGAGCGGTTCTGGGAGGACCGTTCAGCCAGGCATCGGAGATTGCCGGCAGCGGTGGTGCATCCCTCAAGCTGGCTGCAACACTGAAGTTGCTCGCCATGCTGAGACGGCTGGCCGCCTTGCTGATTCTGCGTGACCTTCGGACTGACATTCGGATCGTCTTATCGATCTCATCCTTTGACGCATCGGGAAAGTAGGCCGTGAGATCAGAGGTGATGAGCTCGCTTGGGGGTCTGGCACCGTAGAAGTCCTTTATTCTCCTCGCACGAGCACTGGTGGTTGAAGCGACTGTGTCAGACCTTTCCAACTCTTGTGCAGTAGAAGCGATGTGGCGTTCTCGTTCTCTGGCGGACGTAGGAGACAGTGGATAGCTGACTGCGGGCAATGGCTGACCAAGCACTTTCTCGACCTTGGACTGACTGCCTTTGCTGCCCGGTATCATGACCAGTGGCTGTTGTTGCATGGCAATGCTCGCAGCCGTCTTCAGCTGCTCACCCTCAGGCTCACCAGCGTGAATCTTCCGGAAGATCAGTCTGCTTCGGTCCATCCTATCTCTTGCAGCACACACACGCACCAGCTCAGCCTCGTTGAGCCGTCGGCATTTCGAGGGATCGGGCTCGATGCCATCCAAGAGATAGAAGCAGTAGTTCTTGACATGTGCCTCGTTCAGCGCGCCTTTCCTCAGCGTCTTGAGTACGATGTCTTCGGCGGTCTTGCAGCCCTCGACGCTAACGACGGACGAGGTGCCGCTAGGAAAGATAACTCGTATCAGCGCCTTGTCTACCGGCAGCATCGCACCGTTTGTCACTGTGCTATCCATGCTTGGGCTTGCCCGCACGTGCTGGCCGAACCGTGCTGTCTGGGGAGTTTCTGATGCCGTGGATCGCGCTTGGTTTCCGAAGCGCGCCGTCTGGGGCGTCTCCGTTGGCGTGCTGCCTCCAGTTCGACCAAAGTATGACGTGCCTTGCTCCTTCTTCAACCCTTCCTTTGGACTGTTCATCGCGCCATACCGCTGTGCACGTAGTCCTCTGCTCTCCTGATCAACGAGTGGTGAGCCTGGCCTCGAGGGATGCTTCGAGCTAGCGAACGGTAATGAAGCGGCGTACGTTAAGTCGGCAGCGGTGATCTGGCGGGACATCCTCTTCTCCAGTTGCGAGCTCTGGATCGATCTTCCGGAATGAAGCGGTCTGGGTGATCCTGAGGAAGGCGGCGTGTAGGCAGGATTGTCGAGGATGGAAAGCGATTCCTGTCCGATTTAGCACAGTGACACCATCGGAGTCTGTCGAACACCACTCACCCTATTGGTATTTCGTTTTGATGTCCTTTTGTACTCGCGGTTGCGGAACAGCTTAGCCTGAGTTCCAATGCGCACACGGTCGCCAATTTTCTTAACGCCCATGTCCTTCAGGTCTGACTGATCCATCTCCATGAGGTTCTCGCCGTTGATGTTGTTCTCTGATGCACCGTCAGTCCAGCCGAATCAAGGAAGAACCTTACACAGGCCACCCACTCCTGAAAAGCTCAATATATTGGGAGCAGTTGATGCTTCGGAGCCATTCTGCTACTCGCTCCTCGTTCCAGTTCCTGCATTCTAGAATGAGCTGAAAGGCCCGTATATATATATCCAGGTTTATATACCTCACTGAATCCGGGGTGTCGAAGTTCTCCGAGAACTCGGACTCGGTTGGACTTGTGTAATAGCCATGGTTGGAGCTCGCTGTCGCGTGCTGAACTCTGTAGCCCGACATGTTCGTTGCGTACTGGGAGGACGACTGGTTGGAAGAGCTGCCAAGCGGTGCCGGAAATGGCGACTTCGAGGCAAGCATAGCCATGCCTCCAGCGATATCTTTCTGTGGCCGTGGCACCGCAGTCTGTCCCCGGCTGAACGTTTGGTGATACTTTTATTCTGTTCCCCGCGCTACTCGACTGCGGCGGTTCGTCAACGCCGCATAATAATGATCTCGTTATTGTTCTTCGATGGCGAAGGGTTGAAGGTAAGGCGAGCGGCAGTTTACGGGCGACGGCTGGCTGCCCCCGATGCCTGTGTACGTTTGGGTCGCGAAACACGCTATTGGAGACGTGTAAAAGTATTCGTTCTGGCGAAGGGCTGTCTGTACGCGGTGTGCTCTGTCCCTACGCAGCCAGCCGCTCAAAATATCCACGCTGCCGGCAGTCGTTCAAATCGGGACGGCCTTGGCCACGAGGTCGAGGTGAGAACAGGAAGTCGGACAGCGTCTGCGGCGGTCTGGTCTATGAACTTCTCAGCAGCCGAACGATACGAGCAGTGGGTTGAACGGTGCAGTTGTGCCCGGCCAGGCGCAGTGGTTCTCAGCTGTTCCGTACATTCAACAATGGAGCAGGGCACTGCGGCTCTAGCGAAACAACGAGAGACAGAAAACGCAGCGGTTCGTCTCCCGAGTGAAGCACAATTGAGGATCATGAAAGGGTCATTGTTCTCTGGCTGCTCCCCTGAAACATCTGAGGCGCCTAGTGTCTCAGAACTGATGGCCTTGGCACCAACCAAACAGCGAAGCGTGATAGAGAAACGCCCGCGTCAAACACAGGCCACAGTCACGAACCTCTGCAGCTGGCAGCTCATACACATTCGTTTCTAGAGAGATGTGGTTCATGAGAAGTAGAACGAAGGATGCTGTTCAACTACTGTTCTCTGAAGCATGCTAGCCCTCGCGCTGCAACGCCCTGCCGATCGTGTGGCCCAGGAACTCGATGCACACACGCGATGCCGGACCAGAAGACCTCGACGAGACTATGAGCATTGCCGGCTTCTCTTTAAGCACAAGTCCCGTATCAGTATCTCATACCCTCTGAGCCTGCCTCTTGATCAAGAACTTTTTGCCAAAGCGGATTCTTGAGGTGGTCAACAATTGTGAAGGAACCCCTCGACCCCTCGCTCAGCCCCACCGAATCTCGTCTCAGAAAGCCCGCGGCAGCCAGCTCTGAGACCCCAGCTGGAGGACGAAACATTGTAGAAGAGTGTACAGAGTACGAGCTAGGGCACAGATCTGGTAAACTACTTTACACTAACTTACTTCGAATTAATTCGGTCAAGCTCCAGCCGACCTTGGGAGCGAGGGAGGGGACCGTAGGGCTGGAAAATGACCATGTGCAGTTCTCTCGGACCTCACCAAAGTCTGTTTCCGTCTTCGGACCTAAGTAATCGCCGCTTTAGCCTGAGCCGAGGGTGAGCTCGCCTAATAGCGCCTAAGCAGCCCTAATATTACAAGCCTAGCCTTTCTTAGGAAACTAGTGGAGCTACTCAACTTGAAATACAGCGAGCTCGTGGTCATGGTGTCGGGTTTGGGCGTACTTGCTTTAACCCCTAAGCCTGCAGCCAAAGTGGCAGTAATTCCTCTGCACATGCATTTCCGAGGAGTTGGGGAGATCTGACACAAAGTATCTGACGCCAAGTACTGACACGAACATCTGACACGAAGGATTGACACCGAAAGATTGATTTCTTAGGACGTCGGATTATGCTTCAATCTTCGGAAAAAAGACAAGAGCTACAGGACTCGACGGCAGTCTTATAAAACGTCTCCCGTCACGACAGCATGGACGATCAAAACAACTGCACTACAGAGTTCCTGGAAAATTTGAACATTTTACCTTATTTCGGCCAAAACATCTCAGGAAAGCTACTTAAGATGTCCGAGTCTCTGCAAAATCCCAATACGAAGCACGAAATCACAGAGCGAAGCAGATCAGTCGCTCTACAGTTCTGCAAGCACGTCAACGAACGCAGATTCGATCTTTGTTCAACCATGTTCACGCCGGACGCAAGTTGGCTCGTAGTTGCGAATCCTCAGCGAGCTGCTTGGGGCGGACGAATGCTTGCAACAGAGAGAAGCGCTTGGGCTGGCAAATTGCTGGAGCCGTTCGAGGAATGGTCCTATAATGTCCTTGGTGTGACGGCTGAAGGCGAGCGTGTTGTGGTCGAGGGGATCTCCAGGGGAAGGGGGCCGGGGAAAGTGGCTTATGATAACACCTACTTGATGCAATTTCTCATGGACGGCGATAAGATCAGAGATTTCAAGGAGTGTATGGATTGCTATCAGGTGGAGGCTTGGTTTGAATCTCAATTGTGAGCTCATTGGTTTGACAGCAGATGGTGGACATGCTTGATAGCGATTGCCATTTTCATCAACGCTTTCCGTTCTCGATTAGCGATTATATGTATGCGGAGATCTCTGCAAGCCTCATTGGAGTCTCAATAGCTAAAAGCGAAGGCTTCGGATATTTTCTATTCGATGTGAGCCTGGTGGAAGAATGCATTGCTGCGACAACTACAAAGAAGGTCAGGTCTCAGAAGGCTTGTTGCAAAGTCATTTGGAGCATCAAAGGAGGTTTCTCCCATCCTAGGAACGTTCGGCAATTGCTGAGCCAATTCTCTTGGCCAGGCGCAAGCTCAATCTCGAAATGCCACAAAAGGTTTGCCAACAGCAATCGAATCTCAGCTGTGGCGAGGCTGGAGCGTCAATGTCAGCCTAGTAAATGAACTAATCACCAACCTCAAGGCAGTGAAGTGACTTCTCAGAGTGGTTGACTTACACTTTCCCAAGGCAAGAACGATGGCCTTGCCCAAAGGGTTGAGATGCCCTCATTCTCTTGTCCTTGAATTCGTCGTCGCCCAGCCATCTACTTGGATCGAATACATCAGGATTATCGAAGTTGGACTTGGAATACGAGGCAGCCAGAGCTGCAATGCCGACACGTGTCTGTTATCGCATTCAGTCAGCACACGAATGGCAATATATCTGGACCAAGAGAGCTCACTCCTTCTGGAAGGTATTTTCCAAGAATCGTTTCGCCACCTTCCGGAATAATTCGTGGGAAGATGTCTGCAGCAGGCGGAAACATGCGCAGACCTTCTCGGACAACTGCATGGAAGTATTTCAACTGAGAGAGATTGATCAAGGTCATCTCCTCCTCACAATGAAATACAGTTCGGATTTCTTCTTTGACCTTTTCGTAAACTGCTTGATTTCTCGTAAGGAAATAGCACAAGCCCGAAAGGAACGTTGCAGTCTGTAGCATCATTCAGCAGAACGTACAAGCAGGAGACTGGCGCCAGGGTGAGTTACAGGTTCGCTTCCTGCCATGACCATTTGGGCCGCACACTCCTTGATCTCATCGTGAGTTAAACCCTCGCCATCATCATGAATGAGATAATAAACAAAGTCCTTTCTCTCCTTCGGATTTTTAAGCCGTTCATCGATCAGGCTGAAAGCGTAGTTGAAATGGTCGCGCCACATCTGCTTGAGTTTTCGTGGGAGTAGAAACGAGGCGTGACTACCAATAAATAGCATTCCGGGAAGCTCCCGGATAACTCGAAGGAATGGCAGTGCTTTAAAGGCACCGAAGACGACTGCCACCCAAGAATGCAGCTCTCCTCTCTCTAGGTTTCCGAAGGGTCGACCAAAGGCAAGGTCAGCAATGACATCAAACGTTGCGAGGCTGAACCATTTTGCAATGTCAACCGTGCCGCCCGAGCTTTTTAGCTCCTTTCGAATGCCTTCGATGAACTGCGCTGCGTAATGTTGCAAGATATGCTCTTGCGAAGCAACGGCTCTACCATTAAGTGCCTGCATGAATCGTTGTCGCAGTCGACGGTGGTCGTCATTGATTGCATTTGTACTATAAGAGACACATGTTAGTAAACCCAGCGGCAAGGCGGCTGGAACTCACATCTGAACAGCTCCAGTCACCGTGACTCCTCCTCCGAATATGGCTGGGTCCATTTCCATGTGCTTCTTTCCGGCATAAGGACCATAAATTTCATCCCACGCATCAGGGGAAATGTATGCCAATGCATTGGGAGCATAGCGAACGACATCTCCATAGCTTTCATGCAGATTTCGGAGCTTTATAGCCGATGTTCCTCTTATTGTGTGCCAGTTGAATGGGAGCTTGGTGGCTGCCCAGAGTCTGGGACCCGGATAAGACGATAGTGGGTGGAGATAAATATTGTAAAGTGCGTTGAAGACGACATATGCGAGAAACTTGCATGGAGAAGCTCAATAATGTATTCCAACAGGTGGATTTTTCGCCATCACTCTCGAAGGCAGTGAACGTGATGACTTACAGATAGCGTCAATCCAAGTGATAGCCATTCTGTACTTGTGGCAATTGTCAGAACTTCCTTGAGCAGGTGCAATGCCATCATAATCACGGACTCAATCTGATGGTAAGGTTAATGGCAAAGGTGGCACGAAGGGGCTTATCTTGTTCTTCTCAAATGTGGTTTATAAGTGAGACACAGCTTTATGCGTCCCCATACATATCATCGCTCAATCTCAGCGGAGATGTTTTACCTCAACAGAAGGCGAGGACGCTTGCACTATCCTGGCCTTGCAGACATTCTCGCTCTCCAATACGACAGTGGCTTATGTGTTCGACCACATGACGAACTTAGTGCTTACAGCTTGCCATGAGCAAAGAGCTGTAGTAGATACTTAGCAAGTAATTGATTAGTCTAGTCTGAGGGAGTTGTAGTATCTAGGGTACAGAAATAAGCTGCAGGCAAAGTAGTGGTCGTAGAATAGGCTAAGGCTAAACTAGACTAGGATACCAAGCTTGTACCTCGTAACACGCGCTCTTGAAATGGAGCTAGGAGAACTTCTCCGTTACTAGAAACATGTGGGTAACTTATTGCCAGGGGCCGTATGACATTTACGAGATGAAAGAAATAAAGGATAAATTTCACGAGTTTACATGAAATTTTGTGAAAGTGCACTTGCTAATAATGCTTAATGGTTGGTTTCAATGATTGGCGCCGAAGGCGCCAAAAAACACAACTATGTTAAAGGTTTATATCTCGAGTTTGGCTGCAGACTTCTCATTTCTTGAGAATATTTCGGCGAAGCTTTATTTGGCTTGGTGATCTGCAATACTGGCAAAATTTCACCGAAACTTCTGTATTTCTCCAAAATATCTAATAGATTACTGAAATCTCGACCACTGCTTATTGCAGCTTGTGAGATTTACATCACTTGCTCGCCAATCCATCAAGCCTGGGCAACAAGAAATATCTGCGCAGGCTCGACGCCTCGAACCGCAGAACATTCGAGTCTAGCTCATATGAACGGATGTGCAGTGATGCCAACAGTTCGATTAGACTCGATCTGACCCTGAATCGATCTACCAGCTCGAGTCGTCGATTAGTCTATTAATTCGCCTACACGTGGCTCTAGACCGCTGATATCTAAACACTTTTACAGGCTGGGAAACCCCCTAGGCCGTGTTAAGACTTTTAGAGCATACCGTACCAAGACTACGCTAAGATTTTGGATACCGCGGTTTAGAAGCTCTAGATCTAAGTCGGAAGCCTCGGATAAAGTAAGCTTACTTAGCTCGTAGAGCCAACGATTGGATCTATAATCGCTCTACTCGATCTCAGATAGAGTGGTTTAACTCTAAATTCAATCGAACTTTGGCAACACTGCTGATGTGAGGCTGGAGAGAAGTCTTCCGCGGAGGTAGCATACTGTCAGGGGACGTTTACTAGCGTCGAGACCGTCACTGCAAGGCCGACCATCCCAGCGCAGTCACAACCACCCCCCTGTGGACAGTACATCTGGCTTACAAATGAGCTATACACTTCCATTTCAAGACTTGCCTTCTGAGTGAGATCTTGGGTCCCCACCGGCACCATGTCATCCAAAGCCATGGTTTCAAGCGAGCAGCATTCTCGGACGCTTGCCTCGTTTATTCGTGGCATAGAGCGCGTGATTACTTCCGTTCCTTTGTCAGCGGCTCTGGGCCAAGGGAAGTGCGAGCCTGAGAGAGTTTGGAGCATGTGCTCTTTGTTGTACGAAGAATCACTTGCACTCAGATCACCTATGATTGGAGAGCCACATCTGATGCATTTGACCTTGCCGGGAGCTGCAGTCAGCTACGATCGCATCAAAATATATGCTTACTTATCTCGGTGCAAACCCGCCCCCTAAATGTGAGGACAACCCGAGATCTCTTTTCATATCACTCTGTTCATATTAAAATTCGGTCTCGATTGCCCTTTAATGCCCACAACTTTGAGTTCAAGCTCTCATGAATCTGGAAAAGACATATACTGTCATGGCAATCCACCAAGAGACTGGCGCAGGACAATTTCCTAGTCAGGCTGTCCCAGAACCTCAGTCGAGTTCAGAGTTCGCTATAATCCCTGATCTTTTCGAATCTTTCATGTCTCGGGCGCCGGAGGTCAACTCTCATTATTATGATGTTGGAGAAGAGGCAATGATTTGGATTGCTGAGTATGTCCTACCAAGGCAACTTTGGACAGGAGCCACTGCTCACCTCTCAAGTATATGTGGATACACTGAAACAGACCGCAAGCGTTTGCGAAAAGCTGATTTTGCATATTTCGCTGCCATTGCTTTTCCGGATGCGTCGCCGACGAAACTCCGCACTGTGACAGATTGGTTCAATTGGGTATACCAGCCCATCTCCGGCGTGATTCCGGGCTCCAGACAGATATCGTGTATTCAAATCAATGCCAGAACAAATGCTGACTTTCTCTTGTCTTGTTAGGTCTTTGCGTTCGACGATCGTATGTCCGAACTTGTAGACCCGAGTCTCAAGAGAAATTTTCGCTGATGAGCATCAGAGTTAGATGATGGCTTGTTTGATCACCGAAAAGTAGAGGCGCTTCAGTATATAAATGGCATGCTTGCTGTCGTTAAAGATGTCCATTCATCCGAGTCGGACCGGCTTCGACAACCTGCTAGATACTGTCTGAAGACCATTTGGCAGAGGCTGCAAAACGTAAGTATCCCCCGGGTAGCTGTTCACGCTCGGTCTTCAAACTGACCTCTTCTTGGCCAGGATGTTCAATGCACAGCTGGTGATGTTGAACAGCATCCCACTGACGTATACATTTAGCTGACTCAAAACAGGAGCCAAAGCTCGTTGGGCTCGACACATGGTGGAATATTTCGAAGCCTTGCGAGACTCGATCAATTTCAAACCTTCCGAATTGCTTGAGGACACGATCGAACAATACATGCGCTATCGCCTCTACAGTATCGCTGTCACGCCCATCTTCTCTTTCCTGGAGTAAGCTACTTCTGTCTGGCTTGCAAAAGAGGCTAACAGCCAACAGGTATGCATGTAACATTCGACTTCCGGATGAGATCTTTGAGCATGAATCAATGATCGAGATTGAAAGAATTGGGGTAGAGCTTCAAATGCTGTACGTTGTGTCTATTGTCTTCCGAGTTTCCAGACTAAAAGGTCATGATAGCGCCAATGACTGCGTATCGTACCATCGAGAGAGGGTCTGCCTTGCGCGCAATTCACTAGTCGATATGAATTTCTAACACTGAGCAGGACCTTGGTTGTGTCCACAACATCGTCCACCTCTTCCTCCACCACGGTCTTTCATTGCAGGAAGCCTACAATCGGGTGCACTTCTTGATGCGTGAGCGATACAAGCGCTGGTATATGGCTCAAGCGTCTTTGCCGATCTGGGGAGAAGAAATCGACAGCCAATTGCGGCGCTACATCAAAGGGATTGAGGACGTGGCGCTGGCCAATGCTCACTGGAGGTAACTAAACTCTTTTTACGCAGTTAACAGCTTCCGTGGAGGATACTTTATCTAACTGGCAACAGCTTTAGGTCGGAAAGATATTTTGGGAAAGACCGCCAACGAGTTCGCAAGACAAGAATTGTGGAAGTTGCAGGCACCAAGACGGATTGGTTGCCTTCTGTTATACCGACGACAGATTTTCAGGATGCTACCAGAACCGCCGTCCATACTTAGTTCCTTCGATTTTAGTTAGGCTCCACTCTGATTATGGATTACTCAGTCACCTTCGGATAGCTTATAACCGCAACTCCCTTGGATGTAGACGTTTTGAGGTTGGCAAATGAATAGAAGGACTAGGCTAGTGTTATGCCTGACTTCAAGATCTTCTCATATGGCCATCTCATGGACGGCTATAGTGACAGACCTTGTGATACCTAGGACTCAAGGGTTGTTAGCTTAGTTTAGCTACTAGTAAGACTTCATGAGCACCAACTTGTGTCGCGTAGCCATCTCTTTTGTGTGTGGCTCTTCCCCTTCTCGATAAGCCTAGAGCTCCTTCGTCGCTCCCTTCTAACGTGTCTCTCGTTACGAGCTTGATCGCGTCAGAAGGCAACCATACAACACAAACAGATCCTCAGATGCGTTGGCTTCATTCCTAGAAGCTAAAATAGGTTTCTTAGATCAAGTTACGTAGAATTGATAATATTTAAATAACAGGATAGTAGGCTTGAGTAAAGCATAATAAGTTAATAGGAAAAAGAAGTAGGAACGTGACTAAGCAACGTAAGCAGCGCCCGAGCAGAAGGTGAGCAGCCTAAGTAGTGGGTGAGCCGAGGATGAGTTGAGAATAAGCAGCGACTAGATAAAGCGGCGATGCTGACTAACTGAGAGCAATACCAAGGCGGTCACTTTTCGTGGCAGACTACCTGGATAGTTCTGCCACGAAAAGTGACCGTCCTGGGTTGGCATTAGTGTTGGTCAGTTACCATCGCTGCTTTATCTAGTTTTGCTCACCCTTAAGAAGCTTTGTGCAATTCCTCAGGCGTTGGTCATGTAGCGCTTCGTCAGGTCCTTCAGCGTGGTTATGCGGAATGATTTCATGGAATCGGGATACCTCCCTGAATTAGTGACTGGAACTGAGTTTGGTAGATGAACTGTTTGTGCTTGGTCATCGTACAGCCATCGAAAACTTTCTCTGGGCGATCTACACTAGCTTGACGACTGGTATACCTAGAACTACTCGTGGACTAGATAGCGATATCTCTCGACTCTGTAGAACTTCCCTTAATCGCTTGTGGGTTTCTTCGTACGACAAACTATAATCAGGCGGAAAGCCTCTAAGCGCCCCGCCTGGATCATTGACGATGCCTAAAACAGCGAAGAGTCTGTCCCGCGGATCAGTTACCTGCCTATTCCGCATGGCGTAAGCGATATCTAGAAGGTCCGATGCCTCGTGAGCAGTATTCAATCCGAAGACTTGTTTCTCTCGCATTTCCAGAAGCCCAAGCAACAGGCCCATGTCGATGTCTTTCAGGCCAGCCTTTTCCCATTGCGGTGAGATCTCTGCGTATTTGATCATCCGTATGAGTCTGCGAACCCTCTGAGGATCACTGTTCCACACTATCCGACGGTGTCCACACGTTAATGTCGCTCTCTGGGACAGGGCAGCTTCCTGCACCACCCACAGTCTTTTGAACCAGGCTCGACCCATAATGTCCTGAAGGCCTGCATGACATAGCTCTGGAGGATTTGTTGCCCATGGTGCATTCGAATAGTCAGCGGTTTCGCTGCTCAGAAAAGCCAATATCTCCATGCCTACAGCGCTTGTCTCCCTGTCAGGCCCAAGCCATATGATCACGTTCTCCGCACGCTGATAGATTTTTGGCATGATTGCAACTTGATGCGACCTCTCCTCGACATCCCACTGATTGATACAAATGGCGTCGATCCAGAGGACCCTGGGACTATCCGGCGTGCGTATATGGCGAAGCGCAGATGTTAAATTCGTTGTGACCTGAAGAGGGTCACCGTGGATAGCAATAGGGCACGTGGACTTCGAATCTCCCCACGCATAGGAGAGAGCCTCGTAGCTGGGATGGTCGCCCAAGGAACAATGTATGAGCTCTCCTTGTATGGGATCGGAGGATTGATCAAGCAGTATACGGATCAGTCGGATATCCCCGTTTGAGTTCAATGGTACATAGCTTAGGTGATAAGCTTTTGACGTCTGTCTGAATATTAATATAATATTTCTTTGGGAGGAGGTTGCGGACTGCTTAGAGCTCAAGACAAACATACCTTCACCGATTTCCGTGCACAATCTACAGAGAATCTTGCCCAGACGCCGATGGAGAGGCGCCAGCTTTTAGGTAATCCGAGCCAGCGGTCAATGCTAAATTTTAGTGCTGCGAAGGTCCAAGAGTTCTGGAAAAGTTTCCAGTAGTAATCCATGCTTGTAAGAGGTGCCCTTGCAACGCTTGAGGCGATCTGTATAGAAGCTGCCAGAACTGCAAGTTGTGCTCCTTATTGGGAGAGTCCGTGCCGTAGACTATGCTTAAACAGAGGGTTCTGTAAGTGATGTGTACTCAGCTGGAGGTGGCTGTGCGAGGCAGCAGGACAGGCCAAAACATATTTGGACCCTGAGCCATCAGCTCAAACCCCCCCGCAAAAGACGGTAACTACCTACCTACCCATCGCCTGCGTTAAACCGTGTCGAGATTAACTACCCTGATCTTTCACAGCTTTCTGTAGACACTAGCTGCCCGCGATGGTGGCGCTTCTGCAACGGAGAGTTCATTGCTCAATTGACCCTATCCGTCGCTGCGGAGCAACCGCCTGTTGTTTCGTGCCGTCCCTAGACGCCCATCACCTGTCAGAGGCGCAATGTCCCCCCCGGGATTCAACGGCTACTGGGCCAGCGGTTGGCGGTTCATGCTGGAAGCGCCTCTTGAAACTCACCGGAGGGCTGCGACGCTCAAGTGCGCTTACAGAGGGCGGAGTACCTGTACCTGTACATATGTCGTCTAGGCGTCGGGCATGGCAAGGTCTGGCGGCGACCGACACCATAACGACGCTTGCCTTTCCAGATAGAATGACGGCGGCTTTACGGTTGATGCGAAAGAGCTTTCTCGACCCTCATATCGGCGGTGGTGTTGCGCAATGGTTCTCTAAGATTTCAGGGAGGCGGCAGGGATGCGGCAGGGAGTGGGCAGCGAGCTGGCGGGGGGTCGACGATCTCGGTCTGTGCCGGATTGGGCGACCGAAGCATGACGACAGGCGTATCGTAGCCTTCGTTCTGTCTGACAAGAACCAAGCACGCCTGTATCAAATAGTCACTCGAAGCTGAAAACACTCAGCCTCGTAGCTTCAACCACCCTTCACCGGTCATCGCGCGCAGCAGTCTTTGTCAACTTGGCTTCCGATAGGCAAACACTTCACCCCGCGCCCATATATGCGCTACAGCGAACCACTCTGTGCCAGCCAGCTGTCAACCGCTCTTACTCCCGTCCCTCTCGCTGGCTCGCTAGGCTAGCTGCAGCCCTTCTGCACCACCCGTCGTAGGGACGCAGGCATGGCCTACAACCCGTCCGACCAACCGCCCTATTCTTCGAGCTTCGACTACCCCGACCCGCGGCTATACCAGAATCCAGCCTCATACCCCCAACAGCCACGATCGCGAGCTTCATCGACTGCCCGCCCCGATGGCCCTGTATCCGACGCTGTGAATAACGCATTTCACAACTCGGACGCCGCAAGTCACGTCGATCCCAGGGTCATCGCGCAAATCACAGAAGAGGTGCGGAGGCAGGTAATAGAAAGCCTCAACTTCTCAGGCGGGCCATACGACGGCAGAAACTATCCCTCTTCATTTGAGTCAGCGACTTTCGCCAAATCGCCGCCGCAGAACCAACCGCAGCAGTCGTACGTACATCGATCGTCGACCAGCTCCACGACAGCATCGTATCCGCCGCGGGACGTCTATACGCCTCCTTCACCACATCGGTATGACCACCCCGACCACTCCAGTCCGTCGCCTCCTCTTTCACAGGAGTCCGCGTCCTTTACATCCTTTGTCTCGAGGGAAGAGGAAGAACGCAGGTACTCGACAACAGAACCTCCTCCGCCCGCAGCGAACACAAGCCGATTGCGCCCTGCGGCGGTGCCACGGGCAGTAACCGAAGAATGGATGAGTCCTCCAGCATCGGCGCTGGAGAAGGCATACGGCAAGCTCTTCGATGAGTACGACCAGCCGACTCCACGGCTGGGGCAGCTTCTTAGAGGACTCGCAATCCACATGGTGAGTCGCTGACACCCTGGTACGACATCGGTTCATGAGTACTGACCAGTGTTCAGATTGAAGACTATGAGCCCAAGAACAGTCTCGTCATTACGCCGGCGAAGATGCTAAAGTTCTACGAGGAAGTCAGACTAAATGATGAGATATATCCGTGGAACAGTAAGCTGCAGCGACACGACTTTGTTATCAAGCATATGTCTGATGATTACGCAGAGATCTTCGCCTCACTGTCCAATTCAACAATATCGAAAATGTACCGAGACTTGAGGTGTCAGCACCACTTCGTGCAAGATCAGTACAGCGAAAATTCACACACCGAAGTTCCGCTTGTACCCGCATTGACTCCATTGGGCTTCCAGACTTGGATGACAGTCATGATCCAAGCGCACCCAGAGACCGAATATAACCGCATCGCCAAGGCTGTGCTGAACATGCCAATCAGCAACGCCGACGACAAACAGGAGCGCTTTCCCAAGGAGCTATCAAGACGACTCTTCCCCACGCAGGAGAACATGCAACAGAGACAGCGATGTGCTGTAGCTCTCTCCGCAGACGGTAAAATACCAGCTCTAAAGACGGCTTCATTCCCGCCTCCGCCACCTACACAGCCGCCTCCTCAGCCCTCAGGAAGCTTCGAGCGCGAGCGTGCGCCATACGGTGGCCAGGCGGACAGCAGCCGGAATGATTCAGTCTTCGAACCAGACGATATGGACGATCGGTCACCCCCGACCATTCCGATCGAGCGAGAACGCAAACCCTATGTCGCGAAAGAAGGCTGCGGCAAAATCCACGAAGACGTCTCAAACAGCACCTCAAGTCTAAAACCGGACCCCACATCGCGACACCACCGCTCCAATTCCGCAAGCCAGGGCACCAGCGGCCGGGACAATCAACCGCGGCCGGCTGAGTACCAACCCAGCGGTACCTCATCGTCGCGGCAATACCGGACGCCTAACGTGAACACCGGAAACTCCAGCCGCAGACCCCGCAGCCCCACCGGCGGCGGTGGCTTCGCCCGCTCCGAAGGCAGCAACATCAGTGATATCCCAGCCTCGGAGTTCTCGTCCAACATCTACAGCAGCGAGCGCGAGGAGGATAACCGCAAATTCGCCAAGGACGCCGAGATGAAGCGGAATGAGTGGGCAAGAAGGTATGCGGAGGAGGATGCGGCGCGCGGGCCGTACATTGGACGGAGTCCGACGTATGAGGAGGATTATTATCGCTCGAGGGGCGGGAGTGTGGGGGGTGGGTATGGGGCTTATGGGGGGTACCCGCCGCCTCCGCCGAGGTATTGATGTGGATACGGGATGTAAGACTTGTTTGGAAAGGAGGGGATAGGAGGGTTGCCATCATCGGGTGGATTTGGTTATGGACCGCTTGCATGGCGCATGTTACGGCTTTGATATCCCTTTCAGCGTTCCGCGAGCGCTTGTTTTGATACGCTGGATAGTCTGCACGCTTCTGCAGGGGTTAGCTAACAGGCAACATGATGTCGAGAAGGGATCAAAGACGCGCTGTACTGCTCACACAAGCCTTTGTCGAGTACCTCTCTACAAATGTGCAGAACCAGTCGACACGCGGATGCAAGGTCAAAACTTATACGTTCGTTGCAACACCTTCAGAACAGCAGCGGCATCCTTACCACGCCTCCCCTCGCCTTCACACCCACATACACCCCCCTCTCAAGCCCCAATCGTCCGATCCATATCCTCATCCCCACCATACCCCTGCTCTCTGCGACTCTGCGCCGCACTCTCCTCATTCGCGCTCACATCCGCGCCCCCAAGTCCACCTGCACGATCATCAGCCCCATCTCCCACAAACCACGACCTCCCCACCTCCCCGCTTTCCAACTTCCGCGCAACAGTTCTCGACGCGCAAAACTCACCCTCCTGCTGTGCGTCCCCAATACTAGCATCCGTCTGCCCGCCCATGCCCTCCTCGCTCATCTTCTGGCCGAAGCGGATCTTCTCGGCCGTCTTCTCGCCCTGCTCGGCTGTGGCTTCGGACTGGCTGGCGGTCGGGTCGGTGGAGGTGGAGAGGGCGCCGCCGCTGCCGCCCATCTGGCCGGGCTCGGTGGCGTGCGGCTGGGTTACGGTGTTGATGGATTCGTATCTGGTGGGGGTTAGTAGGGGACTGGTGGGAGGAGGGCTGGTGGGCAGCGAGGCTCGGAGTTTGCGGGGAGGGAGAGGTTGAGTGTGGGATTGATGGGAACGCGCGAGGGGCGGTGTTGTTATGCTGGGCTGTGTGCTTGGTGTTTTGGATGAGGTTGGAGGAGAGGGTCTTACTGAGGGGTCTCGCCGCCTGGTGCGGTGTCCATCATTCCGGAAGACATTGCAGGGTGAAGTAGGGAAATTGAGATTTGAAATGTGAGACGTGATAGAGAAAATTTTGTGAGGAAGGGCAGAAGTCTGCTTCAATTGATGGAATTGTTAACTCTAGAATTGATTGCGCGATGAGATGTGGGGTGAACACATCCCACTCTCGCGTTCTATGAGGCGGCATGACGTAGGACGCGTCTCAACAAATAGCCATAGCCATAGCCCATGACGCGCATAACGCCGAGTCGCCAGCAACGCCGTGCTCTCAAAGCAACAACTCCAAACAGATGTATCAAAAGTCCATGCCCATCTCGTGACTGCGGAGGTGTTAGCTGAGCGTCAGGAACTGGGGAGGGCGTTCTTCACCTCTCTGCGATGCGCATATACTTCGCAACAAATGCTTCCAGATGGAAAATGTGTTTCTGTAACGACCTGTCAGCACTACATGATAGAAACATACCTAGCAGCTGTGCGATGACTTACACTTCCCAATCGTATCCTGTGTTCATAGAACGCCGACCACTTGATGAGCTCAGCCTTCAAGGCATTGTCGACCTTCGGTATTAGCTTGAATGTAAGGGTCTAGATGCGTATGAGCTTCTTGTTGAACCAGCACCGTGACTCTAGGCTTGATCATACCTTCAAGATTGTCGTAGGCGGTATGCAATGCGTGAGCAAGTCATACAACTTCGCCCTGACCTGCAAGATCCTGGCCGGCGAATGCTCTGCCACAATCTCACTGGCAATCTGCTCAATCAAGGCCTCCCAGTCCGGTGGAGGTATCGGCGTCCTCTCATTGACATCCTCACTAGAATAGCGGTCAGTATCAGGCCCCGTATGGCAAGACAGCTGCAGACCTACTTTTGCGCATGCACAGCCTCGTACATCAGCAGTGCTCGCCTGAGATTTCTCCCGCTCTCCTTGGCAATTCTCTTGTTCAGAGCCTCCACATCCTTATAGTTCTCCCTGGCGCCCACATTCTTGAGGACCTTGCAAATGTCATCCTCAGTCGGCGCCGCAACTCGTAGGAGTAGCGTTCGCGAGCGGATGGGTGCGATGATGTTGCTCGTCGAGTTCGCCAGCAGTATGAGCCGCAGGTTCGGACTGTACTTCTCCATGGTCCGCCTCAATGCCGCCTGTGCATCCCTAGTCAAGTGATCTGCCTCATTGATAACCACAACCTTGAACCTCTGCTTCGCGCTCAGATCCACCTGCTGCGTCTGCGCGACCTCCTTCAGCAGGTCCTGGATCACCACTCTGTCATAGTTCCCGACATCTGACGGCGTGATCTCGAGGTGGTATACCGAGGCGACGATGTTGAATTCGAGCTTGCGGTTGCTGGTCGTCTGGAAGACGCGCGAGTCAATCTTGATCTTCTCGACCCCGGGGCCGTAGAGCTCTTTGAGGGTTGCGACAATGCGAGTCTTCTTGCCTGCCCCCGAGGGACCGTAGACGAGGAGGTGGGGAAAGTCTCCGCTTTGTGCCTGGATATGGGTCAGTGTGGGCCGAGAGCGATCGGAGGCAGCGGACGTACCAGTGCGCGTAGACGCTCGGAGAGATCGTGGTGATAGCTCAGCTTGTCGAGGGATCGTGGGCGGTGCTTGTCTACTAGTAGAGCCATTTCGACTCAATGGGAAGACCTGATAGTGGGTTTCGTTGTATTGCTGTGGTTGTAAGCTGGTTGTAGCTCTGCGCGCTGCGGGCAGACGCGTCACAATTTCGAAAGTCGCGTAGATTGGCTTGGCGACAGGAGTAGGAGATCAGGGCAGCAGATGCCGGCTTTCAACAGAAGAGCTGACCAAGCGGTCATGGACGATGTCGCATCGATTACATTCGGCAGACTTGCTCAAGCGAGCTTTCATCTCAAGCTTAAGGAAGTGTAATCTCATGAAGATGTGACAGTATACAGATGGACAGCGAAGCATGCGGAGGAGGCGGAATTTTTCAACCAATATAGATTGAGTTGCCCCACTCGATTCGCTAATCCAGCCCGTCTCAGAAAACTGAGATGATTCCTCCGCTTGGTGTAGTTGGTTTATCACGTCGGGCTGTAATTGCATATCTGTCACGTGACTTATGGTCACGTGACTGATTTTCCGAAACCTGAAGGTCCCTAGTTCGATTCTGGGAGCGGAGATAGATTTTGCATTTTTGATATCTTTTGGACGCGATTTGGGTGGGAGTCTGACGAAACTTTTATCATCCGGGTGACATCGTCGTATGCATGATGGCGCTTAGAAGATTGTTGAGAATCAAAATCTGCGCACAGATCTCCGCCTTCGCTTCACTGAAGCACATTTCAGCGCCTTGGGCATTTGAAACGCGATTGATACGAGTGCCGCGTGTTGTTACCCTTTACAAAAAGCTCGTTGAAATTCTATAGGTTAGAAAGCTAAGCAATCCTTAAGATATCTTTTCTGCAATAGTTATGGCATTTCATATATCTGTTCGTGATAGCTAAACCAGTAAGCTCCCACGATCTGTATAAGAGACGCCCCAGCATTGCAATACCGAATTTGCGTCGTTTTAGTGAGTCACTTCATAAAGATCACATTGCCACAGCGCACACAGCCCGTAGGACCCCAGTTCATCCTGCTCGCCGCCCTTCCACCTCAGGTAGAGGGAAAAAAGCCAATCCAACAAGCAACCATCCCCACCATCCTCACCACTCAAGCCGCCCCCACCGCCTCGACCATCGCCCCGAGCGCCGCATCCAAACCCACCCACTCCATGCCCACCTGCTCGATCATAAAATCCCGCGCCTTCGGGACGCCGATGAGCACGACCCCCCTCGGCACAACTACATCCTCGATGTTGAAGCAGCCGAAGGCAATCACCTTCTTCAGCGCGGGGCAGCTCTTGAGAATGCCCGCGACCACAACCGTGTCGACGTTTCCGCAGAAGGAGAGGTTGATGCTCCCGAGCGCTGGATACTGCTTCCGTCCATCGAACACGCTCGTAAAGGCCGCGTGCGAAATGTGTCGGCAGGACGCGATATCCAGATGTCTGAGCTTCGTGCCCGAATGCTGCATCAGCGCCGCGAGTCCCTGATCCGCGAGGCCGACAGCCTGCTCCGGCCCATCCGGGTTGTTATTATCGATGTCACGTGTGCTGCTGAAGTCGGCAGAGAGGAGCGGCAGATTCGCCCAGTCAGCAAACAGCGCAGCGAAGCCGGCATCGGTGCAGTAGTCGTTCTCCGTGAGGCGAAACTTGGTGAGGTTGCGGCACTCGGCGTGGATAGCTTCGAGGAGAGTGTCGTCTGCGTCGGGGAAGTGCTCGAGGGAGAGGGTGCGCAGGTTGCGGCCGACGTTGCCGATTAGGTTCACGAGGCGCTCGCAGGGGACTTCTTGGGAGATGCGGAGGGAGAGGTGTTCGAGTTTTGTGAGACGCGAGATTGAGTCGATGGCGGGTGCGCCGATGCGGCGGCAGAGTTTAAGTTTTAGGCGCTGAAGGTTAGGACAGTGAACAACCATCTCTTCTACTGCTTCATCCTCGAAGGAGGCGTCGAGCCATTGGAGCTTGAGTGTTTCGAGCTTTTCGCCGCGCTGCTGGAAGAGCTTGTGCCACATCGCGTCCGATATCAGGTTAGCAGCGTAGAGCTGCAGATAGGTGATCTTGGTGCCTTTCTCGATCATGTACTCCATAGTCTCGTCCTTGAACTGGCAAGTGTTACGAAGGACGACCTTCTCAACGTGTGGACTGACAGCGAAGATTGTATGATAGTCCTCCGTCTCAAGCTTGGCGCAGTCGTGTATCGCAATGCTATCATGATCAGGTCGTAGGAACAGCTTCATCGTCCGAGGATCCATGATGCGCTTTTTGGTGAAGATCTCACCCAGCCGCTCAAGCACCGTCTGCGGAAGGTCGCCAAACTCTTCGACATCTTGATGGTGATCCGCGACCTTCTCTATGCACATTTGCTGCAGCGTCTTCGCGCCCAGAATGGAAAGATTGTCCATCTTGTTGCTCTCCTCCTTACGCCGCCTGGGTCTGCCCGCTGCCTTCTTGGACTTTGGCTTCGAGGGTCCGGCTTCAGCTGCCAGCTCTTTCCCGCAGGGTGTGCATACAAGTCCGCCCTCCGGCCCAGTCTTGGTGTAGGGTGTGACAGTGAATCGCTTGCTGCAGATCTCGCAGTTCTCCAACTGGCCAGGCGCTGGCGGCGCCTTCTTGTACATGTCCCGCGCGAGATTGTCATCGTATTCGTCGTCACTGTCGTCGTCTGAGCCCTTGGGCTTCTTCTTGCCCTTCTGCTTCTTTTTGTCTGCCTGCTTCTTCTTGTCTACTTCTTTCCCCTTCTTCACCTTTGCGATGGCCTCGTCCTCTACATCTTTCCTCTTGCGCTTTCTAGTGTTGGTGGTGGTCGGCGGAGGGGCTGGCACGTCATCCGCGGCTTCTTCTTCATCCTCCTGGGCTGCGGCTGGCTGAGCATCCTCGTCATCGGCCCCGGCTTGCTGCTGAGCTTGCTGACGGCGTCTGTTGTAGTCATCGCGAATCTGTTGGGCTGAGATGTTGTTCGCCTAGGGCAAACATTGTTGTTAGTCCAACCATCTCAGCAGGGGTGAATAGTTTTGAGTAGACTGCTCTCAAAACCCAGGTCTAGCCCAATCCTACTGATCTTTGAGATGGCTCAAGCTCGATCCCTCTGCTTCCGCTGTAGCGTATTCGGAATTAAGCTCAATCCTAGAGCCACACCATGAAAGGCTACAGCAGCTGGCCACATCACCCTCGACAATGTCTTACAACTAAATACTGGAGTACTTACAGCGAGGAAGTCAGTCAAGGCTGACTGCGGCCCACGAATCCGATTGGCGTTTCCTGGACGTCTGTTTGACATCTTGGAAAGACGGCTAAATCTAGGACTTCTCAGATAAACGGGATATGCGAAAGAAATATGCGAAGAGCAGCAGAATCTGCTGGAAGAGCAGAAAGGACGAGAAAGGACGAAAGCGAGCGCAAGACAGCGGGGGCGTGAAGAGATTGGCTGAAGGAACGCGCCGCAGCGCCCTCCACGAAGTCAGGTGGTGATAGTGCCCCTGGATGATTCGATAAGATCATCTTAGATAAGATGTTACGGATCCACTCTGGAGAGCTTTGACAGCTCCACGCCTCCGTGAACTCTCCGCTGCTGGGTTGATAGCAGGCTTACACTGTTACAGCGGCAGCCTTTAATCGCTCAGACTATGGGATACCACCGCAATACTCAGGGGTATTCTCATCTGATGAGGCCATTGAACCTTCAAGTCGGCACTTTCTGCCGGCCAGAGCTAAAGTGCTCCGTCATAGGTTCCCAGTAACCCCCACACCCCGCAGAGGGGTACTTTGGGCCCCTTCAGGTCGTACGCGACGTGTCAGGTGCCGAGGATAGATACAGCGAGTACAGCGGTCGATCTTACTCAATCATGTAGGGTATATAAGGTACATCTGCCGTCTTCCTAAAGCTTCTTCAATTCCACTTCCACCATCAATCCAATCTGTCTCAGTCCAGTTCCTCCTTATCATCCATTGCAAGTTCCTTTACTCCACTATATCACACCTCATAATCTTGCAAAAACTCTCGCAACAATGGGCGACGCTGAACTTCCCAAGAAGTTCAAGGCTGCCGTCTACGACAAGCCTGGCGAGATCTCGACCAAGATAGTCGAGCTCGATATGCCCGAGCCCGGACCGGGCGAAGTGCTCATCAATTTGACCCACTCCGGCGTCTGCCACTCGGATATGGGCGTCATGATGAACTCGTGGGCCGCACTGCCGCACCCGACGCAGTCAGGGCAAGTGGGCGGACACGAGGGCGTGGGGTAAGGAACCGTGCCTCTCAATTGAAGGGAGGTGGATGTTGAAGTGCTTTGCAGGAAGATCGTCAAGATGGGTCCCGGGACCGAGAATTCGGCTGTCAAGGTCGGCGACCGCGTGGGCGTCAAGTGGATATCCGCGATCTGCTGGAGCTGTCCAGCGTGTCTGGAAGGACACGACGGGATCTGCTTCAACCAGAAGGTATGAAAGCCTCCTCCCCCTCACCAAGCCCTACACCCCCCTCTCATCCCCCTCCCTCACCAGTTCACTAATCCCCAGCCGTCCTCCAACACAGGTCAGCGGCTACTACACTCCCGGCACCTTCCAACAATACGTCCTCGGCCCGGCCAACTACGTAACCCCGATCCCCGACTCCCTCGACTCGGCCTCCGCAGCGCCGATGCTCTGCGCGGGCGTAACCACCTATGCAGCTCTGCGCAAATCGGGCGCCCAGTCCGGCCAGTTCGTCGCCATCCTCGGCGCAGGCGGCGGGTTGGGCCATCTGGCTGTGCAGCTGGCCTCCAGAGGTATGGCGCTCCGCGTTATTGGCGTTGATGCGGACGAGAAGAAGGATCTGGTTATGGAAAGTGGGGCGGAAGAGTTTGTGGGGCTGGGGGTCGGCGATACGGTCGCGAGGGTTAAGGAGTTGACTGGCGGGTTGGGCGTGCATGCTGTGTTGGTGCTTACGGCGGCAAATGCGGCGTATGCGGGTGCGATGGTGGGTTGTTCCCTTATGTCTATCCCCACCTTCGGGCACCGTCTAGTTGTGGAGTTACTGATGAGTGTTACAGGACATGCTCCGCTTCGGTGGCCGCTGCGTCTGCGTCGGCATCCCAGAGGGCGACCCGATCCCGATCAAGGGCGCGCTGCCGCAGTTCATGGTTGCGAGGGCGCTAAGCATCATTGGTGTTGCGGTCGGAGACAGGAAGGAAGCGATCGAGACGCTCGATTTCGCCGCGAGAGGCATCGTCAAGACGCACTATCGGACGGAGAAGATGGATAAGTTGACGGATGTGTTCCAGGAGATGTTTGAGGGGAAGCTAAAGGGACGGGTGGTATTGGATCTGCAGTAAAGGTAAGAGAGAGAGAGAGAGAGAGAGAAGAGGAGGAGGCGTGGTCCGAGGCGGTATTGATTTTGGATGACTGTCAAGGGATGCATCTGCTCTGGCGTGGGCGCTGTAGGCACACATAGACCACTCGGCTGGCTACAGGTCATGGAAGGATATAGTAGGTCTGGGTAGATAGATCTACAGAGTTCGATAAATCATCTCCTCACCCTTGAGTTGGCCTTTTTTTCTTAGCCATGAATCTTCCAGTGGACAATGATGGAGGAAGACATCCAAATCCCAACACTCCGACCCCCCACTTCTGACGAAATTGTTCAGGTCGTTCCTCGTGCCTAACGAGACGCAGAGGAAAAGAAAGGCGGAGACCTCGGCCGGGCCGAAGCCCGAGCTGCCCTGCCAAGATCCTGCGGCTGCGGACGTGGGGCAAAAAAGTGCGCCGCATCTCGGAGCATCATGGATTCCACGCAACAAAGACTCATACTCTGCCCGCTCTACTATTGACTCAACCACCGCTTCTCCACCACCCTCAGATTACCTTGCCATCGATTCTACCCTCACAGTAAAACTAGTTGACATTGAGACCCCCATAGCAGTTGACCTCAAGAACATATACCACCGCCGCCGCCATGGAGGCCATCAAGCAGACCTTCGCGCAATGCAAGAAAGAGGACAGGTCCGCCCTCGTCACCTACGTGACAGCCGGGTATCCCACACCAGAAGAGACACCAGACATAATGCTCGGCATGGAAGCCGGCGGCGCGGGTAAACTTCCCTCAAATGGCTCTCTCCAGTACACAGTCATAGCTTACGCCAAATCACAGATATAATTGAGCTCGGCATGCCCTTCACAGACCCAATCGCCGACGGACCCACGATCCAGAAGTCAAACACCCAGGCGCTGAAGAACGGCGTTACCACCACTTCGGTTCTGCAAATGATCCGGGATGCGCGGAAGAGAGGCCTAAGAGCGCCCGTGCTGTTGATGGGATACTATAACCCGCTGCTGAGCTACGGCGAGGAGCGGATGATCAAAGACGCGCGGGAAGCAGGCGCCAATGGATTCATCATGGTGGATCTGCCGCCAGAGGAGGCGATACGGTTTAGGAACTTTTGCACGAGGGGAGGGTAGGTATCGCGTGCATGTTCAAGTCAGGGCTCTGGCTAATTTTACGGCACTGATGTAGGTTATCATACGTCCCGCTCATTGCGCCGGCAACATCGGAGTCTCGGATGAAGCTCCTCTGCAAGATCGCCGACTCCTTCATATACGTCGTATCAAGAATGGGCGTTACCGGCGCGACAGGCACCCTAAACGTAGGACTTCCGGACCTCCTCGAGCGGGTGCACAAGTGGTCGGGTAACGTACCAGCGGCAGTAGGGTTTGGTGTCAGCACGAGAGATCACTTCCTCAGCGTAGCGCAAATCGCGGAGGGCGTCGTGATAGGAAGCCAGATCATCACCACCCTAGCAGAGGCACCTGCTGGTCAGGGCGCCAAGGCCGTTGAAGAATACTGCAGTGCAATCACCGGCCGGAAATTCTCCCAGGACAGCACGACGCGGGAAGTCGGCATCGTGGAAGCCATGGCCGAAGCGAAAGAGCCGAACGGCGTGCACGTGGATAAGGTGATAACAGATGCGGATGTGCCAGACGGACCCGGTCTGGCAGACCAGATCGAAGCGCTTAATGTCGATGGTGAAGAGAACGGCACGCCCAACGGCGACGCCGTCCCCTCGCGCTTCGGCGAGTTCGGCGGCCAATACGTCCCCGAATCTCTCATGGACTGCCTCGCAGAGCTCGAAGCCGGCTTCAACGAAGCGAAAAATGACCCCAAGTTCTGGGAAGAATACCGCTCCTACTACCCCTACATGGGCCGCCCCGGCCAGCTCCACCTCGCCGAGCGCCTCACCGAGCACGCCGGCGGCGCAAACATCTGGCTGAAGCGCGAAGACCTGAACCACACGGGCAGCCATAAGATCAACAACGCCGTCGGACAGATCCTCCTCGCGCGGCGTCTGGGCAAGACCGAAATAATCGCCGAGACAGGCGCAGGCCAGCACGGCGTCGCCACCGCAACCGTCTGCGCGAAATTCGGCATGAAGTGCACCGTCTACATGGGCGCAGAGGACGTGCGCCGCCAGGCCCTCAATGTCTTCCGCATGAAGCTGCTCGGTGCCTCCGTCGTCGCTGTCGAGGCCGGTAGCCGCACGCTACGCGATGCTGTCAACGAGGCGCTCCGCGCTTGGGTCGTTAATCTGAGCACCACGCACTACATCATCGGTTCCGCGATCGGACCACACCCCTTCCCGACCATCGTGCGCACGTTCCAGTCGGTCATCGGGAACGAAACGAAAGAGCAGATGCAGGCGCTGCGGGGCAAGCTGCCTGACGCGGTCGTGGCATGTGTAGGCGGCGGGTCCAACGCGGTGGGGATGTTCTACCCCTTCGCATCCGACCCGTCCGTCAAGCTGCTGGGCGTCGAAGCCGGCGGCGACGGGCTGGACACAGCGCGCCACTCCGCCACGCTGAGCGGTGGCTCCAAAGGCGTCCTCCATGGCGTCCGCACGTATGTGCTGCAGGACCGCCATGGCCAGATCAGCGACACGCACTCCGTGTCCGCGGGGCTGGACTATCCGGGCGTAGGTCCCGAGTTGTCGCAATGGAAAGACACAGAGCGCGCGAAGTTCATCGCCGCGACGGACGCGGAGGCGTTTGTCGGGTTTAGGCTACTGAGCCAGCTCGAGGGGATTATTCCGGCGCTCGAGACGAGCCATGCGGTCTATGGCGCGCTGGAGCTGGCGAAGACGATGGACAAGGACAAGGATATTGTTATTTGTTTGAGTGGGAGGGGCGATAAGGATGTGCAGAGTGTGGCGGATGAGCTGCCGGTGCTGGGGCCGAAGATCGGGTGGGATCTGAGGTTTTGAGGGGAGCTGAGGAGACAGAGTGGAGAGGGAATGGGGAGCGAAGGTGCTGTGGGTAGTAGAGTTGGTTTGAAGGGATCCGGATCTGTTCATTTTAGATTATGAGATCGCAACGGCGCCGCGTGATATGGCAAACACTGTGAATGTTAAAAGCTCTTGCTTCCAAAGCCAATAGTTTTGCTTCGTACGCGTCGCATAGATGCGGAGAACATCTAGATGTCTAGCGATTACTAAGTCTCGTGTGTCTTACACATGCCTCGCCATCAAGGCGCGCCGCTAAAGGACGATCCTGGTATTATAAGCCATCCAGCAAGCAAAACCGCACGAACAGCCTCAATTATCTTCGTCAAATGTCGTAAATCCTTCACTCGTTCTCATCACCTCCCCCTTCGCCAAATCAGCCCGACTAAACCTGATTCTCTCCACCTTCCCTCTCGGGTCTACTCTGCTCTTCCGTCTCCCCCTCATACAGCTGTTCAGGCTTCACGTGCTTCTGCCTAAGCACATACCTTCTAAAGAAGAACCCAAGCTGCCTAACCCCATACGCCGCATGTATATGCGTAGGGACACTAAACACCTGGTCGAGCTCCTCAAGCGTCTTACCCTTCGTCTCCGGCAAAAACAGCAGCACGAGCACCCACCCGACGATATTCCAGCCCGCGTACCAGCTGAAAGCGCCCGTAGGGGTAAACGCCTCAAGCAGGCTTGGCCATGTAATCGAGAGCACAAAGTTAAAGAACCAGGTCGTGGCTGTTGCTAGCGACATGCCGATTGCGCGGACGTATAGGGGATAGGCTTCTGCGGAGTAGGTGAAGGGGACAGGGCCTTCGCCGGGCGAGTAGACGACGCCGAAGAGGTAGATCCCCAGTGCGATGCAGGCGACGCGTGGCGTGCGGGAGGTTTCGGGGATGAAGAAGGAGAAGCCGACGAAGAGGAGGCAGAGGGACATTAGGGGGAAGGTTGTTAGGAGGAGGCTGGGTAGTGTTAGTCACTGTGGCGCTGTAACGGGGAGATGGTGGGTGGATTGAAATGGGAACCTACTTGCGCCGTCCAAAAGTGTCGATGGTGTAGACGGCCGGGAGGGCGAAGAGGAAGTTTATCAGGCCGAAGCCCAAGCTGGCGGCTAGGGCGGATATTTCGCTGAAGCCGGATTCGACGAAGATGGAGGAGGAGTAATACGCAATAACTAGCAAGGCCGGTCAGGTTACTCTTGTAGACGTGATATAGATGTAGCAAAAGAGGAGGATATACCATTCACTCCACAGAACTGTTGATGCGTAAGCAACTGTTGAAAGAGGGGGGACGAGAGCTTGAGGGTACCTGTTGCATAAACATGACAATCTCACTCGCCAGCATCGCTCGCCTGTTCCTCGGCACGGTGATCAGTTCCTTGATCTTGCTCTGGCCAATCTTCATGTCGCTCTCTGCCGACAACAGTGTCTGCATGTAAAACGTGTCTCTGGCCGCCTGAAGCTTGTTGTACCGTAGTCGGCACATCGAATGGTACGCTGCTCCGTGGCGTCCCTTACTCATGTACCAGCGCGGGCTTTCTGGGCACATGAAGACGAAGCAGCAGACGATGACGGCGGGGAACATGGCCGATGCCATCATGAGACGCCAGTTCAGCCCCGTGATGGTCGGCGTGTCGGGTACGGCGTAGAATGCCAGATCAGCGGCATAACCGACCATGATGCCGAATGCGGTCCACATCTGAAGTGGTGCTTGTCAGCGTCGTTCTGGGTCTCCGTTCCAGAAGTTTAGGGACTCACCTGCCACTGCATAACCAAGGCGCCTCTGATAGCCGGCGGAGTCGTTTCAGCGGCATAAATAGGAACAGTCGCGGACTTGGGCCCAATGCCAAAGCCGAGTGCGAATCTGGCGATGAACATATGCCACCACGAATTTACGAAGCCCTGCCAGAAGCAGGCTATGGCCGAGAAGAGGCATGTGAGGAAGATGGTGCCGCGGCGTCCAAACCAGTTGTTAAAGGGCACGGTGAGCCAGCAGCCGATCAGAGCGCAGCACAAGTAGGGACCGCTGTTAGTGAGGCCGAGTAGCCAGGTCGAGCGGGGATCGTCGCCACCGATGCCAAACTGAGATGCATAGAAGAGTTGGGCGCCATTGACGACGGTCTCGTCTAGGATTGGGTCAGCTCGCTGTCTTGTATTTCTGACAGAACTCACCCACCCATTCCTTGCACAGCTGCGCAGGTGGAGCAGAGCACGATGACAAGATACAGTAACCTGGGCTGCGACCACCGGCTCTCGTATTCTTTTCTGAGCACCTTTTTCTCCTCTTCGCTGATGGCCTCGTCGTGAGTCAAGCTGTCGTACTTTGTCGGATCCTGGGCAAGCATGGCTCCAATCTCAAAGGCGCGGACGTCTTCCGGCTCGGCCAAGGCGTAGTCCATGGCATAGCGCCGGCCCATCTTGCGAAGCTCATCATACGTGTACCCTGCGAGCGGGTTGGCGAGTTTGGCGTTCAGGTTCCGGCGTGCCCGCTCGCCAGCGCTGAGGGACCCATCGCGTGGTGTGGCATATGAGCTGTTGCGGTGGTGGGTATCGTCGTACTTCTCTTTTTGCTCAATATCCTCGGCGCCGTTGTGCGCCTTGTTGTGCTTGTTGTCGGCGGACATGATTACCGGTCAGATGCTCTATGTTCCTGTGATCGTGTAAAAATCGAAAGGAGTGGCTATATCCTGAAACCATTCACCTTCCAGATTGAACATTCGATATGCTCGACAAGCGGCCGCCTCAAAAGATACCAGCTTCAGTACAGTCAGACGAAGCTCAAGCTCTTGTGAGTATGCTATCGCAAGCGCATTCAACCCAACAGTAGGTTTTCCCGCTCTTTCAATACAGTGCCCAAGATTTAGTAGAGTGGTTCTTCTACGGCCAAGCAGCACAAGCCTCTGCCAGACTCCGCACTATCGCCACAAGCAAAATGGACAAGACAACGGTTCTCTCTTCGACGAAAGCAACTCGACGGTTAAGATACCCAGTGACGACGAAAGCAACCTCGCCTTTAATGCGGGGGCCAAGGCAGATTGATACTGCTAGCAGCCGCTGACGCCAACCCGGCCATGGCTGCAGCCGAAATGCCATCTGAGGGGATTCCTGCAGGGTGCGGTGGCTGCAAAGGATGGGGAAGTGCTCCCGCATGTGCATCCTCCACACCACCGTCTTGTTGATCTGCAGTACCACGTCTGGTCACTTGCATGAGGGCGCCTTAGCTGTAGTACCAACAGCTGGGGCGTTTGATACACAAGGCCGTTTCGTGCCGCTGATCGCGCTGTCTGCCTCGGGGTCGGCTGTCAGGCAGACGAATACATTGGTCTTTGTGGGATGCGCCGCCTGAGTGCCTTCGTGTATTGATGTTGGGGGCCAGTATTGTGATCCCTGCTGTTTCGAGTTCAGGGATTCGGCCAATGCACGCTCCAACGCTTAGCGCAGCCATGGCTTGCTCGGCATCTTCCATCTGAAGCTTTGACGTCATGGTGTTTTGACCGCATCTTCAACCCGTGCGCTTGCGAACCGTTGCCGTGAGATGGAAGTGGTGAGTTAGGTCGCTTGATACACTGATGGTGAGAAGGACGGAGGTTAAAGCGGATGGCCAATTTCTTGTGCGGTGTTGGAAGCGCTGGAATTTGACTCCCGGTTCTTTGCTGAAGAGGACCTTGTTGATGCCGTGGTGGAGAGCCATATATCGTGATTGCGCATCTGAGCCTGGTGTCAGGTACTCGTAGGGGTTTCTGCTATGCTGTTCGATGGATTAGTATCACCTCGCGATCCTGGCAAGTACTGTTAGCTGACAGAGGATGCGTGACTCAAAAGCTCGTAGGAGTATCATGCAGCTGTGAACTCGCAGCTGATATCAGCCATCGACGACACTCATATACATTTCGTCTGTTATATGGAGCTGGGAATGCACGATGCTTCTCAAGGAGCTGTGATAAAGCTCGAATAAGAATTTCCCCTGACAGTTCCTTGACATGACGATCAACTGTGGTTCATCCCCGAGCCAGCCCAGTGTCCGGTTCCTGAAACGGGCTATGAGCGATGCTTGTCTCAACAGCATCTGTACCATGAAAAGATCCAGCACAAGTGTCTCTATCCATCGAACTCACGGCCACTCACCGCGAACAGCGGGGATCTTTCTATGCGTCGAAACTGTCAAAGCGGTCGAAATGCACCGCCACTCTACGGAAAGGGGGGATGCTGGATACGTGAAAAGCCGAAACACCATGAAATCGACGCAGAAAGTTAGAAGCCAAGATTATCGCCTGGATGTAAACCTCCAGACAGGACAGGAGATCCTGTCTCGAGATTGTCAAAGAATTTGCTGCAACGGGAAGGGTCTGAGGGCAGATATCCCAAGCCACAAACATAGCCAAACATCTCCGCCAAGAGCGCAGTGTATATACCATCTCTCAATCACAATCACAATCACATTCACGCATCAAAACCCTCACAGTTTTTTACAAGTGTTTTCAAATATTCTAGTTTTCCAAGAAAAGCGCAGGTAACACCCCTCGTTTCCCCAAGCACAGCGTACACTCAATGATCCTACCATGTCCTCCAAGAGTCAGAACCACAAAGCCATTAATCCTCTGCCAGAGCCACAACGAAAGAAACCGCCAAGGCGCAGCAGCCGCGCGCGCCACCGAGAAGCGCTCACAAGGCGCCAGCAGGATCAGACGGGCCAGCAGGGCCCTGAGTGCCAGGGGAAGGGGCCGGATTGGTAGGCGCCATTGGAGCAGAGGGAGGGGCAGCGCCAGGAGCTGGGGGCTGGGGACCGGGGACGGGGAGAGGCGGCGCGGGCTGCTGAGCGAGGTTGGCAGCCATCATGGCGTTGGCAATCTGGGCGGCTTGATAGTTGAATTCCCGAAAGAAAGCTCGGCCGGCAGCTTGCATGACCTCGGGGTTGTTCATCGCCAGCATCACAGAGATGTTCGTGCCATCCATGCCGTCAATCGGGACAGGAGCGAAGGGTGGCTGAGTCTGAGTGTTGGCGTCGAAGCCGCCAGTGGCCATGGTCGTATTGTTCCAGTTCTCCGTGCTGGCGAAGAAGTCGGCATCGGAGGGATGGTCGAGAGTGTGGCGTTGTTCAAGGGCCCGGCAGCGGGTAGTGAGTTGGCCGACTATGTCATACAAACGCATATTGTCCCTGCGGAGTCTGTCGAGGGCGAGCATCATCGGCCACATGTTGCCAGGCGGTTGCGTCGCAGGCGCCATCGTAGTAGTTGGTTGTGGTGCAGTATGTTGAGTTGCGGCGAGGGCAGCTTCGCGTGCCGCTCCTGCACTGCTCGACTCGCCGTGCTGAGGAGCAGTGGGTCCGTTTCCGTTGCCAGCTCCAGCGAAGACGGCGTTGTATGATTGCTCCCAATAGCCCAGTGACGTTCTGAGACCTTCGCCCTCTGCACGCAGCCTCGCTTCGCGCTCATTCGCAACGCGGAGGTGCTGAAGGGTAATGTTTTCCTTCTGCTCGGCTTGGACTTTGCTGACGGAGAGCGCCTCGATAAACTCGCAGAGATACTTTAGGTAGCGCTCCTCCTTGGTGAGTGCCGCATTGCCACCATTAGCATTGGCGGCATTGTTGTCATCGAGATTGCCCTCAAAGGCCTCCATGACCGCCGGCATCGCATTCGCCATTCCAACTGTGAGTCCCTCAGGAAAGAGCTTGTTGAGGGTTCGGGCGAGACCTTTGAGAGTGAAGGTGTCTTCGTCAGACTCGTCGCTACCATTATCTGCGGGTGGGTTGTTGGGTGCTAGACCCAGGTGCAAAGCGGGGGCTGCAGCTGTGGTCGCTACCCCCATGTTTGCAGAAGGGTTGTTGGCAACGTTAGTAGTAGGTACGGTTGGTGTCTGAGAAGGCTGGACCATCGCAGCCTGTGGGGAGGCGGTAGTCGTGTTTGCGCTAGATTCAGCAGCGTCAGTAGTAACACCGTTGCCACCGAAGAGTCCGGCAGGCTCCCCAGTCGTCTCTGCGTTCTCTGCTGTTGTCTCGTTTGTCTCTTCAGCTGGTTCCATCTGTGTAGTGGAAGGTCCGGCCCGGTCCCGGCCGCTCTCGTCTCTGTCATTGACCTCTCCCGCAGGGCTGGTACGGTTGTTATGATTAGTCTCCCTGTTGCGAAGATACAAGTTGAACGTGTACAGCGAGGCAACCGACCTGTCCAAGTTGAACGGCTTCATGTCCATGTTGAAGGTGGTTGGTTTTCCGTCGAATTTGTTCGGGCTTCCAGGTGGTGCCGAATCTGGAGTTGATAGAGCGTCAAGATCTAAGACTGCGTGAGCTGGGAAGATCTTGATCGGTGGAGGAAGAGGGCGGGTGCGAGTGGGCCCTTGAGATGAAGTGAAGTCAAGTGGCTGAGGTGCCAACGAACGCTTCACGGGTGAAGGAGACAAACTTGGCTGATCTTGCTTGAGCTTCGAATATCCGTGAAGTGGACTGAGCTTGTCGTGCCTGACTGGTGACCTTGAATGTCTTGCGTCTGATGTGTTAGCCACTGCCCGCTCTTTCCCTTTGGTAGATCTAGTGGCCTTGATGGCAGTGACGGTTGAGGGCTCAGTGCTCTGAGAAACTGACTGTTCTACGAAAACGACCCTCTTCTCAACAGTAACAGTCTTGATGACACCTCTGCTGCCTAGAGCACTCAGTGCGTGAGCAACGGCAGCCTCGTGTGTGGCTGAAGCTTCTGGTGTCAGAGTTGCCGCTGAAGGTTCTGAGCTCTCACTTGAGATATCAGAGGTACGATGGCTTTCAGCAGCTGAGAGCCTGGTACGATCCAACTCGGGTGTAGTAGCAGCTTCAGAGACGGTGGTTGCACTAAAGGGCGAACGAAGGTTGATGTCTTTGCCGAACTTGCGAGAAGATCGAAGAGGGGGGCTCGACGAGTTCTTATCAGAGGGCGAAACGGAAGAAGCCGCATGACCAGCAAACGGGAGATGAGCTGACGACATGCTCTCACTTCCATGTGATTCCACCCGTACCGTTGCCTGGTCGACGGTCGATGACGGAGAAGTGAGAGCGGTGTTGGGGTGAAAGTAGAGGGATTTGGGCTCGTTACGGTTGTAGGCGTACGCGTGGACGCTGTCCGTCTCCTCTGCTGTGTGGAAGGAGTGCTTGCTGGAGCGAGAAGATCTCATCATCTCTAGCTCCAGATCAGTTCTGGCATTGAGGAATGCCAACACGTTGTTCCCAGTGTAACCCTGCTCCAACGCATCCAGAATTTCGACCTTCGAGAATGCCACAGGATTACATTTGTAGTTTGGGTTCTCTTCGAGGCTGAACAGCGTCACCTTCTTCTCATCCGTAGGGGTCCAAGGGAGCTGCGGTGCGGTAGAGTCACTGGGGGGCGTGCCAGGCTCGGGTTCCCCCAAGGCGATATCCATCGAACGACGACGGTTTGCTCGATCTTCGAATTCTGCCGGTACACTCTGCCCTGATCAGCACGAACCTCAAAAATCTCCAGGCGAGCTTCCTACCAGTCCCTTCCGCTCATCATAGATCTGCTTCCGGCGACGCTGTCCCTGCGCGGCGAGCAGACCAACGACATCATTGGACGATATTGAGGGTCTAGATGCCATATTGTCCTTGTTATCCAGCAGGGCGGGCTGGGTCGATTTTACCCCAAGGCGTTCAAGGAGTTTGATGTTCTTCCGGCCGCGTGAATCGATCCGAAGGGTTTCACGCAATGGCGCTTGGTCAGGGTGAATTGCGGCGTCGGAGGGGTAGTGTGGCAGACAAGGAGAAGGACTCCTTGGTGGTGTCTTGGGGAGGGTAGGGAGCCTCGCACGACAGGAGGGTTGCTTAGATCTTGACGGAGACTCGGCGAGAGCTGGTGAATCAGGTTGCTCCTCCAACCATTCCCGATACATCCTATCGAGTGTTCGCTTAGCCATGATTGGGTCTGCGGCGCGTGAAGCTATGCTGGCGGGCAGGCGGTGATCTGAGCCAAACAAGGTTCTGTGCAATCCAAACAAGGCATGATATAGATCTTTCTCTTCTTCTTTCACGTGGAACTGTTCCGGCAACAAACCACCGCAGAAGGCAGAGGGGGCCGTCTTCGACATGGAAGGCATATCTAGATCTCGATCGGTGGAAGGCTGGCTGTGTTTGGTTCGATCTTTATTGGCGGATCTCGACATTGAAGCCGGAGGCGCAGGAGGAGTACGATGCAACTGTTGTGGAGCTGAAGCCAAGAAGTCGTTGTGAAGCTATGATGGCTGAAGGGTTAAGAAACTCTACCACAGGGGGGTTGAAAGGTGATAGGATGTGTCTGGAGCCACGAGATTGTTACCTGAAGAAGTACTTCGTTCTGCACCTACTAGCGTCGTGTGAGCACCAGTATTCATAGCATGGAAAGCGAAGTGAACAAGAGACGCTCCACACATTGATTAGCGACGAATGGGTGCGCACATCGGACGTAGATGGAAGGCGAACTTTCGTGTTTGTCCGCTCTATCAGCTGGGTTCCTATCACTTCAGTAATTAAGCTGCCGTGCTTCCCGTTCCAGCCCGTGTAAGCAAGTATGATACATGCAAGATACCCGCCAAATCTTGGAAGAGCAAGTATAAGTCAGCGCAGGTCTTGTAGAAGCGACATCAAAGATAGGCCTGAGCGGGTATGGAGGAAGTCAGGTGAAGCGCCAACCTCAAGCCGGATGTATACCACTCCAACTTCCACCGACCCGACGGCGGCATGCCAGCCAATCCCTGTTGAGACCAGCAGATCATGCAATTGCTATGCGTGCTGCTCGACGTTCCTACCGCTTCGCCCTTTGCAGCAATGCCCACTTCAGCTCGCAAGGCTCTCTACTTCTTCCCGCGCCCTCGTGTGGCCGCCTTGCCCTTGCCCCGTCCCTTCGGCTTGACCTCCTCCTCGCTCTCCTCTTCCGACGCTTCTTCCTTGGCAGCTTTGCTTCCTTTCTTTCCGGCCTTAGCCGAGGACTTCTGCGGTGCCGCTTTCTTCGGGGCAGCTTTCTTCTTTGGTTGCTTGACGTATTTGTCCTTCGATAAGTCGACGTCTTCGTCGTCCTCTTCTTTGATTTCTTCTACGACTTCGCCCTCATCGGACTCTTCGATGGCTTCTTCGAGATCCGGTTGTTCCTTGGTCTGTTTCTTCGGCGCGACGACATTGCTGGCCTTCATGAATGGTAGCGGATGTGATTTCTGGTTGTATCTAGACGATCCCATATGTCAGGAGGTATCCAAGCGAAACAACTCGTGGACAACTTACATTCGCGTGAAGGCCGATTTCGTAGCTGTCTCTATGGTAACCTTCTCTTGGTCCATAGGGCCAACCCCAAGTTCCATGATGGCATCGAAGTCGTCCCTGGTAAGGAAATAGCTGTCCATGAGGTCGATGACCTCGTCCACAACGTCCTTTCCCTCACGCTGAAGTCTTCGGACGAGCTTGGTCCACAGTGTAGGGACGTACTGCTGCCGGATCTCATGTCGGTCGCCAGAAGAGCGGAGGCGCATGTGACCTTGTATCTCCTTGACCATGCGCGTGAGCTTGCCTATGGATACGGTTAGCGCTGTCGTAAATTTGACTGATAACATGACATACCTTGGGTACTATTCTTGCCCAGCCAGGACGTGAAGCCCATCTTGTTCCCTGCCATACTGCCCGAGATAAAGCTAGCAGGCCGGACGAAGCTGAACACAGCGTGCGTCGGCATCAAACTCCACTGCTGCTGCGAGCCATGGATCATCCTGTCGACCAAATCACCGTCGCTGATGCTCTCGGCGGCTTTGTCAGCCAGCTCAAGCCACTTCAGGTTCTTCTCTCTGCCACTGTAGTTGTTGGAAAGGATCGGATTAGTGCTGAGATAGTTTTCCTGGAGCATCAAGTAACTGAACTCATGGTCATTAAAGTACAGCTCGATCTTGTCGTTGAGTGTGGCCTTGCTGCTCGAAGAGAACATGCCTCCGCCAAGTATCTTGCTAGTGATGTCCCAGGGCTTCAGTATGACGTGCTTCTCCCAGGCCTTGGACATCGCCTTGCCGCTGTCGAAATCTATGGCCTCTTCATCGAGCTTCGCCGTTGATATCATGTTAATGACTTGTCGGATGTCGGCGCCGGTCCCCTCGATGAGTGCGTCTATGACGGGAGGGGGCATCTTGAGCCCTTCTCGGAAGGCGACAGTCATGACCCGTGACCTGATCATTTCCGTGGTTGGCCGACGGAAGGGGATATCGTACGTGCAGTAGTCGAACGGCTTCATCTTTGGCAGCTTTCGATCGTTGCAGATAAGGATCATAGGTATCTGCGTCTTCTTGCAAACAGCGGCGAGAGCGCCAACACCACCCCGATCGCCGGCGGACATGCCGTCCACTTCGTCCATGATGAGGACGAGCTTCTTCTTCCCGGGGTCCACCTTTTTGCCATCGCCTGCGAAGTACCCGAGCAACGAGGTCGTGCTAAGAACGCCTTTGAGGCCGGTCTCGACCAGCTTCTTGCTACGGGTATCGCTGGCATTGCTCTCAACGATGTCATATCCTTCAAGCTTTGCCACGAGATGGGCTGCGGTCGTCTTACCAATACCGGGTGGGCCGTGTATGATAACGGCTCTATACACACCGCTGCCGTCTTTACCGGCAAGCTTGAAGCCGGTTTTTTGGCTCTTGGGGAAGTTCCTGAGCCAGTTCTGAAGCTTCTCGACTTGTCCCTTGTTGCCACAGATCTGGGTAATATGTGTAGGCGCATACTTCACGGTCCAGAGTCTCGAGTCAGGTCCTGAAGAAGAGTCCTTGGCGGACGATGAAGCCTTGCCTGTGCCCGCACCGCCTGCACCGCCGGTTCGCCGATCCGCTTTTTCCATTTCGGCAGCTTGCTCCTTGATCTTCTGCAACTGGGCTTCTTGCTTCTCTGCGTGCGCGGCGGCAGCTTTGCTGCTACCTCCGTTCGCAGGTAGCTTCCGAATGAGTTCAAATAGGCCGTCTTCGTCGATGGTCTTGATACCGTTGTCTCTTATCGTCTGGAGTTTCTTTGGTCCCGCGTCGCTTCCTAGCACTACAAAGTTGGTCTTCTTGCTCGGACCTGAAGTCACCTTACCACCGTACCGCTTGACCAGTGCTTGGCCGTCCTCCCTAACAGATATTAGCGCACTTGCTAATCCCACTGAACGGGGATCATACCTGCTCAGCGTCTGCAGCAGACCCGTAAAGACAAAAGTTAAGCCAGCGAGACAGTTTTCAGCGCCAGTCGGTATATCTTTCGCCCCTGCAGCCGGGGGAGGACCGCTGTTCGCATGGCCTCCAAACGGAAACTTCTTCGCCTCATCCGACGGCTCTGGCGGCGTAGGTGGACGAACTAGTGGTATGCTATCATAGATTGCTTGCATTGTCGCATTCTCGGGTTCGTCGTCTTTCTTTGCCTTCTTCTTTGCCGGTGTCTTCTTAGTAGGCGTAGCTTTTGTTCCTTTCCTTTTCTTTGGAGGCTCATCCTCATCTTCATCATCTTCATCATCGAGAGACTTGCGCTTTCTGCCACGCTTGGCTGGCGCTTTAGCAGGCTTGTCGACCACAATTCGCTCATCGTCGTCCGGCACAACGAAATCGTCTTCTGGCTTGACATCTTGCATGTTAACGTCATCGTCTTGAGAGTCAAAGTCATCTTCCTCCTTGATCAGCTTCTTCTGCCTGCTCTTCTCCGCCGGCACCCGCTTGGGCAGTGCTACTGGCTCAGGATCGTTATCGCTGGCATCCTTGTAGTCATCGCCCTTCCTTCTGCCCCTCTTGAAGTCTGCCGTGAAAACATCATCCCCCCCATCCGGCCCATCCACAAAGTCATCATCATGGTCCTCTATCTCCGCGTATGTAGTCGTCTTCTTCTTACGGGAGGACGTTCGGCCGTTGGTCGCGGACTTTGCAGGAGTAGACTCAAGGCTCTTCGCAGCCTTGCCGTTGGTCTTGACTGGTGTAGCTTTTGGTGTTTGCTCAAATAGTTCTTCGGTAACCGCCGACTTTGATTTCGATGCTGCCGACCGCTTCGGCTTGTTCTTGGCCCCGAAGTAGTCTGTTGTGGTTGTTGCTTCGCCTGCTGGTGACGGTGCACGCTTCCTGGACCATACTCAGTCTTGAAACCTGACAGTCAACGTAACTACTCCTCCACTCACGTTCGCTTGGCAGGACTGGCTTTCTTCGGTGTCGCTTTCTTCGGTCTGCAATGGCGTTAGCTGCGGCGCTCACAGGTGACATAGAGCGACCTACGCAGCATTGAAGTCCTCGTCGTCTGAATCGTCAATGACTACGCGTGTATTTCGAGCTCTCGGCTTAACGGCTCCGGTCTGCGTCCGGGTGACCCGCATATTAGCTGTTGTTCGGAGATATTGTTCGGAGGAAGTGGTATGCTCGTAAGCTGAAGTGGAGCTGAAGGCGAATGGACGAAGGGCAAGGTTCATGATGTTATAGTCTCTGTACATACATCCTTCTTCGCAGGTGCCTTCTCCTGGCTCGCTTGGGACGGCTTTCCGCCAAAGAAGCTGCGGATATCGCCCGGCATCTTGACAATCCGTGCTCTGACAGCTGTTTTACACCAGATACAATTTCTAAAAGCGCGTTATGACCATTGAATACAGAAGAGTGAACAACGTTGCTGATCAGCACCAACCGCTGCGCTGCGGAACGCGTAGGTCATCGACGTCGCGTAAAGTAGCACCTTCACGTTTCTCCGCCGCCGGCTTGGCAACGATTGCATCGCGACATTCACATTGCGGCTTCAAGGCACTAGACGGCTTCAGGGCACCAGACAGCTTCAGACGAAGCACCCTCGCAGCCATGCCGCCCCCACGGATAGCGCCATTATGCGCGAGGCAACTACGGCCAACAATCTTGCCTTCACATCGACCATGCCGTATGTCCCTCCTTCCAATCCTTCAAGCAGTCAAAGCTAATGCTTCCAGTCCTCCGCCAACACCTCCCAGCAGCTTCCTCCATCCCCTCCGCCCACAACTTCAGCACTTCCCGTCCCCACCTCGACTGGCTGCTCCCGCGCTCCGGTGCCAACAAAAAAGACCGCAAAGGCCGACCACGCGTCCCCACCGGGGGCTCCACCCGCGGCACGACCGTAGTATGGGGTGACTATGGGCTCCGAATGCGCGACCACGACCGGCGTATCTCGGCCGCACAGCTCAAGATCGGAGAAGACACGATCCGGAAGCGACTCAGGGGCTTCAAGTTCCGGCTGTACATGCGGATCAGCGCGAACATCGGGGTGTACACGTCCGGCAACGAGGTGCGCATGGGGAAGGGGAAGGGGAGTTTCGACTACTGGGCGAGTAGGGTGGCGGTTAGTAAGGTTATTTTTGAGCTCAAGGGGGATTTGCATGAGCAGATTGTCAGGGATGCGTTTCGGTTGGCGGGGAACAAGCTGCCTGGTAAGTGGACGCTGTGATGCTTGCTCTACTTGGGGACTAAGGTTGCTGACGGTTCTTCGCTAGGGCTGTATGAGTTTGTGAAGAAGGGCGACCCGCCTGTGATGGGCATAACGAAGCTGGGCAATGGCGTCACGGAGGAGAGTTTGAAGAGGCCGAGGCGGGAGCTCCCTCCGCCTAATCTAGTGGAGACCGCAAGCCGGCTTCCTGCCGCGGCGTAGAACATCATGTACAACATTTAAGCGAAGGTCTCACAATCGTTATCTGTGTTCCATCGGCGTCAACGGGCTGTGTATAGTCGCGTGAATTGTTTGTATTAAGCCGAGAAATGCCGAATCGAGGCTGACAGGACCTCTGTGACAAGCTAAAGAGGTATTCCGCCATCGCCGTTCATGTGGCTGCAGCTGAAGGGGTACTGCCCCAGCGTTACATCCCCCAGTGGCATCGCATCCTATTGCACCCTAGATTCAATGTACATAACATGCGAGAAAGTCCCCCCCGGCCACACAATTGTCATCATCAACGTGGCGCAATAGAACCTTTCAATCTCTTTCAGCGACCCTCTGTCGCATACCTTTTACCACAACGCCGCGCAAATGCAAATCGGGTATCTCAGTCTGTGGCTGGATGCTGAACGTAAATTCGTATTCATCGTAAATCGGAGGAGCTGAATGCGGGATGTAATGACGGATCAGCTTCCGTGTGTTGTGTGGCAGTCTTGTTGAAGCGTGATCAGAATTCGATACAAGGAATCGTGGTTGTGATAAGCTTTTCAATATTCTCGGTCCGCAGGCAAGCACGCGTGGGGATCGTTCCTCCCGCCCGCCCTCATCCGCGCCCTTCCCGCCTAGGCATCCGCTGAGGCCTATCGTTCCTGCCTGGCCCCTGTGTGACTGTATAGGCATTGTACGCTTCCGCCTGCGCATGCCGCAGTCTGGACGCACCCTTCAGCTCTTGCAGCTCCGCATGGCTGATGATCCGTCTCTGCCATAGGTAGTGGTGAAGCTTAAATTCGGGACGGGCGGTAGCGAGGGTGTGGCCAGCGTAATGGTGCTGGGCTTGGTGGTTCATCCGCGCGTCCCAGGCGTCGAAACCGTTGGGGTATGTGTAGTTGAATGTATCGCAGAGCGGACACTCTATCGAGCGCGGAGGATCCTGCCCGCGGAAGTGCCACATAGTATGCGTCTTCCAGTGCTCGAGGTCGTAGGAGCGGAAGTGGCAGTTCAAGAAGTGAAACGGGCATTCGAGGACGCTGCGCCGGGCATCAGGCCGCACCTCGAGGATGCCGTCGGGCCCGAGCTCGAGGAGCCGCACGCCTTGAACGACGCTCGCATCTGCGGTGCTGACGCCAGAGGACTCGTACGTGTCGCCGGATGCTCGTGTCAGCATGGATGGTGCGCCTGACACCGTCGATCTGGCTTGGGTGTGGCTTCTAACGCTCAATGCCATCGAGGACGCGCTTTTCTGCGCCGCGACGAGCGCGCGCAGGTCGGATGCTCTGCGGCCGTCGCCAGGCAGCGAGTGGAACTGCGCTGCCATGCGCCCGTGGAAGTCTGGCTGGTCGACGCCCGAGGTCGTCCATTCGGCGATCAAGGGCTCGACGGGTTGGCGTTGGAGGGAGTGGAAGGAAGGTGGCGGAGTGGTGGGGCTGTCGGGCGGCGAAGGCATCTGATGCGACAGATTCAGCCTTGTGCGAGGAGCGAATCAGACGTGAGCAATCACCATGATTGTTTTATTTGGGTTTGATTGTCGCTAGGTTATAAAAGTCCAATCCTTCGTATGCAACTGCGAGTAAGATCCGCAAGAGGCGAAAGAACAGAAAGTGGGACTTGGTCGCCTTTTGTTTCGGCACTTAGAGGGGGAGACGGCGACGCCGTTATCACGTTTCAACTCTCGAACCCCCTTCTGCGGGAACTGTTCTGGAGCAAGCGAACAGTTATGATGCAGATGCGGCTCTGCCGCGGTGACTCCGGCGCTCATGCGAGAGATCGGCGCTCTTTTCTCAAAGATTGAGCAACCTTCCCACAACATGCTCCTCGGGCTCTGCTCTCGATACTCTCGGCTTGTCATCTACCCCGAAGGTGCGGCCGATTGGAGGCGTTATTTCTACGAGGCACTCTGCAGCTTCGACGCTGGCGAAGAGTTCAGCTCACAGAGCTTCAAAGCAGAATGCAGGTAGAGTATTGGTAAAGCTTTCCCTCGTCCCGAGCATGCATCCCCCTAAACGATGGCTGGCGTTGATGAGTCGATGACGGGTGATAGCGGCACAACGACTGTGATCTTCAATTGCTTCTTACCGCTGAATAGATAGCAAAAGTGCACCCTTTGTATGAGGATTTGTCGGTGTGAACGACCAAAGTGGAGCCCCAGAACCCCGCAACACCATGAACGCCCGGACCACTTTGATGATGCTGGAGTGGATCCTATGCAGCCAGCCGCGAACAAGGCTCGGGCAAAGAATGTGTTGCCGGTCACTCCACCATGATAATCTCACGTACAGGCAACATGTTCTTTTGTTGGCACTTGAAAGCTTGCTGGCTGATCTAAGCCGTCGCGAACCGAGCTTAAGCACGCAGCTCCGGTCATGAAAAGTCGAAAAACGTCGATTCGTGTTCGTAGGCATTGGAAGATAAGCTGAACAGGCATGGCAAAGAGCTACGGAATATCAAAGAACTTGTTACAATGCAGCAGATGATCTATTCTATCTACGCGTACCGGTGCATCAATAGTCTAAAAACGCCTCCTTGAGACAGCTTCTCTACTCTTCGATCTAGCACTTTTAATACGATGATCCACCACGATGCACCTATTGATACAGGCTTCCCGACCGCTGCCTTGACACACCTCGTCTACTCTCAGAATAGCGGCGCTCAAGCCCATACTCATCAGCACGTATATTCTCTGGAAGTGTGGGGGCACCACCGAGACTGGCGAGGACCGTCTCGCTGTTGGCGGTCAGGTCGTCCATCACCTGAAGCTCTTTTCTTGAGAAGATCTTAGGCAAGACGGCTGTCCGTAGCGGTATCAGTGCTGTGATGAGGACGGGAAAGCCTAGGCCAAATTAGGATTTCGATTCGTCGACGATGTTTGACCTCCGACTGAAGGTGGGAGACGTACCTATGGCGGCGATAGTCTGCGAGATCGCTACTGTGACCGCTACGCCGACAGCTTGGATACCAATCCACATCCAAATCTTGCGCTTCTGTATCGTCAGGAGCGGCTCATCGCGCTGTATGAAGCGATCCTCGGACATCAGGAAGATGAGTTTCTCGAGCATCCCGTTGGACTCGATTGCGCCCCATCCAACAACGAAGAAGACACCCGCGAACACTGCAGCAGGCATTGTACGGAGCACAGTGAGCAGCGGCCCGGTCATCGTTCCAATAATCGCAAGACCCATGAGGAAATGGGAGAGGCGTTGCTCGACGACGGCGACGGCCCTGACGATCGGTCTCCTGATCTCCGCACCTTCCCCTTCTTCCGTTGAGATGATCTTGAGCTCGGTCTCGTACACGGTCAGAGAATCCGTGTGCACAGGCGCCTGCGGTACCAAGCCGTTCGGCAACTGTAAGCCGAGTAGACCAGCGACAAACGTGGTACAGCCGAGCAGGAAGAAGTCCCAGTGGAACCCGCCCGGCTTCTTGAGAGGGTACTGGCGCGCTTGCGCGGTAAGGCTGCTGACGTTGTGGTCGTAATAGAAGAGTAACATGACCAGGAAGCCGAAGGGTAGGGACACAAAGACCCAGGTGGCATTGAGATTCCAGAAATCTATCAGCCAACTCCGCGGTTGAGTGGGATGAAAGGCTCGGACGACTGGAACATAGCTGAGATCTGTGTCCTTGAGAGTACCGGGGATGTGAGAGAAGCCGACCCAGAAGAGGGTGCCAATCTGCGCAAGGTCATCAGCTTCCCAATTTCGTGCTCGTCTATAGTGACGTCGACGGCTTACCACATAGGCGTAATCAGCAAGTATGCCACGGAACCAAGGCTTAAAGACAGTGCTACCACCTAGCTTCTCGAGACCGTAGATGGTTCCGAAATAGAGCATTGCTATGACGCAACCAAGGAAGCCAGCTCTGCTGCCGTAGGTAAATTCGTTGATGAGTTCTTCAACACCCTTGACTGTATCCTTATTAGCAGCCGTCAATACACTAACAAAACTGACTTACTGATGTAGATGATTCCCACGTACATGCCGAAAGACTGGCTGGAAAAGTCCGTGACATACCGCATGTAATCGCAGAGGTTCCAGAAAGACACCATCCAATGGAAGACAGCGGCCCAAATACCGGTCCAAGCCATGACCTGCGGGTAGACTGAAGCGTCGTAGATCACTACAATGTCGTAGATTGTGTAGTTGAAAAGCCCAATCAGACCAGTGATGCCAACGATGGTAAGGGGCTGCGCGCCCAGAATGCTGAATACCATTGCAGCGAGTGCGGAAGAAAACAGAGCCTCGTTAATACCGTAGAACTCGCCGGTCCGCCGGTACATGTCGAGTGTGAATGCTATAGCTGGGAGAAGACTTGGCTTTGTCAGTTCTCTATCCAAGTCTCTGCAGTATTTAGGATTGTATACTCACTTGACGAAGTACATCCGTATCGTGCTTGCAATGACCCGGTAAGTCAACGCATCTGTAATGTCGCTCGGATAGTATGGCAAACGTCGCTTGACGTCATGGTACATGCCTCGACCCGGCCGCAAGACACGATATTTTCGCCACCCTGTCAGACCATCGAAACTGTAGTCGTCGCCAGACTTTTCTCGACTCAGCTCCAGAGGGTCAGGAGAAGGAGTTTGTGACATGATGATGGTAACCTAGAGGGAATGGAGAGACAATGAAACAGCGAGAGTAGAGTATTAGAGATCTAAGGTATGATGTGAGCTAGATGTATACCAGCGGCGAAAGGGGGCCGACTTGGGGGAATTGCAAGCTTATGAGGAAGTGATGGTTAGAGTTGCATGTATACTAACACCACGGATACTGCACCTAGCGACTTATATAAGCTCCTCCGCTGTTGGCAAACAAACGACAAGTCTTTAGTTCACTTTGGTCTATCTCTAGTGGAAAATCAGTTGAGATGCCAAGCCCGCAAGCTTCGGAAGGCAGAGCGGAGCGGAAGCGGTGATGCAGCCCCCTTCGAACAGATGTTGAAGAGCTTCAAGCTGTCCAAGAGTGTGGATAGCTGCTGCTATCGGTCCGCTAAGCCACAGTATCATCACAAGTAGCTTGTGTCTGTCTGCTGTCGAAGGCACAGCCGGAAGAGTAGATCAGAGATTTGAAGCCGCAACGTTGAATTGCAGGGGGCAATCTTACGTCATTTGCGCTCAAGGCCACTGATCGGCAACGTCTTCCGGCGCATCACATCTGCCTGGGCAGAATTTCTTGACTGCAAGAATATCTCATAGACTCATAGGAGAGAACAATTATGAGAATTTCCTGTTATATCGCATGAGCCGCTGCAGTTTCCAATCCGACACGTACCACGGCCTGATCTTTCCCTTGATTGACAATGATCATGAACCACCACACAGAACTTGAGGCACAGAGCCTAGCAGACTGTGTATCTCAGGCAATCCAAGAGTACCTTCGCCGCTCAAGTGTGTATGAGAGCAGCCCCGCTCTGGAAGGCTTAGTAGACCCGATACTAATGATAGAAGGCATTCTGTCGGATGGTCGAGCGCCGTCAGTGATGTTACCACGTCGGATAGAATTAGTAGGTCATTTAACCTCAGTAATCGTTGTCAGTCAATGCGTAGCAGAATCAAAATGCAATCCTCTTCCACGAGCATCTTGACCCTTCTGCACACGTCTGAGGGTTTCTTGGATAGCATTTTATACTTGACGAATTACTTCACACGTTCGTTGAGTCCGTTTCTCTAGATACCTCCTGGGCCCTAGGTCAAGGAAGCTGGTAAAGTCGAACAGTATTTGCTAAGTGGCCCAGACTACCATTAACATTTCAGTGTTAAGAAGGCAGACGCGAGAGATTAGCTCGATCCAATCAAGCCAGACGTTAACGCCTGCTACTGCTGCGGAGGAGAGCATTGGGTCTCAGACGGGACCCACGCGCTCTCTAACCACAAGACAACGATGTCAGCGTGGCAGAAGGCGGCGGGAATCCTCAGAATCGTCGCCGTCCGAGTCCGACGCATCTAAACGCCGAAGGGCAACTGGAGGTTTACGCTTAGCTTCGGGCCCCGGAACAGATGAGGAGATATCGGCTGAACGTGCTATTCGCCGATCACAAAGCAACACGCGACATTTCCCGCAGCGACAGAGACAAAAAGCAATCGATATCCATACGTTACAGCCCTCAAGTCTATACAAACTCATCACAGGAATATGGGAGCAGATCCACAGCAGTATCAGCCTTGATCTGGGTCTTATGGTAGGTTCGGTATCGTTCTCATCTTCAAGAACCGTTTCTCTAGGACAGAGATGCAAGTGGAGCTGAAATTGTCATTCCCCAAGTGCACTGTTGGCCTGCTGTCATGAATGGACGATAGCGTGGGCATTCGTCAATATATCCTCATAGAGCTTCCAACGTCCTGTCCCAAACCGTTTTCACATCCTTAGTGGCAGACACGGTTATTCTAGCTTGAAAAGCGTTCGGCGTTCCCCTTCAAACCATGTCCCTCAATTTCCCTTAGCTGACTTTTGTTAGGCCGACCAACTGTACGAAAATCGAACCTTGGGAGTCGGTTCCTCAGTCACGGACTCGAACAGCCCAGATGGCCCAAACAGCTCCGTCGCGGAGGCGGCACTCGGTGGCGCCTTCAGCCAGATGAATGTGCTCTGCCGGAAGATCACTCAAGCGAGCCGCTGCTGTAGGTGACTTGAAGTCATCGTTCAGGCGCGCTGGGTTGAGTGTTTTGACGCTCGTGTCCAGCAGCTCGCTGCTTTGGGAGGCGGCGGCAGCCTCACGAAGAGCCGAATGCACGCATTGAAAGTAGCTTGCGAGGACTTTGGCTGGACAGAGAAAGAGTTGAGAAACAAAACGTAAGTGTCGTTCGTATCCTCTGAAGCGGTCATGTAAAGCTTCGTGCATGAGTTGCCAATAATCTTGCAGAGATGTCGCCAGAACGGCCCAAGGATTGCATGTATACTTTGAAAGAGTTAGCAGTATCCCACAGCGTAGATAGGCCGACAACCAAGCACTCTTTAGCTGATTCGCTTCAGGGCAGTCTGGCGCGGTTACCAAGAGATAAAAGAAGCGGGAGGATGGGTATCACTCGTCTTCGCCGGCATGGGCCTCTACCGTTTCTGCAAGTACCGCGTCGGCTTCACCAAAGAAGCTGTGCAGCGCCTTCAGAGGTTACGGCGGCGCTTCGAAGTAGCAGCCGACACGCTCCATCCGCACTGGCGGCAGCTCCTCGCCATCATTGGTGAGCCTTCGGCGAGAGTGTACGACGGCCACCCCCATGACTGGGTCGTGAGCGAACACAGCGAGCCAATACCGCTGAGGCAGACGTATCTGTAGTGGGATTCTAACTTCAGCTTTGAGCATCTCGAGGAGTCCGTCATCGATGAAGACGCTTGGGGGCCGTTGTGGGATCCGAGACGTCCGACGCCAGCAGCTGCAGACGTTGCTCCCTCGCGTGTCTACGTCTGCGATGTATGTGGCGAACGACAAGAGGATGATCCAAAGGAGAACTGCTGCCGCTGTTTCCCGGCTCTATATGGATGCGTCCGCAAAGCATGTCCAGTACAGGTGTTCCGGACCGCTAACGGCCGTAATGATGGGCTCGAGGCGTGCCTTGTAAGTCGAACTTGTTTCTGGCAGTCTGTCGCTGGCAAGTTTCATATTCATCATCAGGGGCACGGCGTGCGCCACGTAAAGCCTCCAAGCGAGATGCAGTCCTCATCAAAAGCATAGCGAAATCTTGCTACGGCTTTCTACAGTCATTCGCGGTTTAATCAACAAACCCCATCCTCCCCACACAATTGTGCAGTCCAAGTTTCCCCACCGCATCCCGCACGGCGTCTTCTCCCCCAAAAAAACCCCCACGAAAGTTTGTTGTCGTACTCTCCTGACATCGTCCCCCCCAGTCCTTCCCCCGCGGGACCGCCATCGGCGAATTCATCGGCCTCCTAACGCGGCATCTTACGAACACCGACGTCATGGTCGGGCAGCCCTCTCCCACCTCTCCAGCATACCAGATCCACCAGGGTCGGCAGGGCAACTACACGCGCTTCGTGAATCACAGCTGCTGCCCAAACGCGCAGTTCGAACGCTTCAGCTGGAGGGGCGTGCAGAGGATCGTGCTGATTAGTAGGGGGATCCCCACGGGAGGAGAGATCACGGTGGACTATTGTGAGGGGTATTGGAGGGGGCTGGATAAGGTTTGTTTGTGTGGGGAGAAGGTGTGCCGATATAGAGATAGGTAGAGCAGGAAGACCGGCGGATGAAAAACGTAGGCAGAGACAAGTGATGATGTCCAAGCCGCTTGAACTAAGCTTTTCTACCAAGGGCCTTCCGAAAAGTCGGTTGCCGCCTTGAAAGCTACTCGTGGCCCTGGACCTGGATGTTACGGCTCGTGCGGAGTCTGCTCGGGACGTTGGACGTTCGGTCGAGCGACTGCCGTTCCGTCTAGCGTTACGTGATAGGCTGCGACGTTAGTTAAATAGCCGTTTCCGTCCTAGGTAGCAAATTATCAATCATACAATTCAATCCACTGAGAAAACCTTACCACTGGATAGGCCTTGAGCAAAAGTCCATAGCTTAGACACCTTAGGCATTTGCTGCACCAAAGAGTTGAACTGCTGGAAATGTTTTGGCTTCCTATGGTATAGAAGCGGTCCAGCTGCTCTGCGACTGACATGACCATGAGTCCAGTTTGACGGTGAATCCGAGTGAGAGAGCCACCAGCCGAGAAGCGGCAACCGTGTTTTCAGGTAGCTCTTGTATCTTGCGATATCCTTAGCGAGAACTACTCTCCACAAAAAGAAGAAGTCCTTCTTACCTAGCGACTATCAATCTTATTCAGCAAAGACACCCTTCAGCACCCTCCCCAACACTCCACCGACCATCTCGGGGCGCTCCATCGCCGCAGTGACCACGGCCGCAGCCCCGACCGCAAACACAGCCCCCTCCCGCCAGAGATATTTCCGCTCATACCGTCTAGGGAACCAGACCCCCAACGCCCGCGGCAGCACGAAAAACACGATATCCGCCCTCCTGCTGCTGGTACCGTTACCCTCAGTGGGCAGGACCAGGAAGCTGAGCCCGCAGAGCAGACACCCGGCGTGGATGCACAGGCCCGAGTCCCACATCTGCGGCGTCACGGTCTTGGGGGAGAAGATGCGGGGACCAAGGCGCGTGCGTGCGAGACAGACGCCGTAGTAGAAGAGAGATACGAAGGCGGCTAGGAAGGCGGAGGAGCGTGCAGCGTCAGCCAGAGCGGGGATGAGAAGGCGCGACAGCGGCGCCGCTGCTGTCCTGGCACCAGGTGCCGTGCCCCGGCCGTACAAGCGTTGGCGTCGCAGCCGCAGTAGCCACCGCAGCACAACCACGCCCAGTCTCAGCGGCAGGTACATTTTGGCCGCCTCGACCCAGGCCCGCGCAAATCTCACCCCGGCATTCACCTCGCACCCCTTCCCCATCCCCTGATGCACCAGCTGACACGGCACCGGCACCGTCTTCGCCGGATCCCCCCACGTCCTCGGCAACCCCAGGTCCTGCGCCATATCGCCCAGCAGCCCTCCCAGCCCGTCATCTCTGCCATACCGCCAGTTCCCGAAGCGGGCCTCGCGCAGAGCGCGCAGAAGACGCGGGTCCAGCCGCGCGAAGCGCGATATCCAGGAGACGTAGGCGTGGGGGAGGCGGAAGGGGGCGTAGAAGTAGGCGTGCATTATTGTGGAGCAGGAGAAGGTGAACAATGCTGGAAGTGTGGCGGAGGATATAAGGTTGGTGAGCCGCGTGCGGCGGGATGGGGGTGGCCAAACGCCGGTGAGGAGGACGGAGAGGGCGTGCACGGTTGTGAGGAGAGTTAGGTCGAGGGTCTTGCCGGCGAGGGCGGATGGAGGGAGGGAAAGTGGCGTGGTGTCTCGGGGTTGAGATGGAAATGGTGAGATGGAGGTTGGCGAGGATGTGACGGTACTAGGCTTAGTTGATGGCTCCGCTCTATCATCTGGTAGGGTGGGTAAGAAAGATTCTGGCGGCGATTCGACGTTCGATGAGCGGCGGGGCCCGGTCATCTTGTCTTTACTTTCTTTGCTGTCTTCACCAGGCACCACGACTTGCGCATGGGCAAGCTCGCCTTGTGAATGGCCATGCTGCCGGCTGTTGAGCAGAGCAAAGCTTGCTATGGCCGCGGCGAGTGTCGCCAGGAACCTCGACAGTCTTTCGATGCCTACATGGTCGACTTGCCATCCTCGCCGCCAACGCGTGCGATAGAGCGTAGTCAGGGAGCTGGTCAGGAATGCCCGTAGAGGAAATTTCAGGAGCGTGGAGCCTCCAACCAGGACGCCACAGAACGCAGGAAAACGGTTGATGGCTGCAGCCGAGCGCAGTATAGTGTAAAGCTGCGCGGTCTGTCAGCTTGTGATGGAACGGGTCTTCTAAATAGCAGGGGAGCTCGCAAGGTAGTCTTGATAGAAATCACATGACATAGGAACGAGATGAGGAAACAACGGTACTAGAATGCTTAAGCACGCATTGAGCGTCAAGCAGAACGGCTATGCACTTACTCTTGAAAGTGCAACGCCATATGGTATCTCTTTACGAGATAGGGCTGCCAAAAGGCCGAAGATCTGAGGGGTAGTGCTGGAGAGATACCCGAGCACGTATGCACGCGCGAGTCTGAATGATCTCTCTTGTCAGCCAATGCGTACTACTACTAGCGCCAACAGGAAATTTGTGAGAATAAGGCGATTGCAATGAGTTCATCTACTTTGACCTCAAAGCGCACATTGTCGACTCACGGCTTTAGTAAACGGCGGTAGTCGCGCACCACATCGCTGTTGTTCCCCATATCCAAGGTGTAAGAGGGATCATAGAGGCCTATCTGGCTGTCAAGGCGCCATTGACTGGCCTCACACCAAGGCGCGACGCTCGGTAGAGCAGCTCAGCGGCCAAACGAAGCCGAAATCAAGAGTCACTGCGTCCTGAACATGCGTCAGCATCCCAAGTGTGACTGCATTTAACATGTCTTGACCCCCGGATGCTACGTGGTAGACGCATCAATACGAAACTGCCGCCCACCGGGCTGAGGATGGCCCCCAAGGGCCGCGATCAACAGGCCGAGATGCCTCGGGATGAATGATGCGTTTTGACTGAGACGGTAATCCTACAAAGGAAGTTTCGTGGAAGCATAATTCAAAAGCTCGCGCCCATATGAAACACCTGCCACCCCTGGCTTCAACAAAACAGCTACCCCACAAAGAGAAGCCCTCCGAGAGAGATCGAAGACTGAGGCATGCCTGAGGACCAAGCGAGATTGACAGAGAGGCAAGACGCGGATCCGTGACCAAACCGAGGTGCATTATCCTGGGAATGCATAGGGCTAGAGGCCAAGGAAAGACTGGCACGGAGGGAGTTTGCTTCAATGGTGTGGGTGCTTGACCTACCAAAAATGTAAGGCTTCACCTCTCGTGCAGCAGTTGGATGTCCTGATAGAACCACGCAATTGTGGATGACGACGTGAGGCTCAATCCTGCACGGCTGCACGCAAGCGGTGCCTGGCTAAGGAGCGACGTGCGCTGGTGAACGTTGACCCGCCCGTGGCGAGCTTGGAGGGGTTTGGTGATGGTGTGGGTGGTGTGGATGGCGCAGTTGGAAGACCCGCCGGCGGAGAGGCCGAGTGCTCTCTCACATGTCGGCCACGGCCAGCCAGCCAGTCAGCCAGTCGTCAGCCCGCAGCAGCTTCCGTCGAGAGGTCAAAACATTTGTTGTTGGGACTTTGGAAGCTGCGCACAACACCTGATCTTGCATCTCTGTCCTCTGCCTTCTGCTGCTTGTCGCATAGCCCTACTGCCACCCGCAACGCCTGTCCACAATCATTCCGTCCAGGCTTGGCCCGCCGTTAAAGCAAATCCGCTGCCTACCACGCCAGCACCAACTCGACCCCCTCTCTCTCTCCCAACCTACCGACTCGGATGGTGGCACAGCGTCGAGAGTCAGCTTGTATCGCGTTGATGCTCTGTGGGTGCACTTTCGCCGCGCACCTCCCCGCTCGCCACCTGGGATAGCTCGTCCCTCCGCGACCCAAGTCAGCAGCACCCGCGCAGCAACGCTGTGAAGGCAGGATAGACCATGAGTTCTCACCGACCCAGAGCACGCGTCGACCGGCCTAGTGAACACATCTCCGCTATTCCCATACGTCTTGCACCTGGCTAAGCAGCCTCTCCGACACCACGCGAAGCTCATCGGAGCATAGCCGTCGCGACATGAGCTCAAACGACCATTATCACGACCAAGAGCAGATATCTCAGCCTTTCGGATGTACGCTCCCTATACCCTATCTTCCGCCGCCCCTCACTGACGCCTTACGCTCGCAGATACCTTCGACGACAGCGAGCCCTCGACTTCCGCCGCCGCCGTGCAGCCTGCCGGTCAGCCTTTACTGAACACCCAAAGCTCGGCACAGATCTTAGGCTTCCTCAACAATCCTGAGGACTTCGACATCGGCTTCAGCGACACTTTCGTCAACCAAGATATCTATGGAACAGGCCTCACGGATATCAACGAGGCTTGGAACTCTGACCCTCACAGCTTTCAACGTCAGCAAAGCATCGCACCCTCTCAGACAATTAGGCCTGCTCCGGCCTTCGCACCAGTGCAGCCATTTAGCCCTGTATCGCCGTTTGACGGTCGTCCGCCTCATGGACTATCACACCCCTTCAACCCTCCGTCCGGCTCGTTCAGCAACTCTTCGCTGGTTGCGCCCAACTTCGCAACCTCTGGGCCACATTTTGGGCATGAGGCCCATCCGTTCGCAGGCCGCGCGAACAGCATACCTATCACAACCTCTGACGATGTCATCGGGGCTGCCTCCACACTCTCCGGACTGAACAGCTTCCACACCCAGCAGCAGCACGCCTATCCGACGCAGCAATATCCTCAAGGAGACTATGGCTTCACCAACCTTAGTAGCGTGTCCGGTCCCGCCATGACCACCGCCTCTCTGTCCTCCAATCCCGCCATAATTACACCGCCACCATCCTCCTTCTACCAAGCGAATATCTACACATCTTCCTCCGCAGACATGAACGGCACGCCCGCCCCGGTCTTCAGCAACAACATGCCATATACCTACGGCTCCGCCACCCCCAACTTCGACCCCTACAACTACATGAACTACCAACCGCCCGCCTCCTCGCGCAACGCAGCCCAACCCCGCCTCTTCCGCTTCGGCTCCGACAGCAACTTCGACACCAGCGGTTACCACGCGCCCCCGACCCACGACGAAGCCCGCGTGCTCGATCGGCTACAGCAGGACATGTCAGCCTTCATACCCACCAGCGCCAACAGCACGCAGCCGAATAGTCCCGTGCTAAGACGAGGAGAGATGAAGCAGCCTGTCGCGGTGATGCAAGGAGCCGGGCGAACAGCCGACGCGGAAAGAGAGAGCGAGGCCGAGGAAGCGGAAAGCGCGACAACGACGAGTCGGAAACGCCGCAAAGGGAAGGGAAAGCCAAAGGCTGAAGACTTCTTCCCGAATCCGCCCGCGGGGATGAGTGATGCCATTACCGCTACGCCGACAGCGGGGGCCGCGCGCAAGTCTTCCGCGACGGCCGAGCGCGCAGCCAAGGTCCGCAAAACATCCCGCGCCGCTGCCTCCGCCATAACCGCAGCCACCACCACAACAACAACAACACCCCCGAAAACAAAACGCGCCTCCATACCAGCCAGCAGCAGTGCCACCACAGCAGCCAGCGCCAGCGCCAGCGCCGCCGCCGCCCCCGCCAGCAAACCCGCCCGCGAAAACCTGACCGAGGAGCAAAAACGGCAGAACCACATCCTGTCCGAGCAGAAGCGGCGGAACCTGATCCGGAAGGGCTTCGAGAAGCTGAACGAGCTCGTGCCCGAGCTGCGCGAGAACTGCCCGTCCAAGAGCCAGGTGCTGGACCTCACGGCCGGCTTTCTGGACCGGCTCATCCAGGGGAACGGGGAGCTGAGGGGGGTGTTGGGGGAGCAGCGGCAGCAGCCGCCAGAGAGGGGAGAAGGGGACGAGGTGGAGGAGCGGTAAGTAGTGATGCGGAAATACTCTGTAGTGGGATGGATGGGTTGTTAAACAAGGGGAATTCGGTTTCGTGTATGACTCTTGGAGCAAGAGGAAATTTTAACTGGCACGACGAGGGCGCAATTGTACGGGCAGTTTAGTGGAGGATATACCCCCAGGGAACGGGAGCAGGGAATGGCGTTTTTTTTTGGGGCTGGCTTTTGCTCATACCAGGGCGTCTGTGGGGTTCGCTTCGTGTAGCTATGTGCCCCTTGATGCAGGGGGCTAATATTTGTGAAGCTGTGGTGAAGTTAGTCAGTAGACGCTATGTGATGTGTGAGAGTTTCAAGGGCGGAGCGTCATGGCCGCACGCAGCAGCATCCAGTAGCCTCGCAATGTTCGCGCCATCGCAAGACGCAAAAAGCCGTGGAGTTTCATGTTTCTAATCTGGGAATAAGCCGTGGCAGATGCAAGATTCATGTCACCAATCAACCCTCCAACCCCTCAGTCCTTCATCCCCAGCTGTAGGACCACGTGACCCTACACGTCCACCAAATTCTCCCCCTCGCCATCCTTCTTATCCTCCTCATCCTCCCCATCCTCCCCATCCTCGTTGTCCCTCGTATCCTTCCCGCCCCTCTTCCTCTCCTCCTTCCGCCTCTGGTAGAACTGATCCAGTACCTTAGCCGGAATCCGATTCAGCAGCTCCTTCGGGTAAATCCTCAGCAGGCTCCACGCCAGATCCAAACTCTCGACGATCGTGCGGCTCTCGTACGCGCCCTGGGAGATGAAGGTCTTCTCGAACTTGTCCAGGAACTCGAGCGAGAGCTTGTCTTCGGAGGACAGGGCTTCCTCGCCCACGACGGCCTTCATGGACGCCGCGTCTCGCCCGATGGCGTATTTGGCGTACAACTGGTTGGACACGTCGCCGTGGTCGCGGCGCGTGCGGCCTTCGCCGATGGCGGACTTCATCAGTCGGGAGAGGGACGGGAGCACGTTGATGGGTGGGTAGATGCCCTTGTTGTGCAGTTGGCGGTCGATGAAGATTTGCCCTTCGGTGATGTAGCCTGTCAGGTCGGGGATCGGGTGGGTGATGTCTGTAGTTCAGTAGTGTCAGCACGCTGTGTATTACAAGGGGTTGAAGCTCGGGTCTGGGGCGCAGGGAACCGTACCGTCGTTCGGCATGGACAGGATAGGGATCTGGGTGATGGAGCCGTTGCGGCCTTCGACTCGACCGGCACGCTCGTAGATCGTCGACAAGTCAGTGTACATGTAACCGGGATAGCCGCGGCGACCGGGCACTTCTTCTCTGGCGGCAGAGACTTCTCGGAGGGCGTCGCAGTAAGAGGAAAGATCTGTGAGGATGACTAGGACATGCTTCTCGAGCTGGTATGCGTAGTACTCGGCGGTCGTGAGTGCAAGACGCGGTGTGATGATACGCTCGATGCTGCGAGGGGTGAGCATGAGGGTCAAGCAGAATGATTGGCCTTGCTGCACTTACGTCGGGTCGTTCGCCAAGTTCAAAAACAGGGTCACACGCTCCATACTGCCATTCTCTTCGAAGTCGCGGGTAAAGAATCTGCTAGTCTCCAAGTTGACACCCATAGCGCCGAAGACGATGGAGAAGTTCTCCTCGTGCCCGTCGTGTACGCCCTTTGTAGGCTTACCAACCAGACCGGCTTGACGACAAATCTGCGCGGCAATTTCGTTGTGTGGGAGACCTGCTGCGGAGAAGATGGGGATCTTCTGCCCACGCGCGATCGAGTTCATGGTGTCGATGGCGGAAATACCAGTCGAGATCATTTCTTCGGGATACACCTGCAGACGATTAGCGTCCATCTTCCCCTACAAAGCCGGATTGGCATACCCTTGAATAGGGATTGATGGGACTACCGTTGATATCAAGATAGTCCTCCGCAAGCACCTTCGGCCCCTTGTCTATCGCACGGCCTGATCCATCGAAGATACGCCCCAGCATGTCCTCGGAGACACCGAGCTTGAGATTGTGGCCGGTAAACTCGACTGTAGTCTACTCGTCTTAGCGGAGCCTTAGGGACACAGTGCCAGCGTTGGGTGCGCACCTTCTTGACGTCGATACCCGTTGTACCTTCGAACACCTGCCGCTTCGTCAGCCCCGCTCTTCCGTTCTGCGTGATTCGGACACTACTATACCTGGACAACGGCACGGTTGCCTTTGCGAACAATTTATTAGCTAGAGGGCCCTTATACTCCTATAGCTTTGTCCTCGTACCTCTTGCTTCCAAGACTTGGCCAGCCCGTTCGGAGCCATCAGGTAGCGTCAATGATACGATTTCGTTATACCGAGGGAACTTGACCTGCAGCGCCTTCGCATAAGTAACGGTGCACCCAAACAAACAGCACTTCACTACTGACATTCTCTAGAATGACCAGTGGTCCGTTGACGCCGCCGATAGTGTTGTATCGTATCCTGGGGTGGATGGACACCATGCGGTGGTCCATCTCGGCGGAGGGCGCCATTCTCTGGCGGCTCTCGGGAGGGCGGGGCAAAGGACTTGCTGAAGTCACTCAAGAGGGAATGTTTGAGGTATATGAGGACCGTGGCGGTGAACTGCTGGACTGTCGATAAGCAGCTGCTCGGTCGAGTTCGGGAAGCTTGAGGTTGCTGATGCCGTCACGCACAGAGCTCCCGCTTGGTCACGTGGCTCGATAAGGCGGTGGGGCCTCAAGAACCGGTAGAAGCACCGAAGGTGTGAATGAACTGTACCAAGTCGCGGTAAAGCACAAGCTGTGATGCTTACCTGCCTTCGTCTCAGGAATTGGGTTGTGCAGCTAAGCTGGCGCGAATCATGTGTTTGCTTCCACAAGCGGCCAGGCGGGGTGGCATGCAGCAATATCACGAAGCAAGCAATGAATTTGAGCACATAATGAGAGCAAGGCGGGATCAAGCCACGAGTAATCATGGAAACAGTATACGTTTGTATTCAAACACCGCCTATCGCGTATTGCTACCTAGTTCTTCTAAGCGCCCAAGCGGTGCAGTTTGCGAGATGCCTGCAGGTTACTACCTAACGTTAGCGTAGAACCAGAACGATTGAGCTGATACTAAGCGGAACGAAGAAGTCGATCAGACATCCAAGGAAGATTTGGCCCTCACTGACCACCTAAGATAGGTTCAAACGGTGGCTAGGGTGAAAACTGCGAATGTGGAACATGTTTCATCATAGAAGACCTGTAAGGCATTGCAAATACTGAAGAAATGGTACTGACCAAGGGATTCCTCACGCAGACGGTAGTATTGGCGCTGTGCCAAAGATTAGTGTTGTCTTGATATTACCGCGACTGTATACAGGGCTGTGGTCCTTCTTTCCGTCGTCTGCGATGACCGTTGGTAATATTCGGCCTACTTCACTCATCGCGTACGGAGTAGCGACGAAGTCGGGCGGTGCATGGGACAACGTCCCGGACGGCGAAGCACAGCGTCTATGCGGAGCTAAACCGAGTTCATCATGGGCTTGGGCAATTCAACGAGGCAGTCGGCGGTAAAGGCGCTACTCTTTCTGGGTCTAAACAGCTTTGCGTGGTCAGTGAAGCTCATCGCAGGTGTTTACTGGATCCAATAGTAAAGTTACAAGGGATCAGACAAGGTGTACTGGCAAGTAGCGGGTCATCGGAGGATGAACCCGGAAAGACTGATTTCTTCAAGGTCGACTCAGCTGGGAAAAGAAGACATGTTCTGAAGTTGTCATCATCGAAGGAGGGCGTGAAAGGGATTAGGAGTGAGAGCTCGCAACTTACCAGATTGCGTGCTGGAGGCCCGCAGCCACACCACAACGCGACATGTTGCATGAAGCGCGTGCCGAGGACCTCCAAGCCTCCTGCCGGAGCCTGCAGCGCGAATGAATACATTCGGTTGAGCCCGGAAGGAGTGCGCAGCTTCGAAGAAGGTATGCTGAGCTGTTGGGAAACGGGATGAGGTTTCGAGCTGAGCGGTGGAAAAAGTTTCTTAAGGAGCGGGCCGGTTCGCTAGCCGGTCACGTGCACGGCGTTTCGTCGATTGGACAGCCCTAGCGGAAGACGTGCAGTGAGACGGAAGGACAACTGCTCTACAACCCCCTTTGCACCACCGACGAACTTTCGCCATTAACGCCCTCCGCACTGCTCTGCTACCGCCTCGACCCTCTTTCTGGCTCCCTAACCGACCCACGACCCACGATATCCATTGTGCCGCCGTCACGCCTCTTAGAGCCGAAATCCGATCCCGCGTTCCACCGACTCATGCGCGATATACAAGCTCACTTCTTTGCGCGATAATCTCGCCCCGACCGTCGTCCTAGTTTTTCTGAACGTGCGCATTGTGTGCGGCGTCGCGATATTCGAGTCCGCTGGTATTGGGCGCTTTGGCTTGCACGTCAGTCAGCCTGCCGGATTCGCCGCTCCGCAAGTGCGCCAGGCGCGAATTACCGCCTCTTAGACAGAAAGACTGGCAGGAAGGAAATCGCCGTTGATTCGGAGGCGCTGAAAAAGCGGAGGGACTCCACCTAGAGGAGCCATCCGTTTGTCGCATCCTGGCTGAAGCCGCTCCCGCCGTTTCGCGACACCTGGATATCTCGCCGATGACCTATACGCGCGCATCCGGGGCAGAAAGACACCTCTTCTCAAACCACTGGGAGCACTCGGACTATTCTTCCTGGCCGCTCGTGGTACGACGCAGATAACAGGGCCGCACGGGCGCGGAGGGAGGATTCGAGCATAGGACGGACAAGGGGTTGTAGAAGGTCATTCGGCACAACCCGGCAAAATGATGGCCGCCTTTCCTCCCCATCCTGGCGGCATGCAGCATCCGGGGATGCCGCACGGCCAGCCGATGGGACCCGGACAGGGACCAAACCCTGGCCAGCCTATGGGGCAACCGATGCAGATGCATCCGGGAGTGTCAGGGCCGAACGGACCACACGTCACACAGGCAGGACCGATGATGGCAGGAATGCCGCCAGGTATCGGAGGGGCAGGACCTGGGGGACCGAGTGCGCACGCAATGTCGCATTTAGCTCCGCAGCATTTCCTCCAGCAACAGCATCAGATGCAGGCACGTAAGTACAGCTTTCTTTCTTTTCGCGTAGAGCCCCATAGAAACCCTTAGTTCCATCCGGAATTTCGGATAAGCAAGATGTTCGGCCAACTTTGGATGAAACCACCGTGGCCGCTTTCGGCAAGGGGGACGGGCCGAACCGAGCCTCAGAATTCCAGGCGCGTAGCAGCAGCATCATGATCCAACAATCCCCTTGCATGTACTTGGTGGAGCCTTCATACATACTCAGCCGCGATAGTGGTCATTCAACTGTAGACAACCACCGCACAAGCGATACTCCTGTTAGGAAGCCTCTCACTCTGGATATGTGCTCCGCAAATACTCCAAAAGAGCACAGTCACGGCAATCCTTGACGAAGATCACCCTTCGTACGCCCTGGTGGCTACATCTCATTCCGAGCGAAGCCCGGCTTTCGCTGGCTGTTCGGATACATTCACATCAAGAGGCGCTGCCAAACTTCGCTTAGGACATGGCAAACCAAACGAAAGTACCGGCAGTATACACGTTACCGGCGCGGATCTAGGACGCCTCCTGGCATTCCTGCTACCACGTGACATTTGTCGTCCCTCAAACCATGGACTCACTTAGTCGCCGCATGCTAGCATCATGACGCGTAAGGAAAATCGAGAATTGCGAACCGCCAACACAAGAGGACGAAAGAGCCCCTGCCTGGAAGTGACCCTGGCATTTTGTCCCTCTGTATCCTCTATCAGCATCTTCAATGTTGCATCAACGTCCGCGCCCTTGCTATGCTACGCACTGGCATCAGCGCACTCTCCAGGCCGCTATGCGTATTTCAAGGGATATCTCCAATACTCTGCTCACCCAACTCCGTCTCCGCATTTCGACATCGCCTGACATACCGATGGCCACGCTCATTTGGACCACGATATGGCTGTTGCTACTCCGGACGGATTGGCCCTCATGGCGCGGCTCCTGCGCCGAACGTAAAGGAACGCAACTACGACTTTTTTCTGGAAAATTCCCAACTGGTGGAATATACTCCAAGCCATAAGCATACCCATGGCAAGCTGGCGCCACCTAAAGCGATCAGCTGGAGCAGAAATCGTAATACGGACATGAATGCAGACCACAAAGCTTCTGGAAGGACGAAAGACCGCAATCAACAGTACTTTCGCAGCTCAGTCAGCGGACAGCAAAGCGGCATTACTTCCAGTCTGGGGATTATCACCGAACAAGTGGACTTTGCAGTATGAGCTACATGGAATCTCCAATGGTGCACTTTCTTAATGTGTATGGACGTCACAAGCAGTTCTTTACTAATCGTCAATGCTTCGTGCCATTAGTTGCCAGTAACCCTCAACTTGCTATGCATCAACATCGACACCAACAACAACTCCTCGCGCAGCGGCAACAGATGCTTCAGCAGCAGCAAAACGGCATGGGGATGCGATTCCCGAACGGTGCAAATCCTGCTTTCGCAGCCCAGCAGATGGCAGCAATGCAGGCCAACAATCCGCAGCACTTCTCGTCGGTACAACTCACACCCCATCTCCAGCAACGATTACAAGAACAGCATATGGTATCGCAGCAACAAGTTCAAGCACAGCAGCAAGCGCAACAAAACAGCATGGCTCAGCATCTTGCGATGCAGGCGGGCGCTTCGCAGTCCAGTAATCCAGGTCAGCAGAACACCCAAGGTCAACAGACACAACAACCTGTTGGCCAGCAAGGGCAGATGCAACCCCGGCCTCAAATGCGGCAGGGCAACGGTGACCCGCAAGCATCGCCGGCGCAACCTCAGAATGCACAGCAAGCCCAACAGCAAACGCAACCCCAGGGTCCGCAGGGTCAGCCGCAGCAGCAGGGTCAGCAGCAACAGAACGCTGCTCAACAGCAGCAGCAGCAGCAACATGAACAAATGCAACAGCAAGCTCAGCAACAGCATCAGCAGCAAGCCCTGGCCCAACGAGCAGCGATGATGCGCGCACAACAGGCACAGCAGGCACAGCAGGCACAACAAGCACAACAGGCACAAAACAAAATTCAGGGTCAAGCAATCTTGCGGCTGCTGTCGTTCTCGGATCATCTAAGCAGATTCTCAGTAAGCTGAACGGATGGCATAGGGGGAAATCTCACTGACACTCCTCAGGCGAAGCAGAATGGTGCCAACAACGTAGGATACTGGCAGCAATTCGTCAGCGATTTCTTCGCGGACGATAGCGTGTTCAAACTCACGGTTCGGGAATCGAACGACGCCGCGGCCAAATCCAAGCAGTTTGCCGTCGGCTATGCCAGTTTAGCTCGCTACTATACTACGCACTTTGAGAGCGGAGTGGATAACATCCAGCTTATCTTAGACGGTGCTAACGAAGTTGAACTGGCGGCGGGCAACGGTCATCTGGTCAATATACAAAGAGCGAAGTTCATTTACTGGTTCCAAGATGGCACGCAGGTAAGTTACAAAGACGGTCTTGATAGACAAGGCACTAACACCGAATTCAGTTAGTCTGTAGCGGCAAGCTCGAGGTCGTTTTCGAGAGTCTGATGATCAGTAGCCTGGGATTCGTCACACTCGAACACAAAACATACTTTAGCAGGTCACGAATAGAGCAACTGTTCGCACAAGACTCGCCGAGTCAGATCAAATCACCTCGGATGAACAGGGCTGCTGGCAACAAACAACGCGCTCAACAGCGGCAACAGCAACAGCAACAGCAGCAGTCTGAGCCCTATATAACGATCTTGGACGTACCAAAGGAGCCTATAGGCCCCTGGGGGATTACGGAGCAAGTCTTCACATTCTTAGAGGTATGCCCTCTCACGCCATCGGTGTGTCGGGACTGGAACCGTTGCCAAACATAACTCTGCACTGAACAACTCGAGCAGTTGCTGACCGTTCCCCCCTAGATCGGCGAGACTATGAACCAGATGCAAGATCTCATCGGCCACTCCGTCCTCCACCCGGAAATGACACCCGCAGAAGCACTGGACGACCTCGTCAACCAGTACATCCTAATGAGCTCCCAACCGCCTCAGCCAAACCACTTCCAGCAAACATCTCAGCAGCAACAAATGCAGCACCAAATGCAGCAACCGATGCAACACCCCCAACTGACCCTCCCTCCCAACGGCATCCCCCAGCAACCCCTCCCGCCCGGCGCCCGAACCCCGAGCGCACAAGGCCCCTCGGGCCCCATGGCCCCGCAAATGCAGGCCCAATTCCTGTCGCCCGCGATGCAGAATCCCAACCTGCCGCTGAACCCAGCCGCCATGAACGGGTCGCCGCATCTGCAAGGCGGGATGCAGCATACGCCCAGCCCGGCGCAGGTGCACATGCAGGCGCCCGGGATGGTGGCGCAGCGGAGCCAGCAGGGGAACACTGTCAACGGGGCCAGCGCGGCGGCGAGCGCGAACACGAGCCCGAATGCTACGAACAAGAGAAGACGGGCGAGTGCGGTGAAGGTTGAGGGGGATGAAGGAGGCGGGGTCCAGCCGAAGGTTAAGCAGAGCCCGAGGGTGGGGGGAAATAAGAGGATCAAGGGACAGGGGTGAGGCGGGCCTGTGAGGTCCGGAGAAGTGGGAAAGGGCGCGAGAGGAGAGCCGTCGGCGCTTTAGAGGAGGCGGGTAAAAGACATGCCGCCGGCCGAATGCTGGATCGAGGGCTGGCTGAGATGCTCGTGACGGGGGGGTTTCGCGTGCAGGAACCAGGTTCACGACATTCCACCACGGCCTCCGTCGCCGGTCCTCGGCCCCTAAAGCAACACGGCTTGCGGCTCGGGGATGTTTATGGTTCACGTTCTCTTAACGATATTTTCTTCTTTTGGTTCGGGTTTGAGTACAGGTGCACCGCTCTCATCGTCAGCAAGGCGTTTTGTATGCCGTTTCGAGGCAGTCGGGGGTCACGGCATTGGAGCTGCTTTCGTATTGCTTCTTCGCGGGTTATGGAGTTCTCGCACATATCATTTAGTTGCGATATAATGTTCTTAGTCTCTGTCGAGTGTAAAGTATCATCACTGTTTCGATGAGCTGTAGAGAATCGGCGTCCGCACTCGAACATGCACGTGGCTGCGCGGCAGGGTGCCCATGGTTGCAAGACATGGAACACGAATAAAACTGAAGACCACGACTGCGCCGAGCAATTGCACGCAACGTAATCGCCTGTAAGAATTTATCCATAGCTCGTTCGATGCTCGCAATGATATGTCTCCCTTGTAGATATCACGATCTCCACCAAGCCGTGATTCGGCTTTTCCTTCTTCGCTCAGTGTCTCCCAGTCCCATGAGAGCATTTCACAATATTCTGCTCCCACGGACTCCATCGGCGTCGCCCCCAAACCAAAGAGCGGTCTGCCACACTGTTGTGCTCACCGGCTGAAAGCAGTCTGGTAGTATTGCCTACCACTTTGCGCTCATAGTATGCCCTCAACACCCATGTCACCTTCGAAACCGTAACCCTGCAGCTTCCTCGTCCGGACCTTTTCTTTCCTCTTGCGCTCCTCCATCTCCTTCTTCTGCAGTGCAAAGACTTCTTCGACGGGCGCTTGTTGGTACGGTTCGGGGATGTCGTCGTCTCGGTCTAGGTCCTGGATGGGGCCATGCTGCATTAGCGCTTCGCTCCTCGAAGGACAGCCGGGTGAGCTGGATCGCGATGCGGCTTCGGCATTCGGGCGGAGGAGCAGGAAGCAGAACGTACGATTTCACCGAGCAAGAGGACGTTCTCCCCGCGCACGAGAAAGACGCCCCTGTTGATATCCGCGTAGAGGTTCTGCACATAGATGCGCTCCGTCGTGTCCTGAAGAACCAGATTCGCTGCCCCACCCCATCCATGTCAGCCCTCGCCCCCAGTGCTGTTCCCTCGTTCTCGGCAATCGGCCTACCAAACTGGTCCCAGCTCCTCAGCACACCGATGAGCTTCCGCCCGTCTCGCAGCGCGACCAGCAGCTTCTCTGCTCAGGGCGAAGGGCTCGTGGTCAGCCTTCGCTTCATCAGACTGTGTCGCTTATAGGTTTGTGTGGTAGGACTCACTGTCTGTTAAATCGAGCAGCTGGGCGGCGGTCGTGAACATCTGGGGTGGGAGCTGGGGGATCATTTGCGGGAGTTGTGGTGGTTGATCGCCTGGTGGAGGCGGGTCGTGGAGGGAGAGGTTCTCCATGGCTGTGGAGGAAGGGAAACAAAAGAGGGAAGGCTTGTCAGCGCCAATCCATGGCAGTAGAAGAAGACTGAATGGTGTTGTTGGAGCTCGATGTCATGATGCTTGATGTCTTGGCGTTCCGGGCTCGAGATGGGCCGGAGGCATGTTTATCCGGCATTCTTCACGTCTTCGAGGAGCGGAGTAGGATTGAAGACAGTGTCCGGAAGTCGTATCCAATGCGCACACAAGTGGTTACAGTATCCGAGAATGTATCTATCTATACTGGCTTCGTTCATCTTACTTTTGCATTGTGTGTCCAACCCAAACTTAACGCTGACGCAGATCAACCGCACACTCATGCTAACTTGCACATGCTGCGAAGTTCTGCGTGATCCGAGTTTGAACCAACGGTTGATGCTCTCTGCGGTATAGGAGGTAAAGATAGCAGTGTGGCAACAATACAGGATATTCAGACCGAGACTTGAAGCCAGAGAGAGGACAACTCTCAATCCCCTCAGCGCTGATGGTCTTCGTTGGAGCTGCTGCGAAATTCTTAGTGTATCAATATTGTAGATGTTGTTACTGGTACACGTATTTTACATATACTAGCCTATCACTGTGTGCTTGCACAGGACCGTGCATCTATCTACTCTGTTAGCTCGGGCTCGGCATACGACACCTTCGCTTTGCCTGCCCTGCCGCTTTTTCTTGCGCCGGCCGTAGCCTTTGCCGCAGGCTTCACCGGCACCGCATCGTCTTCGTCACTCAAACCCGACGGCTCAGACGCATCCTCTTCCTCGTTGCTGGTGCTCGGTGTCGGCGCAGCCTTTACTTCCTTTTTCTTCCTCTCCTTTGCAGGCGCTGCCTTTGTCTTCTTCTTCGCTGGCGTAGCAGCACCATTCACGCTTCCATCCGCGTCCTCAAGCTTTACAGCGGCCTCCTCGGCTTCCGCCGCAGAATGCCCCGCCGCCTCGATTTCCGCGATAGCTTTCCTCGCCCTCTTTTGCGCTGGCGTAAGCTTCATACCCTTGCTTTCCGCCAGGTCCGCCGCAGCCGCCGTGCGTTTAATCGCCGGCGTCATGACCTTCGGCCCGTCCGGCTCCGGCGCCTTTTCCTTTTTCGTGACCTCCCTCTTCTTCGGCCTTAGCCAGTCCTCCATCCCCGGCGGCCAGTAAACCCGCCCCTCCGGCCCGCCCATCCCGACTTCCTCCTCCGGAATTGGCTTCGATTCCACCGCCGCCTCCGCTTCTGCTTCCAAGGCGTCTTCGGCGGCAGACAGCGCGTCCTCGTCGTCCTTGACCTTCTTCTTGCCCTTCGCCTTCTTGGGCGTGGCTTTCTTCGGCCGGCTCTGCTGCTGCGCATACGCCTTGTTGTCATCATTGCGCACATGCGGGATCACGTCGTTGAAGCTGTCGAAGCCCGGAAGCTTGAAGTTGCGCATCAGCTCGAAAACAGCTTGTTCCTTGTCCTTGGCCTCGATCATGAGATCCATGTCCTGCGCGCACGGCGGCAGCGTCGCGACGCGCGGACTGTGCTTTCTCCGCTGCATCGGCGTGATGGCCGCGGGAGTGGGCTCGGAGTAGTGCATCTTCTGCTTGATGTTCTTGCGGGTCCAGGTCTTGCTGATCCGTGGATACAACTCCATGATGTCCTTGGTGCCCTCCCGGATCTGTGTCTTGTCGAAGATAATGTTGTGGTGGTGGTAGTCGAGCACGAGGGGGATGTTGAGCTCCTCGCAGACGGGGAGGAGCTCATGCACGCTCCAGGAGACGTCGTCGTTTTCGAGCACGAGGCGCGCTTTGATAGACGGGGAGAGTTTGGCGTAGTTTTCGCGGAAGCGGTCGAGGGTTGCGGCTTTGTCGCCGAAGACGCCGCCCATGTGCATTATCATGACGGCATCGCGGTTCTGTTGTGGGGGGAGTTCGAGGAGCGAGAGCATCTCATCGTGGTATTCGAGGTCACGGAATGCGCCTTCGATGACGGACTTGCGGGGGGAGCCGAGTTGTGTGAACTGGTGGTTGTCAGCTGCGTGCCCTTCAAGCGGACGAAAGGGATAAAAGCATACCTGTCCCGGATGCGTCGTAACCCGATGCCCCAGCTCCGCGACCACCTTCCCGACCTCCGCCAGCACCTCAGCAGCGAAGGGCTCAAGCTTGTACCCATACTCATCGTGGCTCGCAAACGGAAACATCTCGGAACTCAACCTCATAAACCTGATCCCGTACCGCTCATTCCACCGCAACATCTTCACCAAATCCCGCGCGTTTGCAAGTCCGATCTCCTCAACGTACTTTTGCCCCCTTACCACATCAGCAGGCTTCTCCTTATCCGGCCGATTCTTTGTCGCGTGCTCCGGCTGCGAAGGATCGCGTAGGGGATGCCTATGCTCAATTATGGACGCGATCCGGCAGGTGCGGGAGGAAAAGACCGGCGGGGTCGAGAAGCGCAGATACGTGTTCAGGCACGCGTATCCTATCCGGCCTTTCCAGGGCAGAGGCAGGTAATCTGAGTTTACGGGCGGGGGACGGCTGAGCGCTTGCTTGAGCTCTTCTTCATCGGCTTCACCGTTTTCTGCATCTTCGGCTTCTGGATCACCGGCCATGCCCTCGTCGGCCTTAGCGCTTGCTTTTGTGGGGGCTTTCTTGGGCGTTGTGGCATTGGCGGCTTGCACCGCGCCGTTGACCTGCGGTTTGGCCTTGTCTTGTTTGGCGGGTGCTACGCGCTGTTTCTTCTTGGCTGGTGATGGTTGCGGCTCCGGCTCTTCTGATAGCGAGGACAAATCGCTCTCGTCACCCTTTGCTACCTGCCCCGGCGTGATTCTCATGTCGATATCGCTGTCCGGCGAGGCGCGTAACGCATCTGGTGCGTCTAATATCTCCTCATTCTGCTGTGGATTAGTCGACTCATTAATCTTCGCCGCCGCCCGCGCGGAGGCTCGCCGCTTTGGGGGCATTGAAGGCGGTGGTGCTGCGGAGGCCGCGTCGGTAGGTAGGGGTATCGGGCGCTTCGTTCGAGCTGGTGCAGGAGCGGCGAGGCCTGCGGCGGAGGCTTTGCGTTTGGGCGGCATGGTGGATAGAATGTTTAGCAGAGGACGAGTACAGCCATGTAATACAGATGGTCTTGCTGATGCAACGAGTCGCGGGCTGATCAGACGGACGGAGGAGAGCATGAAAATTCAGGCAGGGAATAGGGAGTGTGAGGCGGAGGAGGCTGGATAAGTTAGGCGTCTGCATCCCTGAAGGAGAGGCTAACTTTAGCCATGGTGGTGCTCCAAGGCTCCAAAGGGTCGATGAGCTCAGTGGCTGCGGATCCCTGTCTCCCGCCCTGCATGCCTGGATCTCGGGAAGAGATCTGGCGGAGAAATGAAGCGCCGTCCCGCCTCACTGCTTGGCCTTTGCTCGCTCTCGCATGACTCGCTGAAGGATGCCATTCGTATCGAGATCGAATTAGTTAACTACTCTCTCTACTCCAGGTGTGTAGAGAGTGGGAAATGCGCCTGGCCTGTTCATGCTCGCCTCAAGGCACTTCTCCGTGCCACGCCTACACTCCGCGGCACCGGTGATCCACAATATATAGTAGAAGAGTCCTCTCCCATGTTGTTGATCAATAGTAGCCCTCCTTCTGCTCTTGCAAGCTTTTTGCTTCGTCCATATCGATCTCGCGTGAATCCATTCTCGAGGATCTCTCTAGGTGCTCGAATCTCAGCCCATCACTCCAAGCGTCTCTTACGAGTCAGCAGTCGTCCCTCGGCAGATTCCCCGTGGGGTAAGGCGAGTGGGGATCGACGCTGCATGCTACAGCCGAGGATGGCTAAAGGCTTCCGCAAGCAATATGGATCTGTTCAGGTGTAGCTCAGCTTTAGCTCAGCTCTGGAGAGCTGTCTGATAGTACTAGAAGCTCGCCGCGTGTGACGTTTCCCACGCAATGAGAGCGTTCTCCCAATCATGACCACCATTGCGGAGACCTTGCCCAGCGGCGAGACGATATACCGCTGTCCAGAAAGCCAGCCGGTGCCCAATGTCGACATCTTAACATTGCTCTTCGGCAAGCGCTTCGAGGCCAGCACTCCCGAAGGCTTAGACTAACTCAGCAACAGACAGCGATTTGTGCTCCGCTCAAGAAGACACTGTCATCCACGCTTCCGCGGCCAATCCCTCGCATTGCTATACCAAGGCCCAAGCCCGCACCCTCACCCAACGCACTGCCCACGTCCTCCGAAACCGCTATGGCATCGGGGCAAGCGGACCAAGCAAGGATGTCGTGTCGTGCATCAACACCGGGACGCACTTTGTGCCCATCCTCTTCTATGCCGTTGTAGCAGCAGGCGGCGTGTTCAGTGCTGCGTCCTCGGCGAGTACACCTCCTGAGCTCGCGAGGACGTTGGAGATGGGGGAAAGTAGACTCCTGGTGTGTACTGAGGATCTGAGGGACGTGGCTCTGAAGGCGGCGAAGGACGCTGGGCTGGGAGAGGACAAGGTGCTCGTAATGGGAAGCAGCGAGGAAGGGCAGTGGGGTCTGAGGGGTGCACGCGACTTGAAAGATGTTCCTATCAGCGAAAAGAAGCTAGACTGGCCCAGGATCACCGACCAGAAAGAGCTCGAAGATAGCCTCATAGTGCTAATCTACTCAAGCGGCACCACCGGTCTCCCAAAGGGTGCGTCAACTCTTGTCCCCCTCTCACGGCGTCGCAGCCTCTCGCTCACCATCTCAGCTAGGCGTCCGACTCTCCCACACAAACCTCGTCGCCGAGACTATCATAACCCTAGAGCCCCTCAAAGCCCACATGCGAGCGCACAACCCCTCCTTCGAATACCGCACCCTCGCCCACTTACCCACGGCCCATATCGCCGGGATCCAAGGCTACCTAATCAACCCCTTCTTTATGGGCGGCCCGGCGTACTGGATGCCGCGGTTCGACTTCGTCCAGTTCCTCGAGTACAACAAAAGATACCGCGTCACGTTCTTCTTCACCGTACCGCCCATCTACCTCCTCATCGCCAAGTCGCCGCTCGTGACGGACCAGTTTGACACCTGCGAGTTTGCGGTTAGTGGGGCGGCGCCGTTAGGGAAGGAGCTCCAGCACGCGGCGTCTGCGAAGCTAGGCAAAGGCAAGATGATGATTTCGCAGACGTGGGGTCTTAGTGAGACGACGGGGTCGATTACGCTCTTGCCGCATGGGAGACAGGACGATACGGGGAGTGTCAGCTGTCTGGTTCCGAATGCCATTGCGCGGTAAGTCTGCGTGTGCGTATAATTCCGGCACTAGCCACATCGCTCGTGATCATACACGAGCCCGTCAGCTAACACATACGGCAGCATAGTGGACGACGAAGGCAAAGACGTTCCAGTCGGCCAGCCGGGCGAAGTCATCGTCAAGGCTCCTATAGTAACTAAGGGCTACCACAAGAACCCCGAAGCCAACAAAGAGGCGTTCACCGATGGGTGGTTCCGCACAGGTGACATTGCCCTGTTCAAGGATGGCATGTTCTACATCGTCGACCGCAAGAAGGTTCGTTTCGTCCGGGGCAAGCCCGAACCCTGCGAGATGCAAAAGCCGTCAGCAGCGCTAACACGCCACAGGAACTCATCAAGTACAAAGGCCTCCAAGTCGCGCCCGCGGAGCTGGAGGCGCTGCTCTTGTCCCATCCACTCATCCTGGACGCGGCGGTGATTGGCGTCGAGGCGGAGGAGACAGAGGTGCCGAGGGCGTATGTCGTTGCTGATAGGCAGAAGATGCCGCCGGAGAAGATTGAGGCGTTTGTGGGGGCCAATGTTGCGGATTACAAGAGGCTGAGAGGAGGAGTCGTATATCTGGATGCGATTCCGAAGAGTCCGAGTGGGAAGATCTTGAGGAAGGATTTGAGGGAGATGGCGAGGAGGGAGGGAAGGGCGAAGTTGTAGAAGATAGATGTTTGATACGTCGCTTGTGTTTGAGCCAGGAAGTCCCGCGAGGTTCGAGGATTGTGGAAACAAACGTTTTGGTGCATGCAGCAATGACCCCTCTGCATCTAAACAACCTCAATAGACCCTCATAGAACCTTCTGACGCAGCAGAATCGCCGCTCCTCTGTGGCACTCCACCAAGAACGCCTCTAACACCTTGTGGGTGACCCAATACAGCTCTACGAATCTTGCATCTCCTCCTGCCCCTTCGTCCCCGGCACCTTCTCATCCGTCTTAAAGACCACTTGCATGGCCTCCTCCAGTATCCGCATCCCCTGCTCGATCTCCTCCTCACTAATCACCAACGGCGGCACAAACCTCAGCGTATTCGTCCCGCACGTAATAACCAACAACCCACGCTCCCTTGCCGCGGTAACCACCGGCGTCGGATCTCTACTCAGCTGCAATCCCAAAATCAGACCACGGCCCCTAACCTCCGTCACGACCTCTGGAAAGCGCCGCCGCAGCCTCTCAAACCCCTTCCGAAACACCTTCTCCTTCGCCAGCACGCCCCTCTGCAGTTCCGGCTCGCACAACCTAGAGAGTACATAATGCGCGACCCTGCACGCCAGCGGGTTGCCCCCAAACGTCGTCCCATGGTCCCCCGTCACGATCTTGCTCGCCACGCTCTCACTCACAATCGTCGCGCCGATGGGGAACCCGTTGCCGAGCGCCTTGGCCGTGGTCAGGACATCCGGATGCGCTTCCTTCGGCAATGCCGCATGCGCCCACAGCTGCCCCGTCCGCGACAGCCCGCACTGTATCTCGTCGTAGATGAGCACGGCGCCGACGTCGTTGCAGCGGCGGCGCAGCGCGAGGAGGAAATCCGGGGAAGCGACGTTGACGCCGCCTTCGCCCTGTATGGGCTCTATGATAACCCCACACGTCTTCTCCGTCACCAACTCGTTTATCGAGCCAATGTCGTTGTAGGTCCCGTATCGGAATCCCGGCAGCATCGGCGCGAAGGGTTTCTGGTATTTCGGGTTCGGCGTCGCGGAGAGCGAGCCCATGGTGCGGCCGTGGAAGGAGTTGTGGAAGGAAACGATCTCGTGTTTGGAGCCCGAGGGGTCGAGGGTCTTGCCGACTTTGCGCGAGAACTTTAGGGCTGCTTCGTTGGCTTCGGAACCGGAGTTGCAGATGAAGACCCGGCTGGCGCTGTGCATGCCGCCAGAGGAGGTGGTCTTGTCGATTAGGAGCTTGGAGAGGGAGCCCGTCCAGGGGTTGTGGTAGAGGTTGGAGGTGTGGACGAGGGTTTGGGCCTGTGTTTGGTTGTCAGCATGACCGCTGCGTTATCCAGACTCTTCAGATAGTGTACCTGCTGGTACAGGAGCTTCGCCATCTCGGGATCGCCGTGACCGAGCGCATTGACAGCGATGCCGGCTGTGAAGTCTAGGTACCGGCGGTTCTCAATATCCCAGAGGTAGCAGCCTTCTCCCCTGTGGAACATTGGCGGCGGACGGACATAGGTCGGGACCATGTAAGGCATCTGATCGTTTACTAGTCGGGCAGTTTGGGAGTCAGCGGGTGGGTCGGGCGTGGGCAAGGAGGCTTCTTTCTGGTAATCGAGAGTCAATTGGTTGCTTTCAAGCAGTATATAGTCATGAGGTACCTCAATGGCATTCTTGACGCTGTCGGGTAGACTTGAGGCTGCTGTCGCTGAAGAGGCATATCGACTCTGAATGAAACTCGCGGTTGACCTTGGTTTGGTAGCGCCCAGCGCTGCGCAAACACGCTTGGAGGAGATCCTGAGGGCCATAGTAACACCAACAATAAAGGAATTCAACGGGGTATCTCAGATCGGCTGGGAGCACAGTGGGAGTCAATCTTTAAGTAGTGGATGGAAAAGATGATGCATGACTGGATGTAAATTCTGATATCGATAAGCGCTCCGAATTGCGGAGGTCGAGCTCGACATCAAGGGTGAGTCAAAAAGGTCGTCGCCGCATCGAAAGCAGGAGAGCAGTTCCTAGCTTTAAATTGTCTTAGCAGTGTTAGTACTCTCGCGCACCAATCACCTAAGTAACTCGCAATTTTCTATCGCATAGAACCGATCTAGTTCCTCCACGCTTGGAAGGATTCCAAGTCCAGCTCAATCGTGACTTGGTCTCGAGAACGATCGCGGCTACAATGCGGCAACGGCCTTTCTGGACGGCCAATGCACCTTAACTTGAGGCTCCGTTACCTCCCATCCCATACAACACAACCTCTTCAAGCTCTACGACTACAAAGTAGTGTGTCCCTGAGCGTGATTGAGTAACGGGCGTGTAAATATATACCCGTTGTGCGTGTATCACACGCTCGTCACGTCTACGGTAGAATTTGTGATAGAGTTCGATTTATCAGCCTAATTCAGTCCCTTCGCTTGACTACAAGCTTCCATTTAACAACACGGAAGTCCTCATATTTCTCGTCTCTTTCCTCTCTCTGCGTTAATCATTCAAGTCCTTTGAACCTCTCGAACTCCATCAATCATGCGAAGGACAACAGTCAACCAGACCGTAATCGGTGACGAGAAATCCTCTCAATCTCCCCGATGTGTAATACTGCGCTTGGAAGCGCCAAATTGCTACGCCAAAGCAAAGGAAAACACGGATCATGTCAGCCGCTTTTTAAAGTACACGCCGATAGTGATAATGAGGAATAAACCCAGAGTTGGCACAGTCTTACCATTCCTGTCACTGGGCTTGCCATTCCGGATTCCCCTTCTAATGTTGGGGCAAATTCGGTTTCCTCGGCCTGAACTTCGCCAACAAAACCGCTACTACCTGCAACAACGGTGATGTGCCCTTCGCCGCCTCTACCGTTTCCCCAATTGGCAAGCCCTCATCTCGGTCCTGCACAATCCTTTAGAGAATGCAAACAAGTACATCCATGTCTCGGCTCGACGCACACCGAGAACATACTCCTCACCCCTGTCGAAAGGCTGCCCGAAGACAATTACGAGGTGAAGCTCGATGGTGAGGATATTATCAAGGTGGGTAGAGAGAAGCTGGCGAGGGCGACTTCTCCGGCGTTGAAGGGTTGATCCGGTAATTTCGTTTGTGGAAGGAGCGCTGGGCGATTTCAGGAGCCCCGGTCTATGGGATGAGAGGTTCGGCCTGAAGCAGGACGATTTGGATAATATCCTCAAGGACGTATTTGGGGGAAGAGCCCGAGAAGGATAACAATGTAATGACACTTTATGTCATCCCAGTGCCAATCGTATGAGTTCTTTCTGGCCTCCTCATTTAGGTGGGGGGTTCGTGGTTTTTCCCAGGTCCCCAGATACGAACACGACCAAGACGGCGGCGTATGCAGCGGTTGCAGCGAACATTTCTCCTCTCTTGGCGTTCGTCAGAAGCCCGACACTGACCGCGAAGAGGACCGTGAAGCCTGAGATCATGCCCAATCTAGCCTCAGAGCTCGTCACGAAGTAAAGGCTCGTGATGGCGCCAATAAGCAGAATGGCGGCAAAGACGACGCTGATGGTTGCAACTGCCCAGACGACGTGATGTTCTGCGAAGTGCCTTGTCCTGTCTCTAGGGTCTGGATAAGCACTACCCTTGAACGAATAGTTAGCTTGGCTCCAGATATTACGGCGATTCAGCCCATACTTGGAGCGGCCAGTGGTCCTGCAAAAAGCGTGATAGTGCGTCATTGTCAACGGGTGGCCGAAGAGCCGCTAGATCTTGCTCGTCGTCGAGCATATGTTGTGCTCGCCCTCCCAAGATAGGCTTTCCTTTGTGCCCATTGCGGAGATGACTCTCTCCACTGAACCAGTTGCGAAATGTGGTAAGAACACGCTTGCTTGGTCTGCCAAGATTCGCGATTTGAGATTGAAGGAGCAATGCTTCATCTAGTTGTCGTTAGTGTGGAGCTGTGTGATGTCGGATTATCTACCCATCCGAACACTACGCGATCTTATACATCACGTCCGAGTTTGGGAGACTGACGGTATTCTTTCAATTTCACTTGCAGTTCTCCCACCAGCTCCATCCTCTTTTTCTCTTCAGGCCGATTCGAATCCTCGGCGTTTCTCGCGAATGTCTCCCATCTCCTAGCCGACTGCTTCAAATCAAAGTCGCGACTTCGCCTCGTCTCTTCGTCAAACTGATCCAGCTTCTCCTCTATACCAGTCAACTGGCTCTGAAGGTTGAGAAGATTGCGAGCACTCAGCCGGTCGAATTTGCGAAAGATGTACGACTCGTTGTCCGGATCACGTGCTATCCAAGCTGCAAGCGCCGGATACCCATCTCGAGGAACTCCAAGTTCGATGTCCGGGGGCCCGGGGGCAGCTGCTGCTTGGTTTTGCATGTTACCATGAATGTCTCTCCCCCATCATTGAGTTTTGGATGTTGAAGCGGATGGAAAGGAGATGAGGCGCTGAGGACACAGCTTCCAGTGCCAGACTGGCGCAGTCTGCATAAACCCGAAACGAGGCGGGGCGTTGCACAGCCCACCTCGCAGCCTTGTTATATTTCATCGCAGCGGTCCTGTTTTGGGATTCTCCATCCACACACCCCCCTCCCCAAACTCATTTGCTTTTTTTCCCCTTCACCGAAAAGCTCTCGCCATATATACCCGAGCAATTCGTGCCCAGCACGGTATGGGACCCTCAAATGAAGCCGGTCAGACTCTTCCTCTCCGGAGACGATGCTAATAGTAGCTGTGTTAGAAAGTCGCGATGACCATAAGCTTACCGCAATTGTCTCGGTACTTCCTGGCTTAAAAGTCCACCATGGAGGAAAACTCCGCTTGTGATCGTCCTGCATGTGAGAACGCTTCAGAAGCTGAGAAAGAAGCAGCCGAAATTGCCTTAGATATCCAAGAAGATGAGCGCCGCAACCTCTTCAGAAATGAAGCCAGCGAGGCTGTCCTAGGATCGAAATCGCCCGACGTGGGCAACCCGTATCAATGGGACCTGAGGTACATCGAGAAGTTGGGTCGACATCTCGGTCGACATAGGCTATCAGTACAGCAACCAGAACTGGCTGCTCTTCGTCTTTTCTTCCCCCTCGCTGTGGCTTCACAACACCCTTACACTAGTACGACATCGAGAAAAAACAACAATGGCGGTAACCTCGAAGAGCCAAGGTACGAATGGGAGATATTAGGCGAACTAAACGGAGTTCCTGTGTCAGCTTTCCCGGACTGCGGCTCGGATCTCGACATATTGTCGGCCAACTTCGTCGCTGAACACGGTCTGCTCATTAACAAGGCTACCAGACATTCAATCAAGCTACCCAACGGGAAGATCATCCGGTCTATTGGGACGGTCTCCTCGCCGTTCGCATTCAAGGATGAGAAAACGACTTATGACCGCGACTTTCACGTGCTCCCTCGCTCCATTCATGACATCGTTCTGGGTCGCTCCTTTCTGAAAGCCACTCAGACTCTCACCAAATTTATGCACCGCCTTAAAAAGAAAGTGGTCGCATGTTCCGGTTTATGGAAACGCCTACGATTGACTGGTTCTCCGCGACAACGGGTGGGCGGGTACCTCCATGGCCAGTGGATCGGCGCTTGTCCTGATACGGGCTCGGACGTTATGGTCATGTCCAGAAGCTATGCGAAGCAACGCGAATTTCATGTCGAAAGACATACTACTTGCTTGGAGTTCCTGGACGGCTCCTTCGCCTACACCGATGGTGTGGTGCGTGGTGTCACGTGGAGCTGGGACGGAGAAGATCAGTCTTTTGAATGTGACTTCCATGTCTTGGACAATCTTCCTTGTCCTGTTGTCTTGAGTAGCGACTTTCTGTTTACTCAGAATGCCTTCTCCGCTTACGAAGAGTCCTTCTACGACGAGCTTGAGCCGGAAGATCTGGAACTCTTCCCGAACGGTTGGGCAGAGCTCTGCTTCATACGCGAGGCACGAAAGGAACACCGATCCCCTTTGCAAGTCCTCCGTGGCGTCTTCCAGAATCGCAGGCCCCAGGGTACGTCGACTCCTTGGTTATCCTTGTGATCTCGTATGTTGAAACTCTCTAACCGCGTCGGCAGTCCAGCCTCTACAGGGCAACAGAGCTGAGGAGTGGGAGGACGAACTTCATCGCCAAAGTGAAGAGGAAGACCGCATTGTGCAGTTGCCTGCACCTGAGCGAGTAGCCGCTTGGGCAGAAGAGCGCCGTGGAAGAGATCAATGGCTGCGTGATCATCCGCCGCTGGCTTACACCGGAGGTCATGCCGTTAACCCAGCTGTCCAACAGCAAATACAAGGCAATAACCCACGGCCGTAGTCTGCTGTCTGTTTAATAGATGGCCTGGAGAGGTGTTGAACAAACTCTATAGGAGATAAAGTACCGGCACAGTCTTAGCATTGGTATAATTGATGACGTCTCAAGAGAGGTCTTGCTTTCTAGCACACTGTCACGTATCACATTTAGCCCACAAAAGAAGGAATCGAAGTGGTCTCCCAAAAATCCGCGCCCTCAACCCGCGTTCTCATGAACTCGCCTCTTAATCAGCCGCTTGATCTCGGCCTTTTGGAAGGATTCAGAAGCGGTATGGACGGCGCAGCCACGGAAGTCTCGTTCATGCATCCACGTATAGATGAACCCATTCTGTGAGGTTCTCTTTGTGTAGAGAGGTTAGAGTATTACGAGTAGGTAGAAAACGGTGTTGGTGCCTGAGGCGCCAAGTAGTCACGTGAGACCCATGCTTCGACCGAACGACAACGGACTATTGTGCCTCTGAACCGAGGTGAAGACCGCATAGAAAGACGCCATAACACCACGTCTGAGGTTTTGGTATTCGCATGACTCTGTCCAGCGAAACCTTCTGAAACACCATCTGCCCGGCTGTATCCAGGCGTGCCAGACTAGTTACAGAGACGCAGGCTCCAACTCGCGCATTTGACATATGATCTTTCCGTTCTGCTCGGTCTAACTAACACTCAAATTCCAACAGCCTCGAGAACTCGTTTGACCATGCAGAAGCTGAGGGTTGGCTTCAGAGGCCAACACTACTGCACCTCCTTTGCTCTCCGAACCTTGCTTCCATCCAGGACTTCGCACACGCCGTCCTCCCACCCCTGCCTGAGCGTCCCCCCCGGCGCCTGGGACAGCCACGTCCACGACATCGACCCCTCCTACCCCACCATCCCCACCGCAGCCTACAAACCCACCCGCTCCCAATCCTACGGCCAAGCCGCCTGGATGACCGCCTTCCGCCCCGTCTACGTCCAGCCCTCCATCTACGGCACCGACAACGCGTGCCAGCTCTCCGCGTTAGAGTCCAAGCAGGGCTGCAAGAGCACGGCCGACGCGCGGGCCGTCGTAGCCTTCGATCCTCGCGACACCGACAGAGACTCGCTGAATGAGTGGCACAGGCTCGGCGTGCGCGGCGTGCGCATAAACCTCAAGTCGGGTGGTGCGCGGCCTTCCCCTACCGAGCTAAGGAGCCTTCTGGGTCGGTACGCGGAAGTCGTTCGGCCGCTAGAGACCGAGGACCATCAGCCGCTAGAGACGTGGGCGCTGCAGCTGTACGTGGAACTTGAGATGGCGGGGGGGCTGGAGGCGCTGGTGCCCAAGTTGGGGGTTAAGGTTGTGCTGGATCATTTTGCGGGGCTTGAGGGTGGAAAGGAGGGGCTGGAGGCCGTGAGGAGGGGGGAGGCGTGGAAGGGGCTGCTGCGGCTGATGGAGAATGAGAACGTATATGTAAAGATCTCTGCGCCATATCGCATCACGCCAAATTGGGAAGAGCTGGACCCATTTTTTAGAGATCTCGCGAACGTGCGGCAGGGCAGGGGGATTGTCTTCGCCTCCGACTGGCCACACACAAGATTCGAAGACGTGGATGCGGAGAAATGGATCAAGATGTGTTTGGACTGGTGTGGGGAGAACGAGGAGCTCAGGAAGAACTTGTTCCGAAGGAATGCAGAGAGGCTGTGGGATGTGGGACCGGACTGAGACGAATTCGAGAAAAATCGAGCTCGTACATATGACGCAGACGGGGTAGGCGTATGTTCTGGCCGACGGCACTACTGCTGGCGATCGCTGTGTACAACACGGAGGACCGCAATCGACAACACTAACGCTACGCTATGCTCCTGGCGTAGGCGGTATCCGGTCGTATCCGCCCTCCACACCCATCAGACTACCCGTTAACCCCTTCATCCGCCGTCCGAGGAGGTCATCCTCACTCGCGAGACTGACCAGACTCTTCCTTCGACCATTTCCAAGCCTCGACCTAGAACCTCTTCTACTCCTGATCGACCTCGCCGCCGCCGCCGTCCCGCCGTTATCCGAAGCCTTATTCCTCCTTCCGCCCCGCGACGAACTCAAACTCATTTCCAGCGGATAATCCTCATCAACCGAGGACGCCGTGCCCATACGACGATGATGTCTCCTCTTCACCTCCCCGTTCATGAAGTAGTCAGTCCGCTCCGCCAACGCCGCCTCATTCTCCTCCCGATCCGCGCGCTCGAAAATCTCCCTCATCCACCGCGCACAGCGAAAGATGTACTTCCAGCCCTCCGGGAACACACTCACGAACTGCAAAAACCCATGCGAGATGCCTGGCACCAGCACCACCTCGACATGGTCCGCCTCGACAAACTCTCTGCGCTCGGGCTCCAGCCCCATCTCCTTGCGGGACACAAACTCCGCCGCTTTGGCCTGCCGGATGCGGCCGGCGAAGATGACCGTGTCGTCGACGAGCGGGTCGCGCTCGCCGGTCAGGAAGTACACTTTCGGCATCTTGGCGAGGAGGCTCTCGGGCGCGAGGAGTGGGCTGAGCAGGAAGTCGGTGCTGAAGTCTGGTCGGTTGTGCGGGCCGATGTAGAGGATGATCATCGCGCGCATCATCTCGGGGGTTAGGATGCGGTCGTTGAAGTAGGATATCATGGAGCTCATTGCGAGGCGCGTCTTTAGGGTTGTGGGCTTCGCGGATGGCGTGGGGAGGGTGGTGTGGTCTCTGTTCGTGTGCGCGGCGGAGAGGTGGATTGCGGTTTGAGGTGACTGGAGGGTCGCGTCGGCCATTGTGGGAGGTGAGCGGTCGCGGCGTGGCTTTAGCGGAGGTGATGAGTTGGCCTCGTCCTCTTCCTCGTCGGAGTGATGGGGTGTGGTGGGCGTGAGCTTCCTGTAATCATCGCTCTTGCGGCGGAGGATGCTCTTGTTCGTCTTGCGCATGCGCCGGTCCCGGATCAGAGCCATCTGCTCGTCTGTCATCCAGTTCCCAATGTTCATATCCAATGCGGGATAGATCAGAACCAAACCGTCTGGAGGCGGGAGGGCCTGTTCGCCCTGCCAGCGTCGCGTATCGGTGCTGCCGGACTGGAGGATCATGAGAGTCATGCCGACCGCCAGATTACCGCCGGCACTGTCGCCGGCTACCACGATCTTTGGCACAGTATCGCCAGAAAGACCGACGCATCGGCCACGGCTAGCGACGATGGTATGGTAGACATCGTAGCACTCGTTGAGCGCGTAAGGATAGGGGTGCTCCGGAGCTTTCTTGTAGTCCAAACTCAGCACCGGAAGACCGGTCCGGCCGGCCCAGGCGAGTAGTTTGTCGTCGTGATTTCGAGGATCCATAGCTACGAAGCCGCCGCCAGGGATGTCCAAAATGAGCTTGTTGTGCTTCTTGAGCGCCGACAACGGTCCATCGAAGTACAACCAAGCCAGCACCGACTCCTTGTACGGCGATTCCTGCGGCCTCGGTATCCTGATCGCTCTCGGTGGGTACCTCATCAGCCTCGGGCGCATCAAATTCGTAAACAAAGCCAAGTATGGCGTGGTGCCCTTATCCCAGCTGACGCGCAGATGATCCACCGTCAACGTGCCCCTAACTTTCCGCACCTTCTCGTCCGCCTGCTCCGCGCAGATCAGGTAGTAGACTGTGAAAGCCAGCGAACAGACATCCCGTAGCCACTTCTGCTTTATGCGCATCGCAGACCAGAAGCCCGCGTCCAGCGCAGTGGTGACCCATGTGGCGCGGAAGTATGAGCGGCTGTAGAGGTTCGCGAGCGGTTCGGGGCACTCGAGGCCGACGAGCTTGCCGAAGTTGCGCGCGACGTAGAGCCAGAGGAGGAGGATGACAGTGGTCTGCCAGACGGTGAGGCGCTTGGAGAGCAGGGTGGAGAGGCGGCGGAGGAGGGGTGGGCCGTGGCGGTCGCCTCTGCGTGGTGGTCAGCGGGAGTGCTTGATAGCGAAGCTGTGAGATACGACTGACCTGTACAAGTAAAATGACCAGAATGATACTACAGCGAAGACTTGGATCTTGCGGAACTTGACCGAGGGCCTACCGAGGACGTGATCTATAAAGGAATGATTGTTTAGCGAACATTCACCACATAGCAGTGCAGTTCGGGCATCTCCTACCGATCATGATCGCGAGGGACCGCAAATAACAAGACAACAGTAGATAGGAAGACTCTATGCCATGCGGTGTACAAGAAGGAGAATGAGGGCTTGCGGCGCGGTAAGGCACTGATTTCTAAGAACAGCTAGGTGTACAGGATAGGTGTAAGGTAATAGAATGTGTCCGGTGATCAACCATAGTCAAACATAGCAACGAAACAAAGAGCAAGGCCCGGTCCGTGGGGGAGAGTAGTACACGAGTGTCGAAATGCCATGATGGGTGTTTGGGGTTCTCGTGGACGTCGTTCGGCGTGGCATGTGATGACGCTTTCGGCCTTCCAAGCATTTCACATGCGTAGGGCTGACCTACAGGGGCTTCATGTGAGATCACACAGCCACAACAACGCGATCTTGGAACTGCTGATGAGATATTCTCGTGCTACAAATAGTATCTAGGTAAGCTGAGGGATGAGCATGCCCAGGCCCTCCTCTAGAAGATATAACATGAATACATTCAGATCCATGTTTGGATCTCGAACCATTTACTCCCTCCACGACGCGTCAACAGAATCATCAGCTACGAATCTCGCCTCAGCTCAGCACCAGGAGCGTAGGCATCATCAGCGGCCCTCCACCTTCCCCGAGTTGATCCCCCGGATCCACTCGCCAACCTCAAAGCCCATCCTTCTCAGCGCCCTCTCCTCAATCTTGCTCTTACCCTTCTCCTTCCTCACAACAACACATCCACAGTCCTCCCTCACATCCACGATTTTCTCTCTGCCAAGCTCCTCAGGAGATGAGTCCTTGATGTAGATCGTGATATCTGGGCCAACGATGCCCCGCCACAAGGTAGCCATCCACTGCCAATGATCCGCCGGCGAGTAAGCGTCCGCAATGGGTATGCGCGACGCATAGACGTCCGAAGCACGAAGCTGGTACGTCGGGAGAACGACGACCGGTATAGTTGCCAGGTCGATTGGCTTGGACTCCTTCTCCGTTTCGATCTCGCCCTCCTCCACGTCGCTGTCGTGAGCTTGCGTAGGCGTGGTGATGAACTCGATCATCTCCTTGCTCTTGCCATGCCACTCCCCAATCACAGCAAGATAGTCACTGAGAGACACCTTCTTCTGGTCTGGGGCGGGTCTCTTGGGCGCCAGAGCAGCTTTGGCGTTGCAGTCTCCGCTCTTGTTCAGGAAGTCTTCCAGCCACTTCACCAGATGCTGGACTGCGGTCACATCTTCGCCCTCAATCGCTACAATCGCACCTCTGACAGCGCTGGCCGGACTCGTGGGTCCGGGAGTCTTCAGTGGTGGAGTGATCTTGGCTAGTACCTTCACCTTCCCCAGATACGACATGCTCATCACCATCGCCTCTACGCTCCTGCTTTGGTCGTTGCCAGTCTGCAAAGGCGGCAGAGTGAGGTCGCCGCCGCTTGGCTGTCTGGCGTCGACTGGGCGCGGCGGCGGCGCCATCGTGCCTGGAGCAGGCGATCTCAGCACTTGATCCATCCGCGGCAGCGACTCACGGCGGTTCTGTGCTGAGAACGGCAGGTTCCCACCACTGCCTGGACGTGCTGAAGCCTGCGCATACGAATTGAAACGTCGACGCTTGGCTTCTGGGGACATGGGGCTGAGCATGTCGGTCTCCATATAATCGCGCGGACTCGGCACATGGATCCCCGCCATGTGGGGAGGAATGGGTCGTGCGCGGCGCATTCCCGGCGACTGCAGGCTGAGGTTGTTCATTGTCGGGAGGAAACGTGAAACTGGTGTGACAGTTGAAGTGGGAGTGGTTGGAGGCAACACGGGCGCGCGCTGTTGTTGCGCGGCCGCTGGGGGTGGAGCAGAGGGCGACACGATGGTGCGACCGCCGCACTTGTTGCAGCGGTACTTCTCGCTAGACGCTGATTTGGGGTCTTCTGACAGACTTCCTCGTCGACCGTTACGGCGAGGTTGGAACTTGTATTTCGGATACTGTTGCTGATGACGAACCTTTTCTTCCTGAGGAGGAGATCAGCTTGTGTGTACACAGGAAATGCTCGAGTCATTTACTTCCGCTAACGACTTCCACTCGTCCTTGACGGTATCAGGTAGGGCTTTCCACTTGTGGCCAATGATCTTGGAGATCTCGGGATTGGACAGTCGAGGATGCTGGGTCGCGACAACTGCTTGATGATGTTGACGATAAAGGATGAAAGCTAACAAAGAGTCAGTCAACTGGGGCAGGAGGTTGTACCGAAGACAAAGCAGAGCATCCGAAGTTGACCTGCATCGCAGCCTCCTAGCAGGCGCTCATAGACAAAGAAACATAATGCTCACCGTTTCTCGGTCGGGGTATCTTAGGATCGCGTTGGCAAATACACAAGTGAGACGCCGAATCGGCGGACTTTATCGAAGCTCCTGAAGCACCTGAAGTCTTCGAATCCCCAGAGCCGCCTCGGCTGTGACTGGGGGACTTGGTGTCGGCTTCGTCGTTCTTGTCTTCGGCGATGATAGATGCTACACCGCGCTTCCGAGTGACACGAAAGAATTCCGGGGTGTCTGGCGTGGGAGGGCCGCTGTTGGTCTTCGAAATGCGAGTTAGGCTGGATGGGCGCTGTGCGTCTTTTGAGGTTGAGTTGGATCCCCTTCGCGAACTGTCTGGGCTTCTGCCGTTGGTAGGTGAGACCTTTGCTGATGCGGAAAGGCTGTCGGACATGCCCCCGTCGGGCATGATAAACTGTCTTTTACTCCTGTCGCTGTTGATGTTTGACGGAGGACAGTTCAGGAAGAGAAATCACGCCTCTGCGACAGGGACTGATAGAGAGAGAAGAATGAATGGCGGCATTGAAAAACACGACTACACTCGTTGCAGCCCTCCGGTCGATTGTGTTGACAATCGGAGCGACGGATCGAGACAGTTGGCCATTATGAGGGTCGTTATTTCCATTATCCACTCGCAGTTGCGAAGCTAGAGAGTTGAGGTTCCTTTGTCCAACCATGGTAGGAGATATCTCTGCACGCGATTGTTGCGGGTACTGCTTCGCGGGACTGTTGCCGTTCGCGGCGATCCCCAGCGTTGGGTTCTTTGTCCTTCAGCTTGGTTGGTGGTCCCGAAGCGGCGAATACCAACGGCCTATTGTGAGACATTCCGCACTACCACAATGCAAGGAGGCAGCCAGAAATGCACCGACACACAATGTACGCAGGCAAATCCAGTCATTTGACATGACCAGGCGATTATAACGAAGGTGCATAGTGTGCAGACTCGCACATCGCGGTCACAACTTACATATTACTGGTGGCCCTTTCGGCTTCCTCACCAACCTACCATGAATTTGTGCGTCTCCCGACAAGCACATTGGATCCCACAACGGGATCGTACGCGCTCTCGGATATTGTTGCGTTCGCATTCGTGTGACCGCTCGGCCTGCGAGCTGAGCGGCATAGTTCAATCTGATAGTGGTGCCTGTTTCGCGGATACCGTCGTTGGGGTTCCGGGTAGGTGCATCGCATTCTTACCCGCTGTCAGATGTGTCAGACAAAGGATGACTGCGCTACACCTGGCCACGGGATAGTTACACGTTGCTGTGTTTCGCCCTATGAAACGGCTAGTGTCGCCCGTTCTGATGGTACGTCTCTGCGCTGTTGGCATGCGACAGGTCTGGTGCCGGCTTCTCGCAGTACTGCTCTTTGTCACCAAGGTCGCCAACGCCATGAAACTCGGAAGAAGCTGACGAGGAACGCTTTGGAACAAACGAGGTGTGAACATTTCAAACTCTGTATGTTGCAGAACCGGCTCGGTCTTAGTGTCTAGTTCCGCTATCCTTGTGGCTGAGCTCCATTGGCCTCAAGGGCTTGGCTCTGACCGTGCGAGAGTCGTGATAACCTCCTTCCAACGGATCCAGAGCAGGCGTCTCGTTTAGTAATGTTCCATTCGTAGCTGGCTATCCTCAGACATTTCCCGGCCGCGGCGCTTTTGGTACTCCTCTGACCGAGTGATCGGTTCGTAGGACTCTGCGAGGGAGCCTGCTGCATCCGAGCGGACCGCCAAAGAGGTCTCTCATACTGTGCCCCTGGTTTACAGCAAGTCACACTTCCTGGCCTTCTGAGCATGAGTTGCAACACTATACAACAAGGGAATGACTTTGACTGATGCGAGCGAGAGTGTTCACACGGACAAGGTGAATGTGAGTATATACGAGACAGGAATTCGCAACCAAACACAAGCACTGGGAGAATGTGCGAGCAACTGTGTTTCTTTTGCCAGGAAGCAGTGCTGGAAGACCGTATATGAGGAGAAATACTATCTGCTACTGTCTCGATGAAGACTCGAGAACGTGGACTTGCGGTGTGTAGGAAGCATACGACTGCGGTCTCGCCCCATTCGACCCAGTCGCCTGCCGCTTCACCGGCACAATCTCCCTGCCCACCCGCGGCGCGGTCTTCGAGATTGATCGAAGGTAGAGATTGTTCAAAGATTTTTGAGTCTGTAAGATTCGAACTCTTGCTACAACCTCCTGCAATAATCCCTCCCATGCGCGACCTGCCAATCGCACAACCAGACCTCAAACGCCATGCCCAGAAACCCGGCGACGCAGACCCCACCCGAGTCACTCACGCTCGTAGCTCCCAGACTAAACTCTCTATCCTCACTTCTCACGTTGTCCGTGATCTCCGCGAACGTGTTCACATAGACCAAACCCCCCAGCAAGCCCTCCCAAAACACAATCCCAAACACAAACCAGACGCTCGGGATGAAGTCGAAAAGGGCGTGTAGGGTTAGCAAGAGTAGGTTGAGGCACTGCAGGAAGGAAGGGAAGTAGAGGTCGTGGATGCGGAAGAAAGGCGTGCTGGAGCGGGAGAGGAAGACGCCGAGTTGGTAGATGGCGTTGTAAGTTGGGTAGAAGGAGCGGTAGGCCGCGAAAGGCGAGTGGTCGAGGGGGAAGAGGAGGGTCGGGGCGACGCCTTGGTTGATGGTGTATTCGGCGACGTAGACTAGTAACAGGGGTAACATGCTGTTGGAGGTTAGTTAGTAATCAACATCGGGCGAGTGTCCACTGACTAGGGGAAGAAAAGTCCTCGCGCGCGTTTTAAATTTGCTTTCAGATCCTGTAAAGTGGTGGTCTTCCGCTTGTGTTGGGGACTGATGGACCTAAAGCTGCGTCCGGAGGTGGAGTGCATGGAGCCATCGAGAAGGCCCTCATCTTCCGCCTCCAGCTCATCCTCATGTTCCTCATCGGCGGCGACAGCTTCATACCCTCCTTTCGCCATCTTCAGCGGCGCTCTCGGCAGCACCGCGAAGAAGCTGATCAACATGATGACCGGCAGGAACGAGAATGCGAATAGACTGTCGCGGCTGCTAAGGCCCAGCGTGGTTGTCGCGATCACATACGCGCCAGCTCCAATGAGCCCAGCGCCCCCCGTCCCGCTCCCCCAGGCTGCAAGGCTGAACTGGCCATAGTAGTGTGTCAAGCCGAGAAAACTTAGTTCCCCGCCTCCGCTGCTCAGGCTTGCCAGAACGACGCCGAACATCTTCCACGCAATGGCGCTGCCGTCGCGTGAGGCAGGTGTGAGGGCGACGAGAAGCATGCCGCTTGTGGACAGCGCGACAAATATGAGGATGCGTACGGGATATGGGACATTGTGGATGTAGTAGGGCGCGGTGAGCTTGGTAAGGAAGGATGGGATGACGTCTGCGAGGAGGACGGCGCCTTTGGGCACGGAGGGACCGACGAGGTCGAGGGCGGCGGAGAGGATTATCACGTATAGGACGTTGTTCACAAGGCCTGGCGGGTGTCGAGTTGTAGATTAGTAAAAGTGTGAGAGCGTGAGCGGTACGTAGCTTTTGGCTTCCTCAGAAAGCTGCACACTGCGCCTGATGCCGGGACGGACGCCTATCACGGTGTTCCAAGCAAGATGCGCGCGAAGCCACAAGCAACCGGGCGAAGCTCACCAAACAGCCAGAACGCGGCACACACACGAGGATCAGCGCCTTCGAATATGGACCAGAGGCGCGCATGGTAGGTAGCCCACGACGAAGCTGGGGTGCCTGGCATCGGGAACATGGAAGGCAGAGCGAGCGTAGCGCTGGGGCTCAGAAGTCGCAGGAGCGCGTTGTCTTCTATGCACCCATCTGCTTGCAATATGAGAAGAGACAAGTCCTAAGAGTGGGAAACACGATAACTAGACATAGGACGAGGGTGGAATGCCCGGGTGGTGACGAACCGCGGTGCGTGATGGGAGCTCGGGTGCTCATGTGGGCCTGGGCTCGCAGTTCTGGGCTTGCCGGGGCCGTTGGCGCGATTGATCTGCCAGTTGATCTGCAGGGATTTGCCCGCCTGTGACACGCGAAGCCGCCGCACTTGCACTTCCCCATGCATCTGGGCACCGACAGATCTTTCCACTCTTCTCCTCCTCACAGACACGCGACCGACTCACAGCAACGTCTTGTTCTGAATGCTACAGCGATTCTCATGGCCGTTAAGCTTGTATATGATACACGCATCATGCCCGCCTCTACTCAGTCTTAACGAAGCAGAGACCCTCGTCCGTTTACCGCGTGCTACACCACCGTCCGAGCCGCAGTGTACTGCAGCGGACCACCGCCCGTTATAACACCATGGATCCACGACCACCACCCCACCCCTTTTCACGACCGCAAGATCGCCCACTCATACACAACCCGAACCACCAACCTATTTCTCAGCAGCCTCAACACCCCCCATATCCAAGCTTCGCGCCAAATGTATCTCAAGCTCCAGTTCACGTACCCTTCGCGGACCCCTTCCAACGCCGTGGCGACCCATTTATGCCAAACACACAACACCAGAGGCGAGCAAGCTATGGAATACCAGCTAGGGACACGATGGGTAGCGTACCGGCCGACAGGGCTCCAGTGCCAGGCGGCTGGGGACCTCCAACAGGTAGGCTGATCTAATCTCTTGTCCATTTTGTACAGTGCGATAGGTTGTTGCCTTGAGTGCTCGATCTGCGTATGCTGTAGAACATTGCAGAGCCGCGATCATGTTCTAGGTATCAAGCTTCGGCCAAGCGGTACCTTTTACTGGGCTCAGCGGGTCAGCTTGGCAAAATGTCTACGGCCTCAGCATGTTTGCAGTATCTGCTCGCAAGGCTCTCATACATCCGTGCTCTTTCTCTATGCATCTGCGTCGTTCTCTAGAGTCGTAGCCATCCTGTGCAGCAAGATAGGCTACGGTAGAGGCATGTTGGCTCCGGGATCATGCCCCAAGCTTGACGAGGCTACTGCCGATCGGCAAAGGAGCACTCCTTCTTACGGCGTTCCACATCCAGGTGGTCAAACCACCATCAGAAGACTTGCGACCTGCACGCATTCTCTTCACAACGATCTGAGTGCTTGCCGATCGCCTTCTCTCTTGCGCGGTAGCGGTGTGACACGACTGGTGCTAAGCTTCCGTATATACTTGTTCATGCGTGTTTCACAACTCTTGCTGTCCATTACCTGTCGGTGTTGCTCTTATCCTTCCTTCTTAACGGGTGTTATCATGTCGCCGTCATCCTGCTTCTCCACTCTCACCGTTTCTTGTCCCAGCGAACCGGACCCGCAGGCCGGGGTTCGGGACGCTAATGCAACGCGCCCCTGTCGCGCCAAGCTGTACCCATTCCAACGCCGAGACTAATCCTAACTTGGATCATCAGGGCCGCCGACATCACACGGCTTACTTCCTCATCATCAACAACCGCCCGGTCCACCACCGCCGCCTCAGGTGACTGCTCCGAACAACGCACCGAACCCAATGTCATATCCATATGACTCTACCCGTCGCCGCTCACTAGGCGGTGGCAGTCCGCCGCAGTTTTTTGCGGGTAAGTCCACTATCAGAGCATATTGCTTTTCTTGATGCGCATCCGTTGTAACTCGGTATACCAAATAGCGCAAGACGGGCCACCTCCGCCACCATCTTTTGGCGCTCGAAGCATGCCGCCTCCCTCTTCTCCGCAGCAACGAGATCCCGCGCTATCTTACAGCGGCGCACGGCCGCCTCCGCTACCATCCTTCAGCAATGGTCGCGATCTCCCAGGCCTGGGAGGAATCAACCGGCCCGGGAGCAGCATGTCCATCTCATCTCTCATTGGAGGTGAGGCGACTACTGCTCAGAGTGCAGCCCAGCAATCCCCTCCAAATGCTGTCAGGCCACTCTCACCGCCAATCAGGGGCATGCGTCCTCCGTCCCCACGGCGACGTCCTTCACTGGGCTCCCGAGTCGAGTTCGGGGCCTATAGGCGGGCTCAGACGCCCGAGATGCACTCGTCAGGCTCTGCGGCTAGACCGAATGACCTCTCTGCGTACGCTACCAGCTCTTCGCCTCGCTTGTTCGCAGGAGCGGGAGGCTCGCCCGACCAGGCACGCCACAGCTTCCCGCATGCGACTCATAACCATGGGGCACTAACCGCGCTGGGCGCTCGACCGTACCAATCGTCGCCCAGTGATCCAGATAACAAGGACTCAGACAATCGGACAGGACCTGCAGTGCCTCCAAGGCCAAATAGCCAGCCCGCGGCGCTTTTCGCGCCCCCACCAGAGTTAGGAGCGAGGGACAGGCTAGGGGCTCCTGTCTTTAGACACCCTTTCCTCGGGCCTTCAGCTGAAGACCGCGGAAGGATGTTGCAAGAGTCTCACCAGCAGACGTCCGGCGGTTCCGACCCAACTGATCGATCCTCACAGCAACGCCTTGACGGGGAACGGGCCACCCCAGCACAACCCCCGTTTCAATCCGCATTCGGACCTCCACAGGGACAGCAGCACCCGGCACCACAGAATGGACCGTCACAGCCGCCTTCGAGGACCTTTCTGGGCTGGCCACAGCTCCAAGATGCACGTCTGCGAGAAGCAAGTAAACCAGCGAGAGAGGAGTCTTCCGCATCGTCTAGGTCTGGCTTCTCTTCCCAGGTAGCCGGTAACCAAGGCCACGGAGTTCCTACAGGGCTCGGAGCGGACGCCCCAGGCCGTCAGCCGCATACCCTGGATCAATTGCGACAGCGACTAATGGGGCAGTATCCTGGTACTAGTCGTGACGGTGAACGGCGAACAGAGCCGCCACCGGCTTTGACTCCGCTAGGTGGCGCGAACAGCGTCCAGTCACGTGCCCCGTCGTTCGACCATCCCATCCGCCGACCGGGCGAGGACATGCAACTGCAACGGTCGCTGTTGGGTATCAGTCCTGAAGCCAGCCGTCGCACTGGCCGTGCCTCTCCGCTGCCTCAAGCTGTGCAAGGGGTGCAAGCCCAGCTTGTAGGTCCGAGTGGAGATCCCAACATTAAGAGCGAGTTTGGACGGATGTTTGGCGGCCTTGGCGGCCTTGGTAGCGCCCCCGGTGGCAACGGGACATCTACTCCATCTCGACAAAGTCCGATGCCACAGAATGGGGCGGAGTCCTTACCGCCATCCAATGACAGCGAAGGCGCGAGGATGGCTAGGACAGGATCTCAAGCTGGTAGAAGAGGCAGAAGAGTCAAAGACGAGGATGCTCTGGTTGGCAGTGAAAGTGGTGATGGCCGAGGTACCCCAGGGCTTGGAAGGGGAGGCTCGAAGAGGGCAAAGCATGCTCATCCGGCACATCACCATCATCATCATCCGCATAGCCATCAGTATTATATCAACCCTGTTGCCGCCTTCGGAAAGCTGACGGACAGCAGCCATCACCATCACCATCATAAGCCAGACGACGATCTTGCCATTGTCGGCGCTACTCAACCCGCCAACAACAATCCTTTTAGTACCCTGCGCTTCAACAATAACACTCCCCAAAACGTTGGCGGATCAGCTGCTCATCACCACCACCATCATCACCATCCGCCGCATCACCATCATCACGCGCCAAAAGCAACCCAGGCGCCCAGACCCTCGTCCCCAATGCCTACTAAAGCCGTCAACTCCCAACCCGTTGTCGACAGCGTCGCGCCCCTCCCTCGCGAACACTTGGGCAGCATGCTTTACACGACTTCTCTGAAAATGCCTCCCCTACCGGCTTACCGACTGGACTCAAAGTTCCAGTACGAGTCCCAGCATAAACCGATTCCAAACTTTGAGGGCAAAGAGAACTGCACCTACACCATCCGCGTGCCACGCTACTACCTCCAGCCCGATCAGCGCGAGGAGATCTGCCTCCGTCGCAATGTTTGGGGCACGGAGATCTACACCGACGACTCCGACCCCATTGCCGCCGCCATCCACGTGGGCTGGATTCGCGGCGAGTGGGGCGAGGACGTCGACCCGGATTATCTGCTTGAGCTCGCTACTGCTGCAGCCAACATCTCGAACAACAACAATCAGCCTGACGACATACCAGAAACAATGCTGGCGCCCTTGCCCTCTGGCCCTATCCTCCCACCTCCTAACACAGACCTTCACATCACGATCCTCGTACTTCCAAGGTTGGAGAAATATGCAGCGAGCACGCGCTTCGGCCTTCGGTCCCGTGCTTGGGGCGTCACAGATGCCGAGCACTCTGGCCTCAGCTTTAAGATTCTGAGGCTGGACTGGGTGGATGAGGCTAGCGGGACTAGGGGTGAGGAGCGGGGCGCGGAGGCTAGAAGGAAGAGGCTGCAGGCTGCGCTGAGTTTGGTAGAGATGTTTGGTGGAAGGAGCGGTGGGGGTGGAGGGAGGGATGAGGAAGCCGGGAGAGCGCGGAACGGAACCGGCGCGTTTGGAAGAGTGGCGCAGGCTGTCGCTTGAGGAAAGAACGAGGGCGTTCTATAATACAGTTTGAGAATTGCTGTGGTTGATTGCGCGGTCTGTCTCTTTGCGAAGAGGATAACACCAGAACGACGACGCGACCGGAAAAGGGAACGGCCCAGGGATGATATCTATTGCTTTATTCAAGGAATGACAAACGCGGAAAAGTATCGGGTAGTGTATCAGATAGTGTCTATAACAGTACATATCGTGGGAGCTGTAGTACGCAATTGCTGCTTGCAACACGTCCCGGTCGAGACTCACATGAAGCTGAGGAGCAAGAAGAAGGCGCTTCTTCCTCTTCACCTTGATTGTCTGCACGAGCGAGTCTTGGCTCAAGGTTTCCTGGCATCTACCTGAGCAAGTCAAACACTCTTTCCGGAGTCAGTCTCGTCTTGACAGCCTTCCTTCACTAGCACGAACACCGACCACGACAAACACTTCATCCTTCACGACATCCAGGATGAAGAGTTCGAAACTCGACGTTGCGGCTACAGATATGGATCCGCTGCTTGGCGACAGGGATGCGTTGCGGGAGGAACCGACGGCCCGCAGCATCACAATTTCAACTTCAACTTCACCTTCGACCGCGGACGCTGAGAAGGCATTTAGCATGGGTGCTGGGGAACTTATTGGCTTTGCGAAGATAGCGGGCTTTAGTGTTGATGATATGAGTCGCTTGATGAGAGAGCAGGTCATGCTGGTGTACCAGGATTTGTGGTGAGCTGGAAGTGGTCAACAGACCAGGGATGGAAGCGTTGGTGGGCGCTACGTGGTGACAATCAATTGCTTGAGGATGACATTCCAAGGGCTGAGTGAGGTTGGTATGGTTTATCTGTTTTTGTTATGCCGTATGTCGGGATCCACTTCCATGAGCTTGTCTGTCACATTAGGGCCAGGCGGTAATGGGTCAACAATTTCTTCAGGACTGAGCGTTTCATAGTCGTTGCACTTCCATGTCAGGTTTCACTCTGCTCTGCTGGACTGGGTGACGTTCATTCTGCATCTTCGAGCGAGGGTGGTCAAGGGTTCTGATCAGCATGCTGCACATTATCGACTTCCGTTTTATGAACGGGGCGGTACTGGGCCTGATGGGAATGGAAGTTGGATGGTGCATCTGGTGGGGGATATGGAGAATTGAATGGAGCTAGAGCGTAAGACAACCCCTACAGCATCCACCAGAACCGGACCGCTGACATTGACGATAGTCCTTCAGCGCAAGGCCGGGTTCTTCTTCTATCTAATCTCATCGTTGAGTACACCAGAAGGCGTTCGGAAGGTGTTCACGTGGACAAGAGAAAGTCCAACATCCGGCTCGAAAACACAAACAGGAGGCGTGCTTCACTTTTATTAGAAGTACTGGGTATTTTCGTAGTCATATGTTGTTCATACCGTTCTGCTTTAAGTTCATCTTCAACCGTGTCTTGTGAATCGAATTTTCCGGCGGGTGGTTGTGGCAGGAGAAGCCTTGTCCGAGATAAGATCATGCTCTCAGCCCTATGCGGTGCAAAACCTTCAAGATGAAGCGGACAGGACGGTTACAGTCGGCAAGACTCCATCATTTCGAAGCCGAGGATGCTGTCCCTCGGTTCACCCTCCTGTGCATTTCCTGATAAACGAGCTGTGGCTGGACCATTTCCTTCAATCTGCGTGCTCGGATGCATCAGCTCGGACCGCTTCACAACGCCGCCTTTGGAGATGATACTGAAGCATCGACCTATTTGCCCGTCACGTCATCATCTTGTCGACGAACGCACGACTTATCTCGCTTGCCCAGCCCCCTTCTTTCTGCCATATTTCGCTCATTTCGCACACAGCTTTTCCATGTCAATCTCATCTTTCGCACCACGCCTTCGTACACAATCGTTGCTTCAACACCTAAACGTTCTTCAATTGCACGCATTCGCTCAGCTTTGTTCGCTCTCACTACACTCTCCGCGTCCGCCCGATCTAAGTTGCGTCCGAAGGATTTCCTGAGAGGTACCCGGGCTGCAAATTCCGCTTAACTCCAATTCGTCTCCAGACACGAAGACACCATGCCGTGCGACGACCTCACCCACAATCACGTCTGGCCAACTAGCGGCAATCTCACAATCTACCATTGTGAGAAGTACTGCGGCTACTGCTCAGGACAGAGCAAGGCCGATGGAAAATTCGCTCAGACGAGCCACCTGCGTGCGCACGTCAAGACCAAGCACATCAAGCACTTCAAGGACGTGAAGGTTCTGCCTGGTGTCATGGGGAAGGACGGCAAGTTGTAAGTCGAACTTTCACGTGAGAGACTTGAACGACAGTGAGCTAACCTTCATTGCTACATCACAGTGGCGGTAGATCTAAGACCGAATCTCCGTCGCGTCGCTCAAGGAAGAAGAAAGCTCGCCGGGCGAGGCAGCAATCTCTCGAAGACTCCGATTCTTCCGACTTCAAGTTCGAATCTCCATCAACTGAGCCAAGGACACCACCTCAGGCTTTCACACATCGCACCAATGCGATGACTTTCGGTGGCGGCGAGGATATCGTTACGCCTGGCCCTTCTCACTCATTCGTCCCAGCCTCTGCACCGCCCGTGATGCAGAGCTCCAGACTGCTGCAAGGTGCAATCAATGCCACTATGCAGTCTTCCTTTGGTCCTCGTCATGGCCCCCGAGGTATCCAAGGTCAGTTCGCGCAAAATCTCGGAAACAACGTCAATCAATATTACCCAGATCTGTTCACGTCGGGCTTGCCTTCAGCTCCAGCTCAACATCACCAGCAAAATTCTATGCGAGGCTTCGCCCCCTTGTATCCTCAGCAAGACCACATGCGCTCTTTACTCAGCGCCCATACAAGCAACGGAGCGATAAACTTCCGAGCGCCCAGTTTCAACACGCGCTTCATTCCCATGCCCGAGAACCAGTTGGAGGATCCTTTCGTCGGCCCAAGCAGCTCGCCAGAAGACATCGACTACCTCCGGACAGTCTTCACGCCTCGTGGGGGGTATGCGGGTTCCGACATTGGCGCGCTTCCCGAATCTCCCCTAGCAAGCCGGAGCCGCAGCTTCGATGGATTTCCTACTCAGCAGAATTTCTCCCCCGTCACCTTCAGATCGACACGCAGCTTCGGCGACATGCCGCTCTCCAATGACTGGGAAGATCATCTCACGAATCCAATGGACATGGGAATCACCGATGCTAGCATGCAGAACACTCCCCTTCCCCCGAGGCTAGTAGCAAGGGTTAATCCGGCCACAGTCTTTCGGACGGGCATGTTCGAACTCGTTGACGAGATGAGCGGAACGACTGAGATTGCCACGTTCCTTCCGCGGCCGGAAGGTGGATCCAGTTCGGCACAAGACTTCTTCCGTGCGACGCTTCGAGGCTTTTACAATGCCGCAGTTGTCACGGGGTTCACTGATGAGGAAGCCACATCCTTGATGGCCGCCGAGCTCGAGGCTCTTAGACAAGGTGCTGCGACGACTGCGATGACTCCGACCGAGGCGGATGACGATGAGGATGATCCGCTCACCATCTCTGTACGCGAGTCTGTCGAAGAGGGTTCGCCCTTTGCTTGAACGAAGACGTCTCACCGCGGAGGAGTTGCACATTGGAGGAATTGAAATTACGAGTCGACCGGTGGAACACTCTGGGATTTCTTAAATTGCACGAGCTTCTCTTTGTTGTCATGATGCCCCTTCCTCACTTTTCGTATGAAGTATCATATCATATCACTGCGGATGCACCAAGTGATGAGCTTTTCCTTCTACGTTCAAGATGCAGGACGCTCCCAACATCAGCTGGATGGGGATGGACTATTATGTCTTCGGCATCGAACCCTCATTGGGCTTTGCTGCGCTGTAGCTGGATCCTTACCTGCGAGTACTTCGGCGTTAGGTCTGCTTTATACCCTGGCTGCTCTCTCGAATCACTTGAACGGCGTGGATCTGCTACGCCCACTCAGATAGCCTCTTGCATAGAATAACCTTCATAATAACTGAACAAACCGGAATCGACTTCGTTCCGCTTGCAGATGTGAGCATCTCAGATAACCTCCAAGATTGACCCTCATCACTTCGCGAAAGTCGAGGCGCGCCGCCAAGCCCATCCCAAGTCACGTGAATCCCTGCACCGATTCCTCATCGGCAACCACCAACAATGTCATTCCAGCTCCACCTCACGCAATAAACCAACAATCCCTCTCTACTCCCCGACAAGATGTTCACCGGTCGGATAGTCGCCCAAGCCGCCCGGTCTGCAGCTCCTCGCGCCTCAATCGCTCCTCGCGCAGCCATCCGGAGCTACGCTCAAGCTGCGAACTCCGCCTCGACGAGGCCCCCGGTACCGCTTTATGGCGTCGATGGCACGTATGCCAGTGCTTTGGTACGCTGCAGCAGCTTCATAGCACCGCTCTCATGCCATCTTCTCCCCCCGCGGAGCCTTACACGGCACTTGGAGTTCATGACGCTGACAGCAACGACAACAGTACACCGCGGCCGCCAAATCCTCCGCCCTCGACCCGACAGCCAGGGCGCTGGATACACTGAACAACGTCTTCAAGAAGGACGCCAAGCTGCAGGCCGTCCTGTCCGCCCCGACGCTGACCGTCGACGACAAGAAGCAGATCGTCGCCGAGCTGCAGAAGCACATTGGCGGCGCGGACAAGGGGGACGTTGTCAAGAACTTTTTGGCGACGCTCGCTGAGAATAACCGCTTGAGCATCCTGCAGAGCGTGTGTGAGAAGTTTGCGGTGCTTATGGGGGCGCAGAGGGGGGAGGTTGAGTTGACGGTTACGAGTGCTGCGGTAGGTTGGGCGTGCAGTGGATGAAGCATCGGAGAGGGAAGTTGTGATGATAAAGAGGCTAATGGGGTACAGCCGCTTGACAACAAGGTTCTGAGGCAGTTGGAGAATGCGATCTCCAAGTCGCAGTACGTGGGCCAGGGCAAGAAGCTCAAGGTTGTGCCAAAGGTATGTCCATCACCGAGGTAGCGCACCTGCATGACACTCTGACGCTACCCCAGGTGAACCCCGATATCCGAGGAGGTCTCATTGTCGAGATCGGCGATCGGACTATCGATCTCAGCGTTTCGTCGAAAATGGCCAGGATGAACAAGCTCCTCAAGGATACTCTGTAAATATGTCTTTCTGTCTCTTGTTACTGCAGGATGGAGAGACTCTCCTTATACAATGTAGATAGGTGGAAGTTTCAGTGCTATGTTTCTTTCCAAATCGTGTGAGTACTGCTACCAGATGCACTGCCAGGAGCGTAAATTTTAGAAACGTTTGCGCACCTGCAATGTAAGCACTACCAGCGACCGAAGATGGAATGCAGATACCATCGGCGGTTGAGGGTACACAGTTCGTGCTTAACAATCCTGCCGCATATTCTCTCATCGTTTCACGATATCTGCACGCGCGGGTTCCTCTATGTACTCTATATAGACCTACACTTTCTGGGATCCAGTGTTGAAACGCTAGATGAACGCCAAGAGTACAGAATGAAATCATTCGGTCAGTGTAAATGTTGTTCCTGACTGATGATGCTCCGTGTCGATTTAAGGGAATCCGCGGCCGAGTCGTAGAATTGTGCGATCTTGGGCTCGATCTTGGGCTTGATCCCAGCCGTGTCCCAATCCCATTTGTAATCCCATTCATCAAGTGACATAGCAACAAGCGGTAATAACATAACTTAATAGGGGGGTCTTAGGGGGGCCCGTGCCCACTCCCCCTGGTCTATGTTACACCCCACGGGGGCATTGCTAAGAACCGCGATGCATGGGGACCCCCGGCGGAGGAACAGTTCTCCCGTTTTATTTCCTTTTGAAAACTAAAGCTCTCTCCTGAACTGCTCTATCCTTTCGTGTGGCGTCTGGTTTCATGCCTTGAACTTGAAAATAGCTTCTGTTTTGCACTAACTAACGAAAAAGATGGAGAGTTGTCCTCGACGGGGTGTTGTCCCGAACCAAGCTCCTATTGGATAAAAAACCAATCTGTCAGCCGGAGAAGCCCGGATTTCCATAGAAATCTATGGATCATTGCTTAAAGCAGCATAACTTGCTTATTCATCTATATTAGTCTTCAATCTCTAATTAACTGTGAACCGGCGATTTAAGCGCATTACGGTCTCTATTTTTAACTATGGAGCGCTCATACCATTGGGTGGAGAGCGTAATGTTCTGATTATTAAGCGAGGACAAGACACTATCGGGGTCAACTCTACGTCCAATACGTTATGAGTCTTTTCCATCATGCTTCTTCGTACCTGCTCCGTAACGTATGACCGTCTCGTGAACGTTGCGACTGATTTGTCAGCAGCGCATTCGTGGGTGAGAAATTATGGGTTTGGCGGTTGTAACATGGCTTCTGCAACGACTATATCTATAGAGCCATCCTAATATTTACTTTCCTCTCATCAGGCGAGTCAGTAACCACATAGGCAAGTCGCGTCAATTTATTAAAGTCAGCGATCAAGCCAAGTCACATCATCTCAAAAACACAATTCTGTGGCTCATAGTCTTTACAATGTCCTCGCAGAAACTCATCACCGTCTTTGGCGCCACTGGTACGGAGATGCTCCCAGACCCACTACCCAACAGCGCCTGATTTCTCTGACACTGACGCCGGAGCCATCCCACAGGTGCGCAAGGCAGCGCAGTCGTCAAATCCCTCATACAGAGCAAGAATGCTGCCTTCAAAGTCCGAGGCATCACCAGGAACACCGAGTCCGCAGCAGCAAAGGAGCTCGCGAATCTCGGGGTGGAGGTTATTCAAGCCAATGGCTTCAACAAGGCCGAGATGGTCAAGGCTTTCAATGGAAGCTGGGGCGCTTTTGTCAACACGAACGCGAACGATCCCGTAAGTCTTGCACAGATCGTCCGAGCAAGCGACGCTCTACTCACATGTCCAGGCCTTGGACGGTCCGACCGGCCCAACCGACCTCGACCTAGGCAAGACCATTGTCGACGCCGCCGCTGAAGCCGGCGTCCAGCATTTCATTTACAGCTCGTTCGCATCCGCGTCTAAGATGACAAACGGCGCAATAACGGTTCCTGAGTTCGACAGTAATCCCATCCCCCAAAAGAACCCTCACATACACAAACAACCACATCTCGCATTCCCTTGTCCCTTCTAAGGAAGAATAACACCCGCTGACACCACCTCACCGGCAGGGAAAAACGCAGTCGAAGCCCACGCGCGCACCAAAAACTTCAAGGCCTTCGCCGCCGTCATCGCCGGCTGGTACATGGAGAACTATCTCGACAAGGCCTTCGCCGCCTTCTTCGGCGGCTTCCCCTGGACGGAGGACGCGGCAGGCTACCTGACGTTTAGCTCGCCGCTGTGGGGCGGGAAGGAGGGCGTGCCGTTCGTCAGCATCAGCGAGGACTTTGGCGACGTCGTGCACGGCATCTTCCTGCAGCCGGAGCGGTGGGACGGGAAAGTTGTGCAGGTTGTTAGCGACCCGATGGGGTGGGGGGACGCTGTGGGGATTTATGAGAAAGGTGGCGTATACATTTACATCCCCCCCAGCCTTCTTTTTTTTCTCCCCAGACAAGAAGCAACCAACCAACCATACCTTTCCCTTTCTCGATCTTCCTGGTTTGCAGTAAAGCAGAGCTGACACCACCCCACTTCAGTAACCGGCAAAAAATCCCGCTTCACCCCCCTACCCTCCTGGAAAGATTTCAATGACCAAGGTGTCAAGACTGGCATGGGGACCAAGCTGATATTCGGCTACGCACAGATGACCGGAGGCCAGGTTTACGGGGCGCCGACGGACACTAGCGCGGCGCGGGAGCTGAAGAACGTCGCCGCCGAGGCCAAGGGCGTGCCGAGCGAGGACGCGGAGCTGATGACCATCGAAAGGTTCTTCAGGGAGAATTTTGCCCAGGTGTGAGGGGTTGATGTAGTGCCGCTGGTGTGCTAGTGTGCTAGCCAGATCTTGGGAATATATTAGTGTAGAACACTATAGATAATACCACTTCCGCCCACGTGATTAAGGCTAGAACACGTTAGAATTATAGCCATAGTAGTATAAGAAGCTAGTAAGTGTCACGGTACGGCTACGGTGGTGGTTTTAGCCGGACCTTTAGTATTCAGTATCTTAGTTATTCCGCGGTCACGTAATGCCACACTAGGGTTTTAATTGCGCCCTACTCGTAACTTTTTTAATTCTTATACCTTATCTTATAAATTAGTTTAATTATCAGCTTCTAGCTTCTTTATATTAAGCCTTAACTCCTTATAATATCATAAGAGACTAACCTATTACATATATATATTCTATACTTTATTTTAGTTTCAAGATAACTAATTTAACTAATTTATTAATATAGAGCATTTCTATAGTGCTAGCGATTCTATAGCCACGCATATCAACATCAGGAATCTTGCGCGCCTGCGCTGTAAGCACTACCAGCAACTAACAAGAAAGTGCAAAACATCATCCCCCATTAAGGGCATAGATCCTTTCCGCATCCCTGCTGAACCAATCAATCCAGAAGCCGCAAGCCCCACCGCCATTTCAAAGCTAGAGCTAGTCCTCCTGCTCCTCCTCGTCTTCCATCTCTCCTGGCTCCATGTCAAGATGAGCTGTGACCTCCCCGTCGCCGATGTCTTCATCAGCGGACTTTAGCGCTTTCCCTTCAGGCGTAAGGGGCATCTGTTGAAGAACCCTCCCGAAGAACTGCTCCATATCCTCAATTTGGCCTATAGCCCAAAACGGACCAGCTGCATGACGGACAATATCCTTCTGCCATCCCTCGCGTCTGTACCTGTGGCGACGGAGAACACTAGTGACGAAATGGAAATGGAGGTATCTCAGCGCTGGGCGATTCGAGCCGCAAAATTGCAGCTCCGGGTCCTTGTGGATTGCTCTCCAGTCTATATACCCTGAGGCGGGATTTCCGACCATGCTGGTGTGTGAAGTGTCATCGAGGAATATCAGCTTAAGCCTTCTGTTGTTCGGATCGCTGACGTCCGCCGGCACGATTGCCACCTGTGCGCGATCGAAAGCGTGCTTAATGTCCTGGTGTAGGGATAGTCCGTCCTTGATGCTGAAGGTGTGTGTTTTCGGCCTCCGTGGATCGTCAAGGAGATGCTGCGTAGGCTCGCCGAAGAGACGTATAGCTTACCGATTTGGAAAAGAAGCCCGCACAATGTGCGCTGTTTTCATCAAGGCACGCGAGTGACAGAATTCGCTGGACTCGTAAACCACCGGACTTACAACTCACGCCTAAATCACCGAAATCTTTTAGATTTATCACGTCTCTAGAGATCTTTACTCTAGCCATCCTACCTCCAGATATAGCTTGCACATGTTTATATGGCAGCATACCATGATAGATTACGCCTATTCATGACCTCCCTAAGCTGACTGAAGACCTATCTGTTTTTGGAGTCCAGCAATTTCTGTCACCCAGATGGGTGGGTGTCCGTTCATCGACGTAAAGATTATCAGGCGAGAACCAGAAGCGGAGCTGCTTTTACTGCTCAGATATTTTGTGGTTGCCAGTGTTATGTCAAAGTGTCCGACCCTAAAAGGCACAGCACTGCAAGGTATCGAAACAACTAAAACCGCGTTCAAGCCGCTAGAGCCTCACTTCTACATTCTTAGCCCCTACGGTCAAGCACCGATATTGTTGGCCTGCGTGTATTACACATAACAGCTCTTCGACCGAGCCTTAAAAATCATCGTGCGATTAGCCGGGACACCTGATCTGCCTGTCACAAGGTGAGGTAACCATGTTTCAAGGCGCACAACCAACCGAAACTTGAAGGTATAAGCCATTCTAGGGACAGGACCGGCCCCAGAAGGCCAAAAAAGAAGGCAAAAACAGGACAAAACGTACAGCAGTAGGTATTCGCTAGTGGTCACCCACCTAACTACTAATCTACCGATTCAAAGCTTGATTGCAGGAGAGCGGACGGGATCCGATGTTTTCTTTGATCTATGGCCGTACGTGAGAGCAAACGGTGAAGTATTTGGTTTATATTCTCGAAACAACTCGACCCTTGGAGATGGGCATTGGCGCTGGTAGAAGAGGTGGGAATCTATAGTTGAGCCAACGTTTGTGCTAGAACTGATGGCAATTTTGGGGTCGCTTAAGCAAAACGGCACGCTAGCATTCTGATTACAAACACCGAGACAGGTTTCAGTCGCACTACTGTATAGTTAAAGCTATAGTTGCAGTACAAACAGTGGCATTTAGCCTTACTCTTCATACTCCTGGTAGTAGCATGTACAGAAGACTGGCAAGGAGCCCAACACCAACACACTGCCCAGAGTATCATACAGCATAGCATCGTAACGGACCTTTTATGCGTGGGCGTCATCCCGACTATGTATCCCAGCCCCAGCCTCAAGACCCATGAACGCCAATCCCCTCATGTTCCCATTTACTCCCCCTTAAGAAACACCCTCCTCGTCGACCCCGCCTTGCCCAGATCCCTGAACTCCCCACCACCGCCGCCATTATCCAGCTTCCGCGCCTTATCCATCATCCCCTCAACCCACTCCAATTTCTCCCCACTCAAATCCAACTTCCTAGCCGACAGCCCTCCAAGCCCAACATCCTGGCCTCTACTCCCCGTGCGTCCCGAGTCCGTCGTCGAGGGCTCCGAAACCGGAAACGCCGGACTCTTCGGCGTCGACGAGACCTGTTCCGTCGATGCTCTCGCCACGGACGCAAAACCCATGACGCCGTTCGGCGGCGGCGGCGGCGTATACGTCGGTGCCGCGCCGCTTGGGGAGCTGAACTTCGCGATCCTGGCACCGATGCCCGACGGCATGGTTGGCGTGCTCACCCCCGGTGTTCCGGTGCTTGGTAAACCATGCAACTCGAGCCGTCCCTCCGAAACCGTGCGCCTGCCGTGATGTTCGGCGTACTGCCTGAGATACTCCCCCAGATCAGCCCACCCGCCACCGACGCGCACCATGAGCCTCTCGCCGTTCTCGCCGACGCGCCGGATGAAGAGCTTGATGGGCTTGTCCTTGCCGGCCTGCGTGAGGTGGTACAGTCGGATCTCCGAGTCCGGGTCGCCGCGTCTGCGGACGCCGCGCGGGTCTTCGTTCTTGACGGGGGAGAGCGTCAGCGACGGTTGCTTGCTTGGCCGCGCGGCGCTGGGGGGTGAGGAGGGGCGGCTGTAGGATGCCGCGCGTGGCGAGCTTTCTTCAAGCGGCTCTGCCTCGGCCCCGGACATGAGGCGAATTGGTGCACGGATCAGGGTTATGATTCTGTGGATTTGTTGCTCGAGGTCGAGGACTGGTTCGGCCTTGCTTGCTGGGGACGACTGGGCTTGCTCGTCGGCGTGAAGCTCGTCTGCATCCAGACAAGCTTGGGAAGACCTCTGCGGCGGCCACTGTGGCCTCAAGTCTTCCTTCCGCCGGCGCTTCGCCATGGCGGAGTTCAGGGGAGGATGGGGCATTCGGGCAACCTGACGATTAGTTACCTGCCGGATAGTTGGTGAATCTTCGACACGACGGGAGGGCGTTGCTGGTGGTGAGGCAGTCGCGGACGAGGTTGCAGAGAAGGCAGGGCTTGACGGGATGCTCTCAGGGGTCTGTGGTCGTGGCGACTGGGCTTGAGCGGCAGGCGATGGAGACAACTCGTCTTCGATCGTCCCAATTGTTCCGGAGGATGCCGAGTCTTCGTACTCGTCGTCATACACTGAGAACTCCTGGACCGGCGAAGGAAAAGATGGCTCATCCCTCATCATCCCCGAACGCTGGGACGACGTAGACGAACGGCGCATCAAATAGCTTTCTAGCCGTTCAGCAGAAGCTTGAGACGCTTGGTGATACTGGCTTGCGCTCGAGCGCCGTCGTTCTAAGCCATCCTCAGACGTATCAATCCCGTACTCAGGACTCTGAGTTTCGCGGTCTCGGACCGACTGATGCTGAGGAAGCGAACATGCAGACGATGTACTACTGGTCCTTCGAATGGTGACGCTTTTGACCTGATATCAAGTTTAGTCTAATAAAAGAACCTATTGGGGTAAAGAACAGCATACCTGTGAACGAGGAATGGACTCGATCGAGGTTATGGAAGCTCTCTTCATCATCGTCTCGACAGGTCGATGAAGCGATGGAAGCCATGATGACGTCCCACTTGTATTCTCCCCGAAACTACTCATGGTCGATGGCTGTGTGGCGGAGTTAGGCGTGAGCTTCAATCGAGTGGTTGGACTTGCGGGCAGAACGATGGAATCGCTACCAACGATGTTTTCGGATAATGGACTGCCTGGTTTCCCCGGCTGGCTCGGCGTCGTATTTGGGAGTTCTCTTCTGTCTCCTACATGGGAGTTCATCAGAGAGCCAATAGTGTGCCCTTCAGCGCTTGCGTCGAGTTGGGCAGCATTCTCGAAGAAGCCACCGTTAAGCATCCCAATGGGCGATGGGTGGACAAGCTCGATAGATGGAACCCGCGCAAACAGCTCTGTTGGAGGCAACGAGGGCCGATCCGTACCCTGCAACGAAGCTACAGTGGGCTTCTTTCGCTGTTCGGAGGCCACTTTCATCTCAACCTCGAGAACGCGTCGCTGAGACACGACGGTCCATTTCGCGTAGTCGGCTTCAAGGCCCTCGAAGTTGTCAATCCAAGCATCCGGTATCGTGTCTTCACGACCTTCGAGCTGGTCCAGCATCCTGTCTAGCCGCTCCCCAAGACCGCCGACTTTGTCTTGCAAGACTGTTCGAATGGACTGGAGTGCTTCTGCCCAGCGAGTCGAGGAGTCGCCTGTATCATTGGCATCAGCTGGCATACGCATAGCGTCCCAGGCTAGCTGCAAAGCGGTCCTCGAAGTTTTGAGTTCCTTCAAATATCCCGGGACCTCACGAAGTACCGCCAGACGTAAAGTCCATGCATCCACCGATTGATTGAGCTGTGAGAGGTGCGGCAGGGCTTGGAGTAGCGTCTTTGTAATCAGTAGCGACACATCATCGAGTAACGTCAGAGCGGGGTGTTTCTCGCTGTAGCTTGAGGATGGCCTAGATCTGTTTTGACCGTGCATCTGAAGTACAAGGTCCTTAAGCTCGTCCAGCTCAAGGTCTTCCAGCTGAATTGCGATATCCCGAAGTCGTTCCTCGTACGCCTCGACCTGCGTGGATGGCAGGGAACCCCAGTATCTCAGTCCGCCGGCTGTATTGGCTGCTCCATTGCGCGCCTGCATGCCATTGGCATGGTTCTCCGTGCTCTTCTGGGAGTTCCCATGCTCCTCATCTTCCGGAGGCTCGAATGTACCCGCCCAACCCCATTGTTCTATCTCGGCGCACCACGCCCTGAGCTCAGCTGCCGCTTCTGCAACTCTGACACCGAGGGCCTTTTCTGCGGCGGTAGCGGCGTTGATATTCGAACATAGGCTGGCTTCCTCCTCATCGTCTGCTAAATCTGACGAAGCGTTGTCGGTGAAGATACACAAGGCTGTCGAGGGAGATGTGTCGCGGAGGAACTCAAGGCCTAGTAGTAGTGTCAGCTGCAAGCAATGAGATAGGACAAGTTTGATCGTTAGTTCGGTGCAGTGCTGTTTGCGCCGCCGGTACAGAAGCAGAAGCATTACAATGAAACTTTCCGCAAAGGTAATCCAGGAGAGCCGTATCCTACTCACTTGTGCCGTTGGCTGATCCGTCGTCGTGGGATTGTTTCCGAGCGGGTTTGGTGGGTGATACAGCCTCCTGTAAGCCGATCCGGCTCCCGAAGAATGCGGCGTCGGATGTACGTGCCATTAAGCTCTCTCTCTCACACCAAAGTGGACAGGCGAATATGTACAAAGAAGACGCAAGACGACAAGAAGGGTGCACGCTGCCGCCGATGCTGGTGTTGTTTGTTTGACTGCGCGGCGGTTGGTGTCGGGTATCAATATCAAAGCTGCAACATGGATGACATCGTGGGGAACTTCGCTGGGAGCTTCTGATGCCGATCCACCGACCCTAGTCAGGCACCAAGGCCATAGGTCCTTGGTGACAGCCCAGTGCTCTTGACTCCTAACATAATCCAAAGTCTTTCTTGCAGCATGGCTGCTCTACGCTTAAACAGTCGAAAGGCACGACAGTACACTTGCAATACTTGTACTGTTACTGAAGTGCCCGAAGTCTAAAATCCGCCTTACCGCCCAATACTTAGCATCTACTCATGTATGCACTATCCAAAGAGTACGCAGCGCTGAATTTGGCCCTCAAAAATGGCATTCCCGCCGTCATGTGTGGCTTGAATCTACTTAGTATCGTGAACGAGGCCACAGAGTCTATGGAGCCTCGCTCTTGCTCTATCTTCATCATCCTCGGGTCCATCCCCTTAAGCGTGAACCGTAGCCTCATCATCCCCGATAGCAGGCCAAGCTGTGGCGCTTCGTCGAAGAGCAAGGAACCGCTAGAGGGTCCCTCGCCCAGCCCTTTGTGGACGCAACCTCAATGCTTCTGCTTCGCCTTCTCCCGTACCAGTGCATCAAACCTGCAAAACGCCGTCAATCCAACAATTCTTCAACACTTCATGAGGGAGACTCCACCTCTGCAACGACCCATAGCCCTCAATGAAACACGACCCCATCCACATCCACCAAAGCCTGCTTAGCAGCGGCACAGAATGCCTCCCCAACCTCCTCACCATGACCACCACCTCGGCCGCATGAATCCCGACCATCAGCCACAGCACCGCCGGCTGGATGCCCGCAAAGTAGCTCGAGCCCGGAACGTGCTTCAGCAGGTAGTCATACACCACCGAGCCGGGGAGGACGTTGCCACGCCGGGAAAACACGACATAGGTGAACAGACAGAGCCCGAAAACGACAGCGTGAAACCCCTTGGGAGAGCGATACTCCTTGACCGTGACCTCGCTCCTCCCGAGCCCGGCGATGGCCTCCCTGTCCATCTGGACGACGCGCTCGCGGGCTTCCTTTAGGGACGAGAGCGGCGGGTCGAGGGGGATGGTGTACAGCGCGCCGCCGCATCTTACGTGCAGGCTGTTGAGGTCCATTTTTTCTAAGCGAGCGTTGCGGGCGGAGAAGGAGGAGAGGCCTTTGTAGTGCTCCAGATAGCGGATTACCTCACGCGCGGGTTAGGATGTCGTGGTAAGGAGGGACATGATGATATTGGGTACCGAGTCTCTGTGGTCGGCGTTCATGTGTGTGACGATGCGCTGCTGCATCGCTCGCTCTTTCTCATCGGCGGGGGTCGATGGATCCATCTTGATTGAGATCTATAGCGTCTCTATATGTCTGGGTTGATTTCGGAGTGTGCAAATGATGAGTCTAACTGGGAAGATATCGGAACGGTGACGGATTGGTAAAATAACAGGAAAGATGACTGACGGGAACCGAATTTAGATAATACAACAGTTCTATCTTTACCCGAACACTGCAATCTAGATAATGAGGCTCGTTGGCAAAGAACGGTGTATCTACAGTCTTGATTACAGATCTGAAAGAGTTGACGGCCCTTCGTCGTGGGTTGTCACGTGCATGCATCAACCACCACGAAGTCACTGATCGCCCATCCGGACTACAGCCAACTGTGTTCAGGGATTCTTCACCTGCAAAGCGACTGTTACAGGTAGATCTCGATAAAAGGTTGACTCAAAAGTCACATTAACGAGAATATATATTACATGGTCAATGGAGATGATTGCGGTTGCAGCCAGTTTGTCCAGCAGTTATTGCAGTATGTTCGACGTTCAGTAAAGTGAGGTAAGATACACTCTACACGAGGGGCGTTATTCCCGGGACCTCCAAAACGCCAAACAAATGCGGCCAGCCAGTCCTGGCACCAGAAGCCCCAGCAGATCTATGAACCCAATATGCAGGCCCGTTTGCAATCATGTCGTATCCCATGCCCTCATAAACGTACCCATGCCCCGCTTCCCACATAATCCTGCCCCCCAAGCGAGACACCGCCACACCTACGCCGCCTCCTGATGTTTCGCACTGCTCCCCTTCTCCCTGAACGTGCTGACCGCCGGAATATCCGCCCTCAGCCGTTCCTCCTGGGTGCTATACGCCTTGGGCGTCAACTTAATAAGCGTATGCAGCGGCACCTCCATCCACGGACTCCTCTCCTGCGGCACGTTCATAAAGTAGGCATAGATACACCGCAGAATCGCCTGATGCGTCACAATGAGGATGTTCTCGCTCCGCTCCAACTCCATGATGATCGGCTCGAGCCGGATGACGACGTCCCGGTACGACTCCCCGCCCAGGTAGCGGTAGTTGTACTTGTCCTCGTCGCGCTGCTTGAAGTCGTCGGGGTAGCGCTCTTCGATCTCGGCGTAGGTGAGCCCGTCGCAGACGCCGGAGTCGAGCTCGTCGAGGGCTTTCCATTCCAGCTTTTCGAACTCGAGGAAGCGCGCCGTGGCGATGGTGCGGCGGAGTGTGGAGGTCCAGACGGTCAGTTTGCGCGCGTCGCCCACGGATTGCTTCACCAGGCCCGGGAGCGCGCGAGCGTACATCTCGCCCCGCTCGGAGAGCTCGGCGTCGCCGCCGATTTTGCCGTTGAGGTTGTATTGGGATTCGCCGTGCTGGTGTCTGTTAGTTGAGGGAACGGGAGGGAGTCGGAACTGCATAAACGCACCCGCGATAGCCAGATGGACCGAGGCCTTATGTGCAGGTTCATGAGGTAGTAGACAACCCGGCTCTGGAGGTAGTCTTGGATCTGGTTGATGATGACATGCTTCCCCACATCTATGAGCTTGACGTATGTCAGGTCGAACTCGTCCTCGTCTATCGTCTGGTAGACCCGCTCGTAGTTGCGTATCCGGTTGCGGAAGTCCTGCGCCGCAGACTCTGGATCTTGTCCAACGTAGTCCGGCGATGTGGTCTTCACCTCCAGAATGTTGCTCATGATGGTGTCCTCATCGTCGCACTTGGACTCTACGAACAGCGTTTCGATTCCTTCGGCGTCGCAGCGCTCTTGTATCCAACGCCGCCGCTTCTTCGTTGAGTTCGTGGCGTCTAGTATCGCGATCAGGCCTTGGCCTTCGGCAAACCACTTGCACATGTCGTTGACTGCCGCTTCGGCCGCTGCTTTTCGTAGTCGCTCGCCCTCTGTGTTTGATGTGTCGAAGAAGTCGGCAGACGGAGCGGGTGTGTTTGTGCGGCGGTATTGGCCAACGTTGAAGGTCTTTGCTTTTATGGAGAGCCAGTGGAGGTAGCGGACGACTGCTCGCAGGGTGCATAATCAGCGGTGCTATAGTGAGCGGGTGAAGATCTCCAGGCACGCACCTTTTTGCGCAATGAGGCTCTTCCCTCTGGCCGGCAGCCCAACCATGACGACACATATCTTTGTATCCTCTGCCTGGACGCCGACGCCGTTAGTCTTCCTGGATGGAGTCATGAATTCGCCCGTAGGCACGCGCCGCATGTCGTGGTTGAACTCCCCGTTGACCGTCATGGTTGGAAAGAGTGCGGATGCAACAAAATGATAGACACTGAAAGCGAAAGACGCGGAGACAGCTCCAGCAGCAAAGAGCGGGGTTGATTCAGGAAGTCAAAGAGAGGAAGCAAGCCAGTGAAGCAAGCAAGCAATGACGGCGCAGTCAAACGGAGAGGTTCCTGGAGTTTGAGTGACAGTCGTCCAGCAGGTTTGACAAGCTAGGGTTGACAACGTTGGACCGTTCCTGGGGGAAGCAAAAGGCGGAGGGGATGATGATGGTTTGGCAGGTGTTCGATTTTAGCCCGGCTTCAAGCGAGGCCGATCTTGCAACCATGCCCCGCATAAACATGGCGCAGGTGCGAGAGCGAGAGCCCCCTTCGGCGTCCCAGAAACGCCTTCCCGGCCGCTTTGCCAGATCCACGTTGCAGAGATGAATGCCGGGACGTTTGCGCGCGAGAGCCGAGGTGCCTTTTTTCCTTTGAAGATGTGCTCTGCGCACGGTGAGGCCCGTTGTTAATCAAAGATCGGCGGCAGCTATGGTTTCATGCAAAGGGTCTCTCTGGGTATCCATCAGGAGACAGCATCGGGCTACTCAGTTACTTGATCCTCTCTTTGCTTTCGCAGTCGTTGAAGCATGTCGTGTGCCCTGGAAAGCGTGACACCGAGGGTAGGTGGGAGCTAAGCCGGGTTTATCCACTGGCGTGATGCTTGTCCGCAGCCACTCGGCGAGGCCCGGGAGGACGACCGGAGCATTCCTCCAGCGTTGTTGAGAATGGAAGGAAGATGCGCCGCCCATCTTCAACAGTGCTACAGCACGGAAAAGAAAAGCTGATGAGGAAGAGAATGCAATAGAGAGAGCTAGCCACTCACCCAGCTAATGGAGTAATTTCTCGCGCCCGAGTCTCCCATGTCTGCTCAGTGCCTGCCCGGTCGGCCGGTATCAACGAGGAGTTAGTGCCGGCAGATGCTGCAGCTCAGATGGTTGAATAAATTAAGCTGTTACTTGTGCAAGAGTTCTTCCCTCTAGTTCGCGCCTGGTTGTTTGCAGTCGGTTTCGGACGTGGTTGAGGAATGCCTCAACCTTTCACAGATGTTGATTGCCTAGCTTATTTCTTTTCATGCGAGATAAAGCCTTATCATCAGGGGGAACACTGCGCGTCATATCAACAAGCACGCTCTTGACATTCTTCTGTGAGCTGCTATATAGTGGTATTACAGTAGTACACTTGATGGCACGTTGAATGGAAATGTGTTCAGACGCTTTCGTGGTCATCTGATGGCGCATGTTGAGAAAGGCCCACACCGCTCGTAACAACCTCTCATGCTAGACAGCATATGGTATCAGGGGTACTGGAGCCCTCCCTCCCGTGCAGACATAGAACGCCAGTGGTGTGGTCCGACAAGACCTGGTAACGCCAATCCATACCTCGCTCCGCATGCGATAGACAGGCGCGGAAAATCAAGCGTTTGCAGGACCTCCGAACAAGCTGAGCGAAGGCTCTCCTTCAGCCTCCGCGGGTGTTGCAACTCGGACAACATCACTTAGAGCTGGCACCCGCTTACCTTTCTTAGTAGCGGGTTTAGCTTTCTTAGGCGTCGGCTTCACGGTTCGTTGGCGCTTCGCCGGGCTCTCCAAAGTCTTATCACCGTTGCTTTGGGTGTCAACGCTGTCGATGCGTGCCTGACCGCGACCAGGTCTGCCAAAGACCTGCAGCGGAGTCTGCAGCCTAGCCATCTGCCTCTCACCGAACGCCTCCGCCGGATCGACAGGAATGGCCGGGGCCTCCATCACGATGTCCTTGATCTTCTGGTCGTCCTCAAGCGTCTTCGTTTCTTGGTGCTCAGTCCTTGTCATGGCCTTTGCTCGCTCGAAGATTGCTTCTTCGACGGTTCCCTTGGCCACCAGCGTCTCCACATACACTGGCCTCGTTTGACCGATCCTGTGTGCACGCTTGATGGCTTGCGCCTCGATGTTCGGCCGGTTGCACGGGTTGATGAAGTAGATCCGACTTGCGCTGTTGATGTCGAGACCCAGGGCACCGCATCTGATGTCTAGGAGCATGACCCTTATAGTTGGGTCTTCGCGGAACGCTACGACGTACTGCGAGCGAAGCTTGTTCTTGAGTGACTTTGCGTAGATGCGGTGCTTGATGTGGAGTAACTCGAGGCATTGGGCGATGTAGTAGGCATTGTTATCACTGTCGTAGAAGATGAGGATCTTCTCCTGCTCATGGTGGAGTCTGATCTGCTCGAGGAGATAGCTGAGCTTCGAGGAGGTCGTGCCGATGACGCTGGTTTGTTTCAGCGGCGAGTCTTCGCTCAACTCGTGGTCGGTCTCATCTTGGGCGATGCGCTTCTTCGGCGATGCGGTTCGTAGCGCTATACTAGCTCCGTCGCCGGCACCAGGCGCACAGGCCATTGAGGCCCCCTTTTTTGGGCTTGTCTTTCCTGGCGTAGAGACAGGGTGCCGCTTCGAAGCCGCAACTTCCTCCAGAACACATGATGATGGAACGCTCTTGGATGTCATAATTTCGTTGTTTTTCTTCTTCTTGACCTCGGCGGTTCGTTCCTCAACCTCATTTATTTCTGCCTTGGCGGCGTTGCCAGCTGCCTGAAGACCGTGAGTAGGATCTGTAGCGGACAGCTGGCTGTCGACAAGCGCTTGCGCCTTGAGCAGCTGAGTTATTCCGACCAGCAATGGCGGCGCCGATCCTGATCCCCCAAGCGACCACGAAGCAGCTGAATCCCTTGGCCAGTCTTCAACGAACATGCCGACCTCATGCGCCCAGCTGAGGGCCTTCCAGCCCGGCGATTCAGCCGCGACCTTGGTAAGCGCGATGCTCTCTTCAAGGAGCCGGCGATCCGTGTCTGTACAGGAAGTATCCTCCTTCAGTAAGTACTCTTCGCTAACCTTGAGCGTTTTCTGAACGTCTTCCTCGCTGAAGCCAGTCCACGTGAAGTTACTCTGTCGGAGGTTGGTGATTAGCTGGTAGCGTGCTTTCCGACTGTTTGGGTGGAAGAGATAGTCAGTGTCGGTCCTCTCGCTCGTGACGGCGTTCGCTCGGAGGACCTGGATGAACAGATTTGCCGTGAGCTTGTCGTAGAATGAAGGCTCCAGCAGAACGACGCGATGGTGTAAGGGAGGCAGCGCGATGTCCTTCTCAACATCTGCAAACCGTGACTTCACCACCAGCTGCTCCAGAGCTCTTCGCAGACAAAGTGAGAAGCCTGAGTATGTCCGACGCGTGAGATGTTCATGTCTGTATACGTAATCGTCCCAGTAGATCCTCTCTTCGCGATCTGACGTGGCCCATGGCTGAACCTTCAAAAAGTTGGTCGCGAGTGATCCCAGGCTGCTGATGGCATCTGATGCGTCTTCAAGTATGCTGAAGTCCTTGCGTTGCTCCAGCATCATCTCGCGGCTTTGGCGGACCTCAACATCGGCACCATCATCGTGGACCGCAAGATCGACTTCAACTCCCAGCAGTTGATCTTTAGCAGGCGTGCCGCTTACGACCCACCGCCGATCTGCGATGACCAGCTTGTCTGCCACAGTAACCGCGTGGGAGCTTGCAGAGGAGAAGTTGTGGCCTTCGTCTATGATGATCCGAAGCCAGTGAAGTTTCTTCAGAGGCGAATCGTACACGTTCTTTTCCCGGAAGCAGTAACAGTCAACAGTACGTGAGCTGCCGATGTAGGAACAGTTGCAGCCAAGCTGGCGACCTTTATGTGTTCGCCTCCCTTGCTTGTCTGAGCCATCGCTAATTTCTCGTTCGAACCGAGGTCGGCTGAAAATGACAAGGTCGTACGTGGAGAGCTCGGCGACAGATGGTAACTTCGTCGTCGGCTGCACTGCGAAGAAGACGCGGAGATAACCGTCCACAACGTGCTTTTGTATTTCGGCCTGCCACTGGTGTACTAGATTTGGCGGCACTACCAGGATGGTGCCACTGCACATCGTGATCTCACGAGGGCTGGGCAGACTTCTCCTCTGCGGTCTGGGCGGCTTCGCAGGTATGATATAGCGGGCTGAGGCAGCCTCAAGCTCATTCACGCATCGCGTCATAGCTTCACCTGTCTCATCCTCAAGCCGTCGGAAGAACGCTTTCCACGGAATGGAATGGCGGTTCGCAGTGGCGACGGCCATATCTACAAGACTTCCCACTTTCTCGCGGGTTGTCGTACTCTGCTGATACTGTGGAGGGATGTGAGGGAGGTGATCTCTCGTGGCCAGTATGACTGCAAGGCAGATGAGAGTTTTGCCCAGACCCTAAAAAGTCAGCGGCGCCTAGTCTGCCTACGGGTCAGGATAGATCTACCATAGTTTCTGCTAAAATGCCTCCCTTGTTTGCTTCGTAGTACCGTGGGTTCTTCAGAAATATTCCAGCCTGCGCCCAGTAGTAGAACGGCTGTCCATCTGGTGCGTGCCTAAGCTCGAGTCTGGGGTCCAGTTGCAGCTCAGGCGCCGATTCTCGCTGGACCATCAAGGCGGCTGATCGTGCTTGGTACGGATACAGTGCCGTCTTGAGGCCAGACACCCACGAAGCAGAATCTAACAGCTCCTCGACGGCGAGTCTTGAGTACTTGTCTTGTATTCGTTCCGGCTGTGGGGACGGAGACGGCAGTGTGTTGAACATGTAGAACAACGACTGCTTATCTGCTGTAGCCCAACGGTCGAAGTGCTGCTGCTCATGCGCGGAATCCGGGTCGGACCAAGCTTGGGGAGATACATTGATAGATGCCATGAGCGTGTCCAGTGCCGAGTTGCGGGAATTGCTGCTGCGTTCGATGCGACTTCTGCCGACGTCGTGAGGCAGTAGATATATCCGAAAGGCTGTTACCCGATCGGCGCATATCTCCTTGATGTACACTTTTATCCGTTTCTCAAGCACCAGCTTCTGAATCGAATGCCATACTTGATCAAAGAAATCCGATTTGCGCATTGAGATAGGCATCGCCCACTCGGTCCACCGCTGGCTCGCGTCATCCTGCTCGCTCGCCGTATGTAAGACGTAGCCGCGTCTAAAGAGGACGCCCAGTGGAAGATAGTCTCTTGCAAGATCGAGCGACTTGGCCTTTGGTTGAGTTGGTTGAGTTGGTGGAGGCCACGTCAGGTCACGCGGAAAGTCGAGAGATGGCAAGGTAGAGGGTGAAGATGCCTTATAGCAAGCGAGAGCATCATCATCAGAAGCACCGGAACTGTGAGAGAGATTGCTGGATGATTGAGGTAGCTGAGTCCAAGACCAAGACGAAGACGGAGGACATGCGGGTGGTGTAGCTGACTCCAGCTCCATACCTACTCGAGCGCCCAGGAACAGCGACGGTCATGTGCGTGTTGGCCGGCTGCAGACCATTGCCAGCGGCAACAACTGGCTGTCGGTCAGATCTCTAGATATCCAGTGGCAGTGGCACCTTGTAGCACGCTTGTAGCACGGATATGGATGCCTTGAGCATGAATATAACTGAGTAGAATCGAGATCTCTGCCTCTGCCTCTGCTGGAGACTCGAAGACTGAGCAAGCCACCAAGGGAAGACTAAAACAATCGCGGCTCCGCCTAGAGGTATGCACGAAATTGAAGATTGAAGTGAGGATGTCTGGCCGTGACTTTTTCAGCCTTCCCCTTTGCACCCAGATTCCGCAAGGGAAGACTCGGAACTTCTTCGGGCTTTACCTCAGCTTCTCCAGACTTCACTTCCACATTCCCACACTCCCACCGTTGTTTGTCATGAAGACTCGAACATGATGTGGTTTTACAGTTGCCCACTCCAGTCGGAAAGTGATAGCCCATCAGCAGCATGACGAACGCCTTGCGCTTGTGAGATACTCTGCCCGTCAACTTCGAGTCTCTCATATCCCGTCTCCTTGCTGTATAACTGGCAGCTCCGATGGGATGCTGATGATGGCGTCTCTTTCTGTCGGAACGCTTGAATCACCCTCACCTTCCACGGATCTAGCAGCCTACCGCACAGATCCGGCATGAAGCCAGCTCCCAAAATTGCTTCGGCGCAGGTACTGACACTGCTCAAACAGAGGTAATTGCCCTGGCCGCATCGTTCCTTGCAGCAAAGAGAACCGAAGGCCGAAGACCTGCGATTCACCTCCGCACGGCACCTCATGCGTTGCGGTGATGCAGAAGCGACACTTTTGGCTCTTCCCTCTGCGGAGTACGATGTCCTTCGATCCAGGCTCTACCTTCAGGCCGAGGTCTTCCACCGCGAGCTGATGTTCGAACTTTGCATACCGCTAGAGTGACTCCTCTGCTACCTCCGAGGAGCAGGAGCGATAATTCGTGGCCACGCAGACCCAAAAAGCTGTGTGTAGGGGGGGCCACAAAGTCTTGCCCCTGCCTTCACTCTATCGGCCGTAGGCAAGAGCAAAGGGTATCGACGCAGCCAGTGCATAGTATCCATCTTTTGCGGGGGTCCCAGCATGCTGGGGTTGCAGTCTGAGTGGAACGAGACATGTGGCTTGGAATATCTAGGCCAACAAGCTTCCTACAACATGGATCTGGCCCATCAAAAAGTCACCATCAGACCACTGCACACTACTCATTGGCCGTGTCAACACACTATGACCACTATAACGCCCGACTCAGGAGATGACCAAGGATCGAGGACTCTAGAGGGTACGAGAAGGAGTGCTGGAAGGAGTATAGAGTATATACTTGATGGTAATAAGCATCAGATTTGCAGAACGAGATTGCTAAAGCGTGTATGCTTCCATTGATAACTATCTATAGTACACTGCGCCGACACTCGAGTATCTCGAGAGTTCATCAGTTTTCGAACACCTTGCCAGCAAGGACTGTAACTGTCGCTTATCTCCGAGCCTTGTGACGTGGTCAAGACCGGAACTTGGGAGAGATAATGACAGATGGCCTCGAAATGTGGCTGAGGGAAACGTGGATGCTGATGACTTCGGGGGCTCTGCCTCTCACGAGTTTGCGACGATCTCCGCTGGCCATCACTATAGTGCTCTTATGCTCGAAGCTCCATCGATCCGCTCAATGGTACAGACTGCCACGAATATCTTTTGTCAGAGTTACGCCTATGTCATTCCATCACGGCGCCCTTGAGCGTCTCTTTTCCGTTGTTGCATCTCTTCGAACTGCAATAGAGCAAGTCCCTGTCAAAAGTCATCGTTTTCCATCTCTTCCTGATCCTTGCAACTGCCTGTGGAGTAAGCCCGCTTGGAGTACGTTACTGCTAGCTAAAAGTCCAAGCACCGCTCTCGGTTCATGCACAGGGGTGCCAGTAGCTAGAGGGTGTAGTTACCTCCTTACCGCCGCCTGAGGGACGGGCTTGGCCAACGCTTAACAGCACCGGCTTCCTCCAGTGCGAGCCGATAGTATCTTGGACTGCCCTGTCGTACCCTTGTCAGGTAGCTGCTGCCTGAGGAGCCCGCCTCTGGCCCTACCATCGGGACATTGCCGTTCCAAAGGCGCCTAAAACCCGCTTGGGATCTGGCTCCGGCCCGTTCGAATGAAAGGCTGTTGATTGCTGGCCGTGGGCCATCGCTTTTGCAGGACAAGTGGGGGTAAGCCTATGCTGATAGCCGCCCTCGGGCGTGATCGGCGGATGGTATCCTCCTCCTGAGAGGCGTATCCTGTTCCTTATCTTCAATGTTCAATATGTCTGACTTGTGCGTCGCCACCTTCGTCTGAGGGAGCTGCGTCTCTGTAAAGTGTCAAGTAGCGCGCCGAAAGAGCTACCTCTCGGCCGCGTGATGATATGGAGCGCTGGATCGTCACTCAGTGACTCAGGCCAGTTAACGGATAGGATTGACGCAGCCAATGTGTTCCAAACCGTCAGTGATGTCTCTGCAATCGTCTTGGTAGTCGAGCACGAGCCTAGGATCGCATGTCTTTCGTCGCAGTTTTGACCCTGCTGCCGCTTCGAGGGCGAGTGGGATACTGTAAAAGATAAGAGTAATCCTGATGAGTTGCCCTTACTCGACAAGCTTGAGTTCGCGCTTCTTGGTTTGATTATTATCATTGTTCTTGTCGTCTCGTCCCTCTCTTTCTTAGGTTTCTCTGGAAATGTTCCTGGTGTAGTCAAGCGGTATCAGCAAGACTAGTCTGCGACGATATTCCCAAGTGTTGCTACTGTAGGAAGGCTGTGCAAACCTGCTTCTGAACGTATTAGCATCTCCTTAAACGGCAACGGGAGCGTGCCAGATATGTTTGCAGTCAGCCCCTGTTCTCGTTCAGTCTGTGCAGCCTGTCGTTGCAGAGAAGGCTACTATACTTTGAAAGTAGCCAAAGTCCATACTGGTTTGGAATCTGACAGACTAAGAACGTCAGAAAGTGGCTCGTGCAGTCTGTGTGGTGGCATGCCAGATGGATATGTTTCCGGAGCCTTCGGGAAAACCCACACGTTTCACCCTTCACTTTTTTTTATCCACCCGATCTTCCGCAAACCCCTAGAACAAGATCATGCAAGTACCCTCTTCCATCACGCAGACAGCAGTTCCCTTCTAAGATATACAGGCGAACCATCGGAACCATCGACCAGCCAATCATCATGCCGCAATACGATTGGGACCAGTTCCTGGCGTTGCTTACCGAAGCCGAAAAGCGTCGCATCCTTGCGATGTTCTGCTTCGCCACAGCACCTCTCAGCGTACGTTCTGCAAAACCTCTCCACTTGTCCCAAAGAGCAGGTGAAATGAAGTATGATCTATTGACGTCTTTCCAGTGCGATTGGGAGAAAGTCGCCACAGCGACTAGATCCGCTTCAGCCGCATCCGCTCACAACCTTCACACCAACATGATACGTAAGCTCAGAGGCGCTGTACTCAAGGCCACTAAAGGCAACGGCGAAACTTCTGCTGCCGTGGCGAACGAAACCCCAGATACCACGCCCATCGCGCCAAAGATACCAAAAACGCCCAAGAAGTCATTCAAGCGCAAGACTGAGGACGAGACTGAGGACGAGACTGAGGATCCGAAGCCAAATAAATTTCGCAAGCTGGACTCTACCCGTGAGTTCGAAACCTCCATGAAAGGAGGCAGATCTAACCTGACAATACAGTGCTCACGCGGTTCGACAGGGATTTGATGAGCTCGATGCGCAAGGAGGAGTAGTCGTTTGGAGTCCAACGTGTCTCGGCTAACACGTCTTTGGCGATCGTTTCTGGGGACTGGTCACGTTGGACGATACGATGGATTGGGGAGAACATGCTTCTGTACTTATATCACGTCTACTCGCTGGCCCAGCTGTGGCTTCAGCATCTGCCTTCTAGCAGCACAACAAAGACCGGCTCAGCCGTCTCATTTCCGTCAACCTGAGTCCCCTCATAAACAAACCGCAGTGAGCAACCATGCAGAGACGAGAACAACAAAGTACCACCAAATAGACTGTACAAGCCTTTCATCGGAACGTCCCCACAAAGGACGAACAACATCGACAGCCTGCTCCGCCACACACAGCTCCGGCCTGACCGTCTTGTCAGCCATCCGAACAGCCCTCTGAGCGACCTTCGAAGCTTTCCTTCGTGCATCTTCAGCCGCTCGAGCTCCTCGCACCGGCTCTTCCTCAGCTGTCCGAATCGTTCGCGTCGTCTCTCCCTATAGCCACACAGCTCCCTCCCGCTGCCCTCGAACCTTGCTTTCCCTCCGCCACCTCTCCTCCTCCAGCACCTCCCTCACCATCCGCATCCTCTCAGACTCCGCCCTCACATCCCTTCGTATCCTCTCACTTACCTCCTCCTTCCTCCAAGATGACCGATGCCACTCAGCCCCCTACCTACACAGCCTTCCACCCTTCTCACCCTCCTCGGCCCACCGCCTCAACTGCACAAGATCGACCTTCGTCCCCCTTCTTCTTCTTCTCCTTCTTCGTCGTGGGCGCGGTACGTCATCGTCTGAGCTGGAGCTGAAAAGGCTCCCCACGCAGCCACGCGAGACAGCACCGGTCACAGGCTTCTTCTTCGCGGCGGAACTTGGCTTGGAGGCGCTGAAGGCGCCCAGTTTTGCAGTTGCAGCGGTATTCGTGCTGGGGGAGGAGCGTGCAAAAGGAAGAGGGCGAGGGGATTGATACTAAGGGTGGTGTGAGGGGAGGGGTAGGGGTAGGGGGAGGCGTAGGTGGCCTGTGGAGTGGGGGAGCTGGGGGAGCTGGAGGAGCCCAGTTTATGGGGTGGAAGTAGAACATCGTAGCGGTGATGGCGGGTTCAGGTTATGATAGTGGAGGTGGTAGACAGACTTAAGGATAGTGATACGATAGGAGAGTAGGCTGGTATGTTGTGCGGCATGGAGTCTTGGAAGATTGTTTGGAACAAAGCAGTTGTGCGGGATGAATGAAGGCGCGGTAGCGAGATGGAAAGGGCACTTATATGGTACAACTGATGTTTGCGAAGTTGTAGGGCGGCTCCGAAGCTCAACGGATACTACAACTGGGATTGGAAATCTGGTGGAGAGGCAACCAATGTCCTGTCGCCCATGATGCATGGAAAAGTCCAAACCTTCATAGTATCACCTCATCTTTCCGCAATCCCTTAATCCTCCCACAAATGTCCTCCGCCAGCGAACCTGTGTGACTTCCCGCCGCACCTCATGTTCTAGTCTCTTCAGAGTAGTTCGCGTATGCCGACCGTTCCAATAAAGACACGTTGAAAGCCTCCAAGGTACTCGCATGCAAACTTCAGGAAGTGTATAGTCAGACTGTCATTGAGGCTCGTGACAAATTTGAGCTCCTGCTCGGTGAGTTCTATCTCTCCTTCTCCCAGCGGCAATCCCGTGTCATAATTGTGGTGGTGATTTCGACTTGATATGGCTGCCGGTCCGGTCACTTCGTACTGTGATGCTTCAAACAAGATGGGTGAGTCTGTCGCATCGTCCCTGACGGGCTTTTGGTGTTGTGGGAACGTCGTTGAGCGTTTCTTGCCTCGAACAAGCGGCTGGAAATCGCGCGTCGCCTGGCCGTTTCGTCGAGCGTCGTTGCGAATGTCGGGACGAAGAGAAGGCGGCAAGAATGATAGGTCGTGATTTGCTGTAGTGAGGACACGCAGGTCCAAGACAGAAGGTTCACCTTGCCTTGCGTGTCGTGAGATTTTTGGGGGAGGTGTCTTTTGAGCGCTGATGGGGTTGAATGTTTGAGAGTGTAGTGGATGGGTTTCAGAGCCGCTATCCGGTGATGATCGTAGGGGCGGCATGGTTGCGAGCAGAGCTTGATGCCTGAAGGTATTGATTCTGATAGTGAACGCTTGATAGATGTGTGACCCCGTGAGGTACTACAGGACCGTCTGGAGAAAATCGCGGAAGGCGATCGAGCAAGTCAAGGATATCTTCCTGTTTCAGCAGCAGATCCTCCCCTTCGGGAATCCGAGTTTGTAAGGAGAATGTTGCAAGTTGAGCTCGCACGATAAACCGCACGCTAGAGCATACGTCCACAATGCCAGTCACGCAAGCACAGAAAACACGACACGGCGGAACAACTGGGTAAAGTGAGAGTTGGCGGTGAACGCGAAAAGACTAAATGATCTGCCGATGGTTCATACGTGTTGACACCAATTGTTGGGGTTTCAAGATGCAAACGTCCGTGGAGAACCTCAGGAGGATGCAGATTCAGAGCCAAATGTGAAGAAGTTCGCCGAGTAGCAGCAGTAGCTCGTCCCCCAACAATCCAAGCCTGTAGAACACACTGAGTAGGTGGAACTCGTCTAATAAGACCAACATAAAAACTGCAAGGCAGGAGAGTACGGAAAACATCATGCAGAGTGAAAGTTAATTGAAACGAGAGTTGATCAGCAATGTAGTAGCATAAGATGCCGCTCTCCAAGTCGCGACTGCTGCATCTGGCGCATGTGCTGTAAGATGGCAGGCAAGAGCGGCATCCACGCCTCGCTGGGCCAGCTGCAAAATCTGTCAAGGCCACGACGCAGCAACATAAATTGTGCGAGGGCATCCAGAGCATATTGAATTGTCGGCGATACATCACTACGAAACGCGCTGAGTAAGTGAGTTTTGTTCAAACAAACCGACCTGGGTGCAGTGAGCAAGAGCGAGAAGCCCATGACGGCGTTAGAAACACGACAAGGTGGAAGAGTTTACTGATATGGAGATGCGAGGCAAGTTTTCAGATTACAGAAACCATAGTCAGCGTACATTTTACTTTATGGGAGAAGCGCGGAAAGATACAGTGCGCAACTTTGGAACTGTAGTTACCAACAGGGGAAGAGATTTCCCGGGGATCCTTGGAAGCTCCAGTTCTTTCGGAATGTTCCACGGTTTCCTCCACACAACACAGAGGGCTCCAGTGTATCGACAATGAATGTCAGACAAGGTAGCATGCACACCACCAGGACCACAACCAAAAGAGTTCGGTCGTCCTGCCATCTTCATCAGTAATACTGGAATGATGTGCTGCACGCGACTCCGCCACGCCGAATCCTCCTTAAGAGATGGGACTTTTAGTCCGTGTTGCAGGCACGAGGGATGATAGTGGAACCATGATGCCGAATCTTGATACAAACCAAACACATGGATGTGTAATAAGTATGTCTTCTCTAAATATCCAGGTGTACCAAAGAAGAACAAGTACTCCCAAACGCTCTCGGACGTCCCGATCAACTGTCCGTACCCAGGTCATGAACCGTCAAACCCAACACAGGAGTGATTCAAACTTATTCACTGCGTACAAAACCCGTCGTCAGCCGGCATCGATCATGCACTAATCGCCCGTTATTCTCTGCCCCAAGGAAGTAAATCCACAAAGGAAAGACTGGACTCACTATAGCGACAGCGTCAAATCGCCCCTAATGCTCGCCTTGAGCTCAATCTCGACCTCCAGATTCGCCTCCAGCGTTAACTTGAGCCCATCCTGGTTCGCCAACGACCCCTTGTCCTCCTTCTTCTCCACCCGGTACGGCTGATTCGGATCCGTGCCGCGCATGGGGATCTCTCCTCTGAGCGCCCTGGCCATCGTGACAGGCCCATCCATGCTCGTGCTGTCCGGCCCGATGCGCTCGAAGAACTGCATCTGGTTCAGCTCGCCGTTGGCGTCGGCTTCCTCGAGCGCTTCCAAGCTGTTCGTCTTCATGTATTTGCCGTTCTCGATGCCTTCTTTGATGCGTTGGCGGCGGGCGCGCCGGGAGGAGGAACGAGATCGGTTGGATTGTAGGCCTTGTTCTCGCTTGAGTTGTTTGACGGAGTTGTCTTGCTTCTCTTGCTGCATCACCGTGCGGGCTTTGTAGGGCGAGCCGCCGTCGCTTTCGTCGCCGGAGCCGGCCATTGGGGCGGTGTGGGAGGGTATGTGCTGCTGTGTGGATATTTACGAAATGTATCGGACTTGGAGAAGAGAGACAGAGAAGACAGAGATTCGGTGGGAAGACAGACGCGGGCTAACACGATGCAAAGTTCAAGCGGCACGGATAGAACGAGAGGAGGTCAAGCTGGCGGGGCCCAGAGAGAGGGACGTCGGCAGCACGGTCAGGAACAGCCCACCGGCCGGTCGAAAACAAGGTTAATGGACATGCAGCATCGCGCTGATACGCTTCCCTCTTTCGGTCTGGGATGACTTGCGGCGTGCCAGATCGGGCGGCGCGAAACCAACATGATCAAGGGGATGCGAGCTGACGTTGCGGCTAGCAGGGGCCTGGAGGCACATGTTTGGTGGGGCGTTCTGGCGGAAGGCTGGCCAATGCTCGCTGAAAGTTGGCAGCAACGTCGACCGCGGGTGCAATATGCATTACAGAGGGGTTGCCGTGGGAGAGGGTTTGGTCTAACGTGAGAGAAATATTACGCGTCGAGTTTGTAGTTCATGTGACAGAGGCAAGGAACAGTGGACCGAGGTCATCCAATGTCATACTGGGTCATCAATTCGTGAAAGGGCAGCAACGACCGATCCCCAGATGTGCAATCGATCAAACAACGGAATTTTTTGGGCATGCGCATAACATCTGAAATAATTACACCAGATCCATTAGCCCATGAGCGTACTATCCAAACTATCGAACACATCTAGAGGCACAACCCAACAATGCGCGCATACGCCGTCTTGATAGCCAGAATCGCCATAAGTAATGTCTACACTGCGCTGGTGTGGTGTTTAGTTCCTAAGGATTGTTAGCATTGGGTTTGCGAAACTTGGGAGTGACAGCTGCACTTACAGCAGGCCTAGTGTAAGGTCACCGTGAATCTTTGCCTTGAGCTGGATCTCAATATCCAAGTTGAGCTCCAACCTAAGCCGGAGCTGCTCGCCCTTGCTATCCCCTTCCTCCTCACCGCCCCCGCCGCCAGTCAGACCGCCCAGGGCCTTGCCGGCCGTGTCGCCAACTTGGCCAACGGCTTTGCCGGCAGTGTTCTGGACCATATCGCCGGCCCCGTTGACCATGTCGCCGCCGGGCAGGTCCTCGGTGATGCCATCAAGCTGTCCACCACCACCGCCCTGCTGCTTGCCGCCCTTCTTCTGACGCTGGCGTTGGCGGCGGCCTCCTGAAGCAGACACGTCTGAGCGCGCGACCGACTCGGTGTCGCTGGTTTCCGGAGCGCCCTTTCGGCCACGGCCGCGAGACTGCCGCCTCCTCGAGCGCGAGGGCTCCGGCTTCTTCTCCTGCTCCGGTTCCGGCTCGTCGTTCTGCTCTGCCCCAGCGTCAGCTTCTGCTGCTTGACCATCGGCATCGGCGTCGCCAGCAGCTTCAGCTTCAGCTTCGCCAGCGCCCTCGGCTTGCGCTTCTCCGCCTTGCTCAGAGGGGGCGGGCGTCGGCTCTTGCTGCGGCTCTTGCTGCGGCTCTTGCTGCGGCTTCTTCTTGTTGCCGAGCTTCTTTGGAGTTTTCTTCTCACTTGTCTTTTTGCTCGAGCTTTCTGCGCCCGCTCCTCCGCCGACTGAAGCGCTGCCGGAGGCCTGCCCCTCGGCGCCAGCGGACGCCTGTTGCTCCTCGGTCTCTTTGGATGACATGGTGGAGTTTGCTCGGGCTTAGAGGTGTATAGCGATACTGTGCGGTACGATGGACTTCGGTGAATGTAGTAAGAGCAATGCGACTGCAGATGAGAGAAGAAGCGCAGAAAGAAGAGGCGGGCAGCAGGAACCGGTTTGACCGTGAGGGTCTCCGTTATCCTTGGCCCCTCAAGCCACCAGCCCCCTGCAACCTGACGCAATAAACCTGCCTCAACATGCGACGAGCCGAGCCAAAACCTGGCGTGAACCCCGTCCACTCATTTCAGGCAGCCATTTCAGGCAAGGTCAAATTGCCTCTTCGAGCTGAGCTGCGGGACGCGCGTGCAGCCAACCCAGTTTCCGGCTTTGACGCTTCCCCAATACGGACGCGTCGGCCAACTTTTCCGACCGTTTTTCTGCGCCATCCAGGGCTGATCACCTTGTCTGTGACCTTTCATCGGCCAGTCCAGCAGTAGAAGGTGGGACGCAATGACAACCATGGGAGCTGAAAGAGCGGCGAGCTGATGGCTAGCTCACGACGTCGACGCAAGCCTGCGTTGTTGCGCGAATTGTGTCCCTGGGCCTCTGTGCTGCCAGTGGCTGCCAATGGCTGGCGTTCCCAGAGCTGCTGCGCCTTCGCAGAACCAACTGACCACATGCAGTTGCGAACACTCTTGCCACGAACTTGCGCACAGGGTTTTCAGACGTCAACCTTTCATGTGAACGGGATCGCTCAACAACGAAATGGAGGGTGGCAGATGTTCCAGGTTGTTGCTTGGATCGGAGAACTCCGAGAAGTCAAGATGGATCGCGGGGATGTTCCAGGGCTTTGGACGTGGGGAGATCCCGGCTGCCGGCCCGCCAAACAGGGAATCGTTCACGTGCTGTTGCCAAGCCCAACCTACCACGCGTAGATAGCTGTTTAATCACGACAACGATTCGGCCTGCCCGATCTTCTCGAACAACTCAGGAACGAGGTCTTCCAAAGCAACAGGAGCGGTAATTCACCAATCGAGATCCTGACTGCTGGTCGAATGCTTCCAGGTTTCTATGTAAATACTAGTCAAAGCACCAAGCTCTAGATGTACTGCAATTGGAGCACTGAATCCGGTCCGAGCGAGCATCGCTACGCCATCGGCATGACCGAGACTGTCATTGAAAGGCCGTGATGTCAGATGTTATCCGACGAGATACTTGGAGAAGTGTCATCATAACAACCTCCACGATCTTTGAGTGGCAAGACACCCCACTGGTTCATTGAAACATAATACTCCTATTACCATGTCGCAGGGCGGGACTTCTGACAACCTAGTCATTCCGTTTATTCCACTGCCACCGGCTTTTTAACGTCAAAAAGGAACCGCTGAGCATCACTCAGCCTCTCCCAGAGCGCAGGTGTGATATGATCTTGCTGCTTGAACTGCTGCTTCAGATCGCGCCGTGCGTAGGTAAGATGCAGCATCCGCCGATGTCTTCCACTCACGTTGGCCGTCCCTCCGTGCCACAGCGATGCGTTGCACACAACTACGGCTCCCTTCGGGGCATTGAATAATATCTGTCCCGGAAAGGGCGCCAGAGGGTCTTTGGGAAAGCGACTCGTATCGCCGTAATCACCATTGCGGCGCGCATCCTGCTCCCACTCTTCAAGATTAGGTTCAGGCACATTGAGGTGCGGCCATCGATGAGACCCTGGAACCATGCGGGTTGGTCCGTTCGAGTCATCCATGTCGTCGATGCAAATCAGTGCGTTGACCAGTCGCCAGTCGTCAACACTGCTCTTGAGCACGTCACTGTGGAGCGGTTGGTGTCCGTGGCCTGCGTGTGGCTCACGCATGTTTGCTCCATGGAGCTTGAACTCTCCTAGTAGGTAATGAGATGCGCCGAGGACGGGCTGGATGGACAGCACAGGATCGAAGACATTGGACTTGTTGAAAAGGTCTGAGAGACGGGTTGCTCCTTCTTCTGCGTCAATGACTAAGCCGGGATTGGACGCTTCCGCGGCGGTCAACTGATCGAAAGTATCCGAGATGGCTTGACATTGAGAGGCAGTGAAGACGTCGTAGATTACAAAATACCCGTTCTCGTCGAGAGAATGAGTTTGCTCCGCGGTAAGAAGGGGAATACGGTTGCAAATATCTCTCAGGGCTGCTTTGGTATCCATCTTCTACCCAGTCAGAGAGACGGAAAAGAAACCACTGAAATGGAGATCAAGCAGGCACGTCCCTTTGCCATTCGTTGTTTTAAATCAATGAACACAGGTTTCTCACAGGCGACCAACGTGGGCGGGGTAAGGCGAGCTGCGGGCCCTCGGCTTCGACAGTAGAGTTCACAAACTGCATCGATTATCATAGCATCTGCAAAACTTATCGTTTCGACTTATCTCAATAATTAGTTGCAGTCTCTAAAATATTAAGTATTGGAAAATGAGGCCCAGTGCCCGCGGAGCGGCCCGGTCAGGTACCCACCTCACGAAGGATGGGGTTCTGAGTGAGGAAGCGCTGCCTGTAAGGAAGCATCGACAATATTACGACTTCCTCTTTGTGTCATCAGTTTCAAAGTTCTACAGCTTTAATGGGTGAGAAAGCATGCGATTCAGCTATGTATCACGATATAGACGAGTATACATCATGTGTTGTGGCTGTTCGACGATGTGGTGACCGGCACCGCTCCCTCACTAAAAACCCCCATCCTTCGTATTTACCGTCTATACCAAGCCTGACTGCATGGCGCTTGAGAAAGCGTGAATCCGCTTTGTTAAACAAGTTGTCTGAATTCCCTAAGTCCTTGCTCCGTCTTTCTTGGAAAATCAGTTGGTTAATATTGGCCATTGTGGCAGCACTTTAGGCGTACCATTGCACGTGACTCCACTGCACCCTGCTACTGACTTTTCATGGTCAGTAGGGGTAAAGTACTTAAGAACCTGTATATTTTGCACATCATCCTTCATTCTTCTAAACCAGCGAGTCCATATGTCACTACGTTCTGACGATTGCTTCGTCGGTTTTCTCAGTTTGCTAGAGCGGCAACCCTTTTTTTGTACCACTCTTGCATAGCCAAGATGACCTTTGTGCCAACTCCAGAGAGAGCGCTGCAAGACCCCCATCTCCAAGGTTTAGTACTACGGTCACGAGCCGCTGTTAGTGCGACGCTGAAGTCAGCAGCCAAATTCTCAGAGACCAGCGCGTTGCAATCATCGAAACAGGATCCCATAGGACGAAGTCTTCTTCTCGACCTAACCCGGGAGCTCCGCAATGCCATCTACACTGCGCTCTTGCAAGCACCCGGTGTCGTCCTTCTCCGCGAGACACCATCCGGATGCTTTAGCACCATGCCTCTCTGGTATCGTCACCACGGCTATTATCGTATCCCGGCCTTGAGTCCAAACCGCCCTCTGTATCCTGACGCAAGATACAAGAAGAAATCATGGTGCGTGGGGAACCATCATGCAGTTCAGAAGAAGCTCGCCGTCGAAGATCCAGCGTCGTTCGCCTAAGCGCTCTTCCCTATTTCGACATCACGGCCCTACAACTCTGCCGTTCAAACCCACCTAGAGGGGCGCCAGATGTTGTACAGCAACACCTTCCGGATTGGTGCGCGCTTCAGCAGTTTCTGGTACATAGCTAGGGACGCCTCCCTCGCGTTCGCACCCTTGGTGTACCTCTTTGTCCGCTGCCTGGAGCTCGAGCTCCCGTGGCCAGGTAGTGACCGTATGTGACAGGACTTTCCCACGTTCTGCACACGTTGGGTCAAGCTTCTTGGGGCTACGTTCCCGAACTTGATGAAAGTCACGGTGGTCTTCACTCTACAATTTGCGCACTGTAATCGATGGGCCACGGATGCGGAACGGGAGCGTGTTCTTGAGATTATCCGTGCGGGCCCGATCATTATACTGCCGGACCAAACGGCTTCATGCGGGCCCAAATAGCTCGCGATGCGGAAGCGGAGCCGGAGGGCCGCGAAAACCTGGTTGCTCAAGTCCATAGCTGGATGGAAACAGTTTTCAGACACGATTCATGTGTTGTTCCGAAATGGTTGAAGATTCGATTTGAGGGTAGAAAGGTTGATGAGCAAGCTGTTGTAAAGGCTTGGAAGAGATTCCAGAGATCATCAGAGTGACGAAAGGAGCGAAGGACGTAGGATCCGTTCTGATGGATTCACTTCACGAATCTGGAGAAGAATCCCAGCAACATGCAAAGGCTGTGGAAGATGTCAGACAAGATGGCTAGTGAATGAGGTAGCTGGACTCGTGTATTTACAGAGCCCTCGCCCACCATCATAGGTAACCAATCATGTCGCTTATCCTAGAATCTTGATAAGAATCAACTATATTCGTGTCATACGCTCTCGAACTTTCTCTAGCGTTCTGGGAGCTCCGTAAAAATGCAGAGCCAAAACGCGCTCGGTTGCGATATCGACGCCGGCTGTCCGCCGTCAATGTCACCCCTATATAGACGTATGATGCCCGTTTAGAAATAGTCGTTCTCTGATCCTGTCCGGCAAAACCCATCTATCAACGCCGCCAATGCATGCATAGTCATACCTCATCATCTTCCCCCCCCTACACCGGCTCCACAACCCCCACCTGCGTCTCCGTCGTCCTCCCCAACCCCTCCTTCCCATAGAAGTCCATCGGATACACCCCCCCCCCCCCCCCCCCCCCCCCCCCCCCCGCCTCTCTGACGCCCAATGCCACAAGCGCCTCATACGGACTCAGAAGCGGCCGCGGGAATGCATACCCCCAATCAATGCTTAACCGCGGACACGCAATCTGCACCCAACACTCGACCTCATCCATCATAGCCAGCTTCCCCGGAAATATCTCCGACAGCAGCAGATTCACCCACGGTATCCCTTTCGCGCGCAGCTGGTTCTCGATTAGCGTCATCGTGTGCGGGTTTCCCTGCCGTCCCAGCGAACCGAGGATAAGGCCCCACTTTTTCGCGCTGCGCGCGGTCGTGATGGCTTTGTTACGCAAATCATATAGCTCGGAGTGCGCGTAGGTTTCATGTGTTAGCCGCCGCGAGTACGGGTCGTAGCGGTAGGCGGGCAGGTGCGGGTTGTGTATCATAGCGGACTCGAGATGGAAGCGGCCGTCGCCGAGATAGAGGAGCAGGTCCGCGGCTCCGGCTTCTGTCGTCCCGGCGCTGTCTTTGAGCCCCGGGATTCGGGGGGAGGTGCAGCCGAGGATCTCGCCCTTGGATAAAGGCGCGATTTGCGGCACGATGGGAGTGAAGCCTAGCGTGCGCAGGGCGGGCAGGATGGCGTGGATAGTCGCGTTGAATTGGATCGTGCCGACTAGGGCGATTGTTTTGCCGGAGGGGAAGTTGCGGCTCAGCGTTGCGAGCAGGTGGGAGGTGTCGATGCCGATGCTGACGAAGACGTAGAGGGTCGGCATCTTGGTTACTGCGACAGGGATTAGACACGAGTGTGCGTAGTGCACGAGCAGATCGCAGCCGAGGGCCCGCGCGGTGAAATCGTCGATGCAGCAGGCGCCGTAGGTGACGTCGCCCATGATGAGCGTAGAGGTGTTGGGGCAGAAGCGGGTCAGGATGTCGGATATCGTGGTCGCGAAGAGGAGGAGGCCTTCGGGAAACTGGAGTGCGATGTTCTTGGAGCCTGAGGATCGGATCCGGTGGATGGTCTTGTGCATCTCGAAGTTGTAGTTCGAGGGTAGCAGAGCGATTGCTGCGTTGATTTCTTCATCTTCTAGGATCTCAGGCGGGATGTTGTTCAGGGTGCGGGCAGACCTTCGCGGTGCGGCGACTGCGACCACAGTGAGTATCCAGCTAGGTGTTTTTTCTGAACGCTAGGCTTCTCACACCTTGTATCGCCCCGCTATCCTCGATGGTCGCATTTGGGTCGGCATTACTTGCAGCTCTTTCTGCGGCAGCTCTTCTGCCGACAAATCTCTTTTTCGGCTGCTTTGAAGCTACAGCTGCTTCGCCACTCATATTGTCTCCTACAGCAGGCCCCAAGTTTGCGGCTGCGCGGTCTTCCTCCATATTAGAAATTATTCCTGATGTTTCGTGGAAAGATGGATGCGACAGAAAACTTCTAGAGTTGCCCCTCACAGGGCTGAAGAACCGTCCTCTCAGCACGTGCACCCCGCAAAAAGCGGCTGGTCTACTATAAACGTCTGAACTCTATCCCCACATCAACCCACCAGCACACAAAAACACACGGCGGTGATGTAGGATACGCTAAACCGGATATCACGTAATATCCTTCAACATGTCTACTCGTCAGTCTGCCCTGAGCATAGCACGCCTCGCAGCTCGCTACCCCTGCCGCCGGACGCTCGCAACAGCAGCACGATCGGCGGAGCAGGTCCGCATTGTCGAGGTTGGGCCAAGAGATGGATTGCAGAATGAGAAGAAGGCGATTGAGCTGGAGACTAAGATTGAGTTCATCAAGCGGTTGGCACAGACTGGACTCCGGACGATAGAGGCTGGTTCTTTCGTCTCGCCGAAGTGGGTTCCTCAGGTGCGACGACCTGCAACCAACGGATAGCCAGTGTATGGGAAGATATACGACAGACTCGACGGCTGACTGTTGGCATACTTTAAGATGGCGAACTCCTCCGATATCCTCGAACACATCCTCCAGCAACCGCCTCAAGCTCCGGAACCGATAAACTACCAGTTCCTGTTACCGAACAGCTACGGGCTTGGTAACTTCCTCAAAGTGTACAAACACTACGGAGATTCCGCACAGCCAGCAGCAGACACCGGCTACCCAACTCCGCCGCCCTCGCCCTCGCCCTCGGACAACGGCCCAGCCCTGAACACCTCGTCCCAAGACGCCAACGCCATGCCCTCGGCCACCGACCCCACCGCTGCAATGTCACAGCCCGTGAACTCATCCCCATCATCATCGTCCTCTTCCAGCTCCACACTCCCCGAAATTGAGCTCTCAATCTTCACCGCCGCCACCGAGACTTTCACCCAGAAGAACATAAACTGCAGCATCGCAGAGTCCCTCGAGCGCTTCAAGCCCATCTTCGGCGCCGGCAAAGAATACCGTCTGCGCGTGCGTGCCTACATCTCCGTCGCGCTCGGATGTCCATTCGAGGGGCCCGACGTCGACCCGCACCAAGTGGCCGATCTCGCCGTCTCTCTGCTCGAGATGGGCGCGCACGAGATCAGCGTCGCGGATACGACAGGTATGGGGACCGCGCCTAAGACGCAGGAGCTGCTGAAGACGCTGAAAGCGGCGGGCGTGGATGCGGGGGATTTGGCGCTGCATTTTCATGACACCTATGGCATGGCGCTGGTGAATACGGTGGTCGGCTTGGATCATGGGGTCAGGACCTTCGATGCGAGTGTGGCGGGGTTGGGGGGTTGTCCGTATAGCCCGGGCGCGACGGGGAATGTGGGGAGCGAGGATATGGTGCATCTGTGTCATAGCTTGGGCTTGAAGACGGGGGTGGATATTGAGAAGTTGAGTCGGGTCGGGGACTGGATTGCGGGGGAGGTGGGGAAGGCGAATGAGAGTCGAGCGGGTAAAGCGACAATTGCGAGGCTGAAGAGGGACTCGTAAGAAGTCAAAAGTCTTATCAAATCGTGAGGAGTGCGAAGCTCTGTTTCATGTTCGAGTACGCGTGCGATGAGTGGAATTGACGCAGGCATCTCTCTCAATACCAAACTCTGCGTGTAGGCCATGGCTCAGAGTGTGTCTCTGAAAACGGAGATTGATATTCCATATCATAACAGCGTGATGCTAATTTTGGGCGGTTGATGTTGAACACGTGACCCAACCCCTGCCCAAATATATTAAAAGGACAAGCCGAACCTCGCACGCCAGGACTTTGACATACACAGATGCTGGATAAAGTAAACTGTTTACAAAGGGCTTCACGCGCATTGAGTTATTCCACACGCTGTGCAGCAGCGACATCTGGGACGCCAACGCCCTCGACAACTTTCGCAGCGACCACCTCATACACCGGCAGCTCCGCCAACCGCTCAATAACATGATGGAGCGTAGGCAGCGCCTCCCAATCCAGTTTGTCGATCTTGAAGCTTGCCTTGTCCGCCTCGAATACCCTCAACGGCTTCGGTTGCGGCACCTCATCTTTAAATGGCACGTACACTGGATACGCCGCTTCCGCGGTGCCCTTGGTACTGCGGCCAACGGCGGGCATGTACCGGTATGTCAGGATGCCGGCGTCGTTATCACCGCTGATGGAGCCGCCATCTCCTGCTGCTTCGACTTCTTTCAGATTTTCCAGGGTGAATCTGCCCCACATGGCGCCTTGCCATCCCGTGTTTATGCGGTAAGAGGTTGCTCGGCGGTATACGTCGATTGACGAGTACAATTTTGGCATGCCCAGTTCTTCACGGCCAGAGACGATGGGATCAGTCAGGTTTTCGAAAAGAATTGGCATATACGCGCCGCTGACGACATCTCCGTTCTGCTTCTCGTACTCGACGCCGTGGATATACAGGCCGAGGTGGTTGTACCCCGATCCTCCGAGCCATTCCATCTTATTCAGGGTCGTTTGCGAGAAGGACGCGTACGCCACAGTGCCGGGAGACTTGAACCGCCAGCCTGGCACGCCCCGTGGGAAAAGATTCTGGAGTAGGGTGCGTGACGTCTTGAATTTGATGGAAGCAGTCGTGAATGTGGATTCAGTGGCTTGTCTTGCGACACCGAAATGTGTCTGTCGCGGACCTGGCATAGGGCCAAAGGCGATTGGCATTCGCCAGTAGACGTTGGGCGTCCGGTCCCATGTCCACTCCCGTAGCTTTTGCGAGGAGTTGTCCCATTCGTCGTGGCCGAAGTTGAAGTTGGTAAACGCGAACACTGTATCTCGTTAACGAAAAAACTCCGATCGCAGCACTAGCGGTTCTGCTATGGTAAAGGATGACTTACTGTCCAATTTAACCTTCTTATCTAGGTCTGCTCCCATGAGCCTCGAGAAATCCTGAATTCGGTTTGCACGGTCATATCTTATCCTCTCGTACAGTTTCAACCGATCGGGGATCTCTTCTCGCGGTGTTCCTGCGCCTAGAACGACAGCCAGAGACGCTGCATCTTCGATGGCGACCGCCCCGCCTTGGCCTTGATGCGGTAAGAACGGATGCGCTGCATCACCGAGGAGAGCCAGTCGTTCGTTTGTCCATGTCGGCAGGACCTCCATATCGAGCAGCTTCCATACTTTCAAGGTTGCGGGATCAGCTTTGCTGAGCAACGCCAGCAACGCCGGATCGAAGCCCTGATATACCTGCAACATCCTGTCAAGATTGCCGCCCTTGTTCCAGTCATCGCCAGCTTCCGACTCCGCTTCTGGATGGACGCAGACGAAGTTGAGCATCTCGTTGTTCGACGTGGGGTACATGATGACTCTTCTGTCCGTGCCATACCACATTGACAGCTCTCCTGACTCCTGGACGAAGCGGCTGGTCTTCTCGTCCTCTTGGGCTGCTTTCCTGGGTATCAGGAACCGGAACGCGCTCTTCCCGCAACAGAATGGTTTGAACTCGCTCCCGGCAACCCGTGACCGCGCCCTGGAATGGACTCCATCCGCCCCGAGAACAATATCGCCCTCAAATTCGCTGCCGTCTGCCAGAGTAACACGTGCGGCCCTCGGATCGACATCAACGACTTTACTGGACGTGTGCAGTTTCACCGGTCCTCCCTTCCCCTGTGCGGATGTCGCCGCTTTTTTGAGAGCATCATGGAGATAAATACGATGAGCAAGAAGCCATGGCTACCAAATGGTCAGCCACTGCTCGGCCACACAACAGAATCTTATAAACGCACATGTTGCCACATCTTATTAGCCTCTTCCAGCCCCATCGACCGCATCTTCTCACCCATAGAGTTGTATTCGGTCAACTGTGATGCTAGCCGTCAGCCTCGTCAGTCCAGCCCGTGCCCCGGAGACGACATCTCCTTCCCTCTACTCACTTTCTGCATCCGATTCGCCCCGAAATTCTCCGCCCATATTCCGAGGCGCCGCAGTATGCCATTGGCGTTCGGTGCAAGGTGGATTGCTGCTCCGGCTTCACTTGCAAACCGGGACTGCTCAAAGACCTAGGATATTGATTAATGCAAGCTTCACTATGGTTCTCGCGCTTTCTGATTTACCAGAACTTCATGCCCTTGCTGACGTAACGCTAGCCCTGCTGTCAGGCCGCCAATGCCGGCACCCACGACTAGAATTTTTAGGCGATCGCTGCGATGTTCGGTAGTTCCGTTCATCTTTGTCGCTTGGCGGCCGGTCGTGGTTTGCGTGCTGCTGGTAGATGGGGATTGCGAGACCAGGTTGAGTTTACTTGAGGCCGGCACTGTTGGGCGCTCTGGGGATAGATTTACTTCAGCTCCGCAGCTTGGGCAGGTAATGCTTGCGATAAATGAAACGAGCTGTTGCGTCCATTCCGAGCATGTACATCCGCTGCTCGGCCCCACATAGTCGCCTTGCGAAATGGGGTACATGCTATCGAGCTTCCCCACACGGGCGGACTCAGGTAGCAGTTCACATTGCGGAGCTCCGCGACTGTATGGTCACGCCGAAGCTCACTGCACTGAATCTGATATGCACCTATCAACCTTTGTTAGTCCGCTAAACCATGCTATGCAGTCAAAAGAGCTTACCGCCATAGCGGTACGGTTATCTCAATCTTCGGCTCCACCAGCTTTCAATGCTTGGTGAACTCATAAATGTCACTGGAGATGTCAGACAATCAAAAAAGCCATATAGATCCTTAGAAAATTGCAAGACGTACCAGGCATACCCGCAGATCGTGTCTACAGCGCAGGGAGCAAGCAGCGCTTGAGGAATACGGACGAGGTGCAGACTTCACGTAAAATCAGGTATCAGAATTCGGAACCTTTGAATGCCGGACCGATTACTAATCGCCTTTACAGTAAATTACAACTACCTCTCCTCTGATCCACAACATGGAAGACAACGGACTGCGGCAACCAAACCGCTACATCACGGGCCACAACGACGAGGGCAAGGCCATTTTCTCACAAGAGCTGCCTGAACCTGCGTCATGGCAACAGCTTGAGAGCGGTGTTGCTCGGTTTTCTCTCGGCTATGCGACCAAAGGATTTCCTGTCAAGCTGAACGATGGAGCCGATATCGCGGTCTACAAGCGCTACACGGAGAACCTGCCTGGAATCACCATTCCAGGGGGGAGCGTCCTACGGTTTGTAGACATGCGGCCGGGCGAGACCTCGCCGATGCACCGGACCGTGAGCTTGGATTATGGCGTGGTTCTGGAGGGCGAGATTGAGCTGATTTTGGATTCTGGAGAGACGCGGTTGATGAAGCGTGGAGATGTGTCAATCCAGCGCGGGACGAATCACGCGTGGAGGAACACGAGCAGTACCGAGTGGTCGAGGATGCTTTATGTGCTTCTGGAAGCGGAACCGCTCGAGATAGGGGGAAAGCGGTTGACGGAAGACTATGGTGAAGGCATGGATGATGTTAGGCCGTCGAGCTGATTGTGCCCATTTGCATTATGAGCCAAAGTGCGGTCATCATCCCTTCACTATATTCTCATACCCTCTCCAGCTGGAATCTCAATTTCAACTGAAGATGAACCAAACTCATTACATTCATCTAAAACAAGCTCGATCATTGCCCATATCAGCGACTTCCCCTTTCTCTACTCAGTCAGCTACTCGGCGATCACTGACTCACCAGTCGGGAGGTGAAACTTTCTCTGCCTACTTCTATTACCTTCTATTACCCGTGTATTGTGCGCTTTCGCTAGTCTGGCTGTATCTTCTTCTGACAGCTTGCCCGTACAAGCGTACGTGCGGGCAATGCTCTAATCTATTCGACACGCGCTGGAAAGAAGCCCTATTGCTGAGAGAGGAGCAATATATAACGCTTGCAATGAACTCCAGTATGGTGCACTTGAGCACCAGCCATGAATCATTTTGCTGGTGTATCACACAAGCATTAAAATTTGTCGTTACAGCATACAGAAGAAACAACAGTCTGCGCCCGCTATGAATATACAAGACAAAAAAGACTTCGTCCTAGAACGCAGAGATCGGGAATCACGCGGAGGCACCAACTGCCTTGTTACTAGACCATACTCCGCTTGTAAACTGCGAATTGCACATGTTGGTAAGCTCCCAAGTTTCGGCTTTTAGCGCTCCGTATGTTCCAGTATCATCCTCACCGCCCGCTGCACCAGCAAAGAACATCGCGCTCATGAAATGGTCGTCTGTCGCATGCGCATCTCTGAACTGAGGATGCTTCATCAGTCTTGTCATGGCGCGCCTGAGATTCGGTCCACTGTTATTCGTGATGACATCTTCAACCGATTGCCGGAACTCCATCGCCCAGTCCTCCGGCGGCAACTCCTGCGCGAAGTTGTCGCAGTACTTCAGCATCGGCCCCCAGCGGTTGCGGTAGAGGTTGTGCACAGCGCCGCCTGTACCGATAAGAAGGTAGCCCTCACTACGCAGGCGCCGTAAAGAAGCTCCTACTTTCATATGGAAGTGCGGATCGAAGCGAGAGTTCATAGAGATGATGGTCGTCGGTGGGCAGCCCCCTGGAAACATCCGAATGAGGATGAGATACGTGTCATGGATCCAATCGAACTTGTCATTACCGCTGACGTCGAAGCCGTCTGCGGATAAGATTTCCATGCATCGCTGCGCGCCTTTCGGGTCCGGAACGAGTTTATAGTTGACGTACTTGGAAGGGTGGACGTAAGCCACTGGTGACTTTTCTGGCTTCGGATTCGTTGAAACCTCAACCTTAGAAGGGCCTGCACAGTCCCAGTGGGCGCCCTAAGAATCTTCAGTCAGCTGCTGAAGTCTACGAACACCAAACAACCGCTGCTGGTTGTCTCACCATCATGACCACCCCTTTGATGCCATTTGCCAGAGCCTCGTCGCCGCACTTTTTCCAGTAATCGGCAGATTCGGACTCTTCACCAAGCATCATGGTCGAACCATGCGAGAAGAAATGAACCGGTGTGAGGTCTGCATTCCACTGTTAGCAAAGGCCGCAGCGGCAAAGAGGAAGTTGTATACGTACCCATGATAATCCAAAGTTTGAGGGTTCTGCTGTATGCGTATTCAAGTTCCAGTGGTGCTCGACTAGCCTCAGACCTATAGGGCGTTGCAACCGTAGCCGGCTATGGCAAACAGTGGATTATCTACATAACGGGCTTATGGTTACACTACCGGGCTGGGGGCATCTCACATCCCCAAGCAGAGCGTCGGGTGCTTCAGTCGGCCCCACCTCTTCTCGGCTTCTCGGTTAACTTTGGCCCCGTCCGCTGGCGCTCCTGGAGGTGCGGGGACCCCACATTACGACAACTCCCAACCCGCAACAACCTCCACACCCAGACATCCTCACTACAGCAGCAGGGAGCCGACATGGCAGAGGGCTCTGACGAACGTGCACCACAGGAAGCCCTGCAGTCTCAGCCGGCCCACTCGGCCGAAGAGCACTCAGGCCGTGGGCTGTTCCAGTGCGGTGACTGTTTTCGAAAATACACTCGGCTCGATCATCTAGCTCGCCATGTTCGCTCACGTGTGCAATCTCCAACTACCTGAGTATGGGCGCTGGCGCTGAGTCTTGGCTGCAGACACGCGTGAAAAGCCATACCACTGCGAATCTTGTCCCAAGCGGTTTAGTAGAGTGTATGTGGTGGTGATAACAACTGGCTGGTCATTGCTGACTTGACCAGTGACCTACTGAGGCGCCACGCTGCGGCGCACGAAGCGGGCTCAGACACCAACAAGCGTCGCAGGATAGACGACAATGCCTCGCCCAGGTCGGACAGAGTCCAGCAAGCTTGCATGGCCTGTGCCGAAGACCACCTAAAGTGTGAAGACAAAAAACCATGCAGGAGATGCCAGAGAAAAAACATTACCTGTCAGATGCCGACGAGTACGACAAGCATGGGTTCTGATCAAGGCTTCCGCGGCGTGGCCGAACAGCACCATGAAGCAGCGCCAGGCGCTGACGCCCGGGCGCCACCGACTGTAGATGCTATGGCTGGACAGCTTCAGCACCAGGAGCTTCTGTCGACGCCGCCAACAAATCAGTCCGCCTCCGTTCGAGCACCGAATGAAGCGATGGAGACCTTCAGCTACCAAGAATCTGCAATTGATCTTGTTGGACTCCAGACGCGACCCAGTTCAGCCGGATCCATGCGGCCAACAACATTTGATGCCTCCACGGTCTATCCAGCTGATATACTACAAGGCCAAATGCCTACGATAGACATGTTTTCTAGCACCAATTTTCTAGGAATGCGCAGTGGGACACGTACTCCACGTGGTCTAATGGACTTCGGCATTGAGACCAACCTTGAACTGGATGATCTGGACTTCAGCTTTCTCGAAACGTACAACAACCAGATCCCCTTTCACTTCTCGAGTATCGGTGATAGCTTGCCTAAGCACGTCGAGGATGTTGAGTACGTGCACAGTCCAGTCAATGGTATTATGCCGGCAGCGAAAACCCTTCAGAAATCCATCTGGCGATTTGTTCCGGCTCCACAGGATCATGGCGCAGCGGAGCAGCACAACCTCTCGCTCCCGGCGACTGAAAACGATCATGACAGTCCTGAGTCTCGTGTCAATCTGGATCGGCGAACCACTACAGAAAAATTGGATCAGATGTCTCGGGACAGAATTTTTGGCATCGTCCTGAGCATGTGCAAGCCTTCGGGATCCCGCACATTCTCTTCCTTTCCTTCGACTGAATTGCTGGACAGCCTGATACAGTACTTCTTGACCTCGCCTCTCTCTGAAGCCGACACCTGGATACATGTTCCCAGTTTCCGCCCAAGAACCAAACGGCCGGAACTACTAACTGCGCTAGCAGCGGCGGGAGCTGTGCTGACTCCAGATCCATCGTTGCGTAAACTTGGCTTTGCTATCCAAGAAATCGTTCGCTTGCACATTCCCACCTTATGGGAGGGCGACAACACCGAGATTCGAAATCTGGAGCTTGCGCAGGGATTCATGCTTCAGCTGGAGATCGGCCTTTGGAGCGGTAATAGCCGTAAAATTGAGATTGCGGAAAGTTTTCAACAGCCCTTGCTCACTATGCTTCGGCGCGGCGGCAGCCTTCGACGTTCGAGTTACCCTTTAATCAATGTGCAACCCGATGACGATGGCCCCGAGCTAGAGAAGAAGTGGGCTGCTTGGGTTGAGCAGGAGTCTTATAAACGGCTGATTTTTCATCTCTTCCAACACGATGCACAGTCCTCCATGGCACTCCTTGTTAGTCCTCTGTTCTCGTATGCAGAGGTCTCCTTACCCTTACCTGAGTCTCGAAATCTATGGATGGCAGCGAATGCGAAAGAATGGAAATCTCTTTACCTAGCCAGCACGAACAACAGCTCAGGCCGGATTCCGTCCGTTGTCGACTGCATCCATGACCTGGAGTTTCTGGAGAGGTTCAGCCAATCCATCGATGAGAAGGCATCAAACACAGCTTTTCTGCACGCAGCATGGGGCCTTGTATGGGAATATCGACAGCTCAGTTCCATTTTACATGGAGAGTCGCGCCAGTGGGACAGTACGCTGGTGATGACGTCTCGTTATCGGGAATTGATGAAGCTGCTGCAGTGCTTCCGCATGGAGTCTCCGGGCTGTAATTCTCTCCTTCTGGAACTAATTTTAATGCATCTGCACATGTCGCTCGAGGACGTACAGCTGCTAGCCGGACTGGAGGGCCAGGAGGAAGCTTCGCGGGTTTACCCGTCACTGTGCGAGTGGGTCAAGACCACTGCTTCACATCAGGCTGTCTGGCATGCCGGCCAGGTCCTCCGTGCTGCTAAATCACTGCCCTTCCACCAGTTGCGGGATTTCTCCGCCATCGCTGTTTACCATGCGAGCTTGGCATTCTGGGCATACAGCCATGCGCTTGACAAGGAACCTCAGCCACCGTCTCTGACAGTCACCCCTACGATGCAAGGCAGTATGCAAGGACAGCTCGTTTGGCTGGATGAGGGTGAGACCACGGAGGTGCAGAGATTCATCGCGTTGAAGCGTGGCTTCCCGTGCTTGCGAGACCTGCAGCCGTCTTCACCGCCTGTTCCGCTCAAGGATGCTAGTGCTGTTATAGCTCTCGTTCTGGGGGTCCTTCACCAGAATCATGCCGAAGCTGACAGGCCGATGCCGCCCTTGGTGGAGAATCTTATTAGGATGATGGAAGGATTGCGGGATACGGTGAGGATCAATGATGGTTGAGCCTGGCTTCCCACAGATTTGGATACACTTATGTTGCTGCGTGAAGCCGATGTTGCGTTGATTGGATACAAAGATTGCACCTTTCTTCATTCGTTGGTCCTATCGGGTTTGTATCTGCTGTAAAGAAACCAGTTCAAGCACGACAGAGAAAGTACGTCAACTCTGTGAACGTGCTCGCATAAACAGAACTGGCAAACTCCCGCTCTGCCTTGCTAATAAGTCGAGGTTGGTACACAAACCATTCTTGGACGCTTGAACCCTGCCCGAATGCCGTGAAACACGATAATACACCTACCGTGATGCTTGACCACCGACACACGCCCACACAAGCCAGTGGAAAAATACAAAAGGTGCGCTCTAAATTTCCAGCCCGTCGAGACAACGCCTCATCAAAACGCAGGTCTCCATTAATTCAGAGGAAGCGCGTCCTCACCATTCTGGTGCCGAAATAGCCCAGCGTACCCAAGCCCGCCAGCGTCGATACAAGGACAAACGACAGTCCCGTGATGATGCCTTGCTCGAAGAAGCCGACTGCGACGCGTTCAGGCCGCTTCTTGTCAATGGAAAGATCGGCTCTCGCTTCTTCTAGAAGCTGTGTCAAGACGACTGAGCTGGCGGTTGGCAAAGTCTGCTTGATGAGACTTGATCGAGGTGAGAGAGTAACATATTGTGGTCGGGGGACGGTAAAGAGTGAGGCTGGATAGCGGATTGATGAAGATACTGGGTGGTTAAGCGGAGCGGCGGGGCCGACTGGTTGTATATTAGCGGGAATTCACCTGAGTACAAGACCGCCGCCCGTGAATGGCAATGCCGTTGCAATAAGGTGTACGCACCTAACATCTCCATGGGTACGTGGTTTACAAAGGAAACGTATGAGTGCAAAAACTGGCTGAGATACTTGGCGGTAGCGGGAGTAGCGAATGTGTACGATGCAAGCAGATCATCGTTTCTAGAGCACATGTGAGTGGTTTGTCAAGGTAAGAAGGTCTATTTAGGTTGCCGAAGTATGCGTAGCTTACCTGTTTGCGAAGTCTATAGCATCGTCTAAGCTCTTGACGCTATGGACAGCCAGACAGCACTCATTGATCTTCCTGTGCAGGATATCTGAACCCCTTCACCGGAAGGTCAGCGGCATGAAAATTTAAGTTAGCTGGATCTCGCGTACCTTTTCTCAACATCCAATATCGCCCCGTTCGCCCCTGTCGTCACAATCCGTGCGAGATCACTGTCCCGAACCTCATCGAGCAGTTTCCTGCCTTCTTGTTTTCTCCTTGAGTCCCCCTTTCCGACAGAACCGTTCTCCGTAGTCAATAAATCAATTGATTCCTTCACGACGGCCGTCATGAATGCCTTCTTCGAAAACTCATTGACAAGCACCACATCCGGCGCATACGGTGACTTGCCGCCGAAGCTGAATCTTGCGGTTACAATTGCCTTCGCGGCTTCTTCCAGATTTGCTGTGCGGTCAACTACAGCAACAACGCGCGCTTGCGATGGCGAGACTAGCTGTGTAGACTTGGGCACGTCTTGCGAACCTTCTTGAAGAACCTCGAGGCATTGCGCGCGGAATTCCGCGTCTGCTGTTCGGCTCGAGGTAATATCAAATGTGTCGACGTCGAGTGCCGCAGCCAAAAGCCTGCGGAGCAGGCTAGGGACTTCACGGGTTGTTTGCTCGAGCTTTTGGATGCAAGAGTCAGAGAAAAGAGGTCAAGCATGCTAGAGGAGTATCTGAGAGCGCATACCTCGACTATCACACAGTTCCCTGCAGCAATTGCGGCGCAGAGGGGTGCAATTATTGAGTAAAGCAGTGTGTGCGCTGTCGGGACAATATAGACAATTCCTGCTCCTTCTGTCCTCTGCGGCGCATCTTTGCCGTGTGTTATTGCGTATTCTTCCTCGAGCGCTGCGGCCGGATTGAGTGAAGCATATTGATCTTTCAGAGCGAGTAATGCCAGGCCATATTCTATCTTTGCTTCGGTCACGCTATTGCCGGAATCATTAACAATGGCTTGCTGCAGCGCTTCCTCATTCTGAACAAGCACATTTCGCAAGCGCTCGAGTTGGCTTTGTCGGTAATAGACATTCTGGGTGCGGCCGTCTATGGCGGCCTCACGAATCCGCTGGAAGGGTTTCGGCATCTTGAGTTGATGTTGCTTGGAGCGGTGTAGTAAAGTGACAGAGTGACGTTACGTCTCATAATCATCCTGCAAGCCCTGCCTTGATATCATGAGAGCGCATCCCACGTCAGCTCCACATAGGTGGTACAAATGAAGTGGTGCATCCATAAAGGCAGTTTCCCCACATCGCCGTCCGCAATCTGGGTTGCCCCCACATCCCGATAGTATCACGGCTCCCCGCCATGAACGACGTAGGACAGTTTACGGTGCTCAAGTGGTAGTTAGAGCTCCTGTAGGTGAGCAGCACTGTACTCATCTGCCAACCTCACCGCTGCCCAACTCAACATCACGCACTCATCTGAGCCACCATGTCCGTCACCACCACCACAGACTCGGCGCGCTATCAAATCCACTCTCACCTGGTCGACTATGAATTGCACCACTCAGGCACGTCTGGCCCAGCGCCGCCGCCAGAAGCGCATCCTGTTCCCTCGACAGTAGATCAGCAAGGGCTGAACGCGCGAAACCCTGAAAGCTGGCCGACGGATCACCGCCGCATCCCCCCGTACCGCCCGATTAACAGGGAGCTGGATATGTCGCAAAGACGAGTATATACGAGTGTACCGGAGCGGATCTTTATTGAGGTGATGTTCACGGGGGTGGCGACGAATGCGGTGGGTGCTCCTTTCTCGTATATGTAGATTCGCTGCGTCGGTGGGAGCTCGGATTTGACAAGCATGGCTGACAAGAACGCGACGTGTAGAGCGTGAGTCAGATATGGGCTGCGACAGGCGGCAAGCTGGTGCCAAGTTGGTTTAGGTACAAGATCGGAGGAGAGTGGTGAGATTGATTCAGTTGGCGTTGCGCTTATTGGGAGTTGAGATTGAAGCTCGGGCTGTATGCATTAATTACCTGAGAGACGACGTCTCGATCAACGTCAATCATTGTGCTACAATTTTTCAGGATGCCTGAGACATAACGCGAGAACAGTGTGACCGTTTCGTGATGGAATTTTCGTTAGAATGTATAAAGCTGAATTTCCAACGTCTTGACGAACACCTGCGCTTTGCCCCCTTATCTCACCGATGCATTAACATTCACATTGCAAAGTCAAAATCGTTCAGCGTAGCATGATCGCAGAAAGGGCAGTAGACGATGCGCACTTAAGAGCAGAAACTAGGAACCAATCTCTATATCCTGTATGTACATAAAGAGTTTTGAGGCAATAAGGGTTCAGGGGCAGCCTCATCTACTAATTGGTAATACGAGAGGTACTCTCTATGACCAAGCAATCATGATAGACCATGCCAGACCAACCCTTATTTGGGAGGCACAATTGGCAAGACGACGTAGTTCAAGCATTTCGGTCCGATGAGTATGTGGTTGAAGCCTCTTAGCTTCTCCTCAGACCTAGATCGCGTAGTCAGTATGATTTCAGTTTTCGATCAAATATTGAAATACCCACCTGTCAGCTGGATCGTTGTGCTGGAAGATACCGCTCCCCTGCGTATCGCCAGAGGCGACCTCGAAGACAATTCTTCCTCCCTTCTCGACAATGACATTCGTTGGCCAGATCTCCACGTCAACCGAGTACACTTCACCAGGTATAACTGGCTGCACATCCGTGCTGCAGTAGTCTCGGTGTGGAAGCCAGGGTCGATGCTTAGGATGGTCGGTGTTCGTTTTGCGTAGACTAACTCGTAGCCAGCCTTTCGTCAGTGGTACCGGATCGCCGGCAGTGCCTGTGTAGTGCACCTCTTTACCCTGAGGAGAGATGTGGCGCAATGTGACGAACAAGTCGATGTCTGTCGGAGTTGGTCCTGAAGGTTCTGGGCTCATAGAGACGTTCAAGTGAGCTAAGACATGCCCAGTGATCTCCGTCTCGGCTTCGAAAGGTGCAGTGCTGAACTGTAGATACTGAGGGTCTTCCAGTGTGCCAAGAGCTTTGTAAGACAGCTTCTTCCGCACGTCCTGGGGCGGCTCTTCTGGGGTGAGCTCACGGTTCTGAGTGAGGAAGAACTTGGTATAGCGGGTACGTGCGATAGGCCACTCCTGCTCGGTCCGACGAGTGTACTGCTTCTCGTTTTCTGGGTCGTCGAAGCCTACGTCGCCTTTCCGAAGCACAAGGTCAACTGGAGGTAGTTTGCCCTTTACAGACCAGCCCACCCGGTCGTCATCCTTGAGAAAAGCGTCGAGGAAACTGCGCTGGACCTCGATCTCCTCTTTATAGTAGAAAGGCAGATCATGGCGTCCGGTGACGAAGCGAAGGTATTTCAGATCGGAGCCAGCATGGCAGTAGCCCTCAACATTGCCTCGCAAATGCAGAAGGATACCTCCCCAATTCGCGACTGTCAACAGGGGTACTTGTATGTCCCCCATGTCGTACTCTTTCGAAGCGTAGTACGGCTCGTCCCTGAACCTGTACACAGCGTTGTCCTTCGTTTGATCTTGCCGATTCTTCTCCAGCTCTTCCTCACTTAGGTCACCTTCGAGTGTGTCCGGCCCCCAGTTCCGAGCGCTACGACCTGGCCTGCCGTACTGGTTGGTGATGACTTGACGATTCCACCAAAATTTGATAAAGGCATTGGATAAGATCCCGCCGTGCCGGCAGCGGTCTCGGTAATAATCGGACATACCCTCCCAGGGGATTATTGCAGACAGACCCTTTGGTTGGCGAGCTGCGACTCGCCATTGGCTCCCTGCGTAGTAACTTATGCCGAGCAGGCCCACTTTCCCGGATGACCAAGGTTGTTCTGCAGCCCATTCTATCACCTCAAAGAAAGCCTCGCTGGTGCCCCTGGACATGGTATCGAGGAGTCCTGGAGATTGTCCGAGGCCTCGCTCGTCTGCTCTGACCACTGCATAGCCATTCTTGGTCCAGAACCCGGGATCTGGGGTCTCCCATGCGGAATGGTCAGAGTGGTGCTCAGGATTGACTTCGGAGAAGGACTTTGCGTGGAAGCTACTTGCATCATCAGTGTCCGTTATCCATGTGCACGAGTAAGACTCTTGTAGATCAATTGCTGTACCTACTCCTTGTAGTGTATGTCTTTGCCATATGGACCGTATGTGACCAGCACAGGAACTCTTGATTGCTCCCCTGAGTCTTTGGGCCGGTATACGTTGCATCGGACTAAGCCCTCGCTCGACTTCAGCGTGACCGCCGCGTTTTGCTCGAAGATGTAAGGATACGATGAATCGTCAATGGTGTGAAGGTCCTTAATCTGGTTCGGCATGGTGGAAGAGGTGTTGTGCGGCTGATGAGTTGACGCAGATAGACCCGTAGACTGACATCGGAGCCGAGGCCATGGTTGCAGCTCTTTAATCCAGACCGGGACTGCTCGTTCCCTGTGCGCGGTGAGATTGTGAGGACGGTGCTTGTTCAGAGGTGACTCGCTTGAACTGTGTTGCGTGGAGCCGAGATGCCCTTGCCCGAACGCCGATCAGTGGCCGGCGAGTTTACCACTTGCAGTTTCCATACCACCCACCGTTGTAACACAACCTTGAGGATATGAACGGGAGAGAACACCACCACACTCAAGTGCCGGAATCAAGGTTGTTGACTCGGGACCATCAATCCAGAATCATGGCGTCCCTGCGTCGACTGCTATGCATGCAAGTTGTTACCTACCCCAGCTTTCAGACGCTGCGGGGATCCACCGGACCATTGCAATACTTTATCTAAGAACCTAACATTCCAGCTGAATTGTATTCCATTTGCTGCCATCGGGTAAACTTCCTCTGGCTAGTAACACCTAAAGCTACTTACTGTAGTCGATCGCAAGTGTCGATATGTTATTTCCATTTCTAGATTCTTTGCCAGAGTCACGGACCACGATCTTAGCCTTGGGGGCTCTGATATGTTTCTTGGTTCTCAGAGCGATCCCTGTAAGAGACATGGTGCTCATGCTCAGCTCTCCCATCTAAATCAAAACAGATCGTCAGAAGGGCCTTCTTCTCAGGGCTACGCGCCGTTCCAGGACCATTCTATGCGCCCTGGACAAACCTGTGGCTCAAGCTTCAGGTTCTTCAAGGACGACGGGCCCATTACATACATTCCTTGCATCAAAGATATGGTACGCAAGCTTCTCTCGCTAAACATCCATGTGATGCCCCAAGACGGGCTGATAACTCCGCTCATATAGGCCAATTCGTCCGGATTTCCCCAACTGAGGTTTCCGTCTCGAACCTGGATGCGTTCCGAGCTATTCATCGCATCGGCAGCGGTTTCAACAAGTCAGAGTGGTACCAACGCTTCAACGAAAGTCCGTATCCAGGAATCTTTGCCATGACGGATCCGAAGCAGCACGCTACGAGACGACGGCTATTTGCGCAGCCATTCTCGAATTCGTGTATAACCACATTTGAACCTCCTATCAGACGGAAGGTTGACCTAGCAGTTTCCAAGATCAGGCGGGATGCCGAACAAGGCTCTGCAGATATCCTGAAATGGTTCACTTTTATGGCAACGGACGTGGCAGGAGAGTTGAGTTTCGGAACGTCATTCGATATGCTACAGCATGAACAGGTGAGCGCAACACTAGCAAGCGCGTTGTGAACCGACGCTGTGCTGACGTCTTCTGCAGAAATCTCCATACATTCGAGACCTGGAGACTGCCATGATGATATCAGGGATACGCTCCGAGCTCCAACCGCTGCTTAAGCTAGCGAGCTATCTTCCCCTCAGATCACTGCGTCATGCACTTGCAATCAACGAGAGGCTGAACTCGTATGGCCACGAGGCCATTCAGAATCATAAGGCACACGTCGCTGCAAAGCAAGGACCAGTTGCAACCAGTCTCTTCTCCAAGTTCCTGGACCCAAAGAAGAACCAAGAACTGTCTGATGCTGAGATTGAGCAGGAGGCGTCAAACCTGATTGTCGCAGGAAGTGACACGACTGCTGTATCCCTGACGTACCTCATCTGGGCCGTATTGCGGCCAGATAACAGCCACATCCGGGAGAGGCTGATGAACGAAATCAGCACACTACCTCTTGACGCCAGGGGAAGTGATCTGGGCTCCTTGCAATATCTGAAAGCCGTTGTTGACGAGGCACTGAGACTATATGGCGCTGCGCCGGGAAGCCTTCCCAGGGTTGTGCCTATTGCCGGCACTATATTGGGCCCGTACCACATACCCGGAGACGTGACCGTGAGCACACAAGCATTCACAATACACCGAGATCCCAACATCTTCAGAAACCCTGAAAGGTATACCCAACCTCAAGGTACACACGTACGATCAGACTGTCGAAATGCTGACGTGGTCGCGCCTAATTCAGATTTGATCCAAGTCGATGGGAGAATCCTACTCAGGAGATGAAGGATGCGTTTTCTCCATTCGGAGCTGGCTCACGTAGTAAGTTTCCCATCCGTGTACTCTACAAATGCTGACGAAGTAGCGTGCATCGGAATACACCTGGCTATGCTCGAACTGTTGCTGGGGACTTTCCTTTTCTTCAAGCGGTGTCCCACAGCGGTCTTATCACCCACGACGACGAATGAGTCCATGGAGTTCGAGAATTATTTCTTGATTGTGCCGAAGAGTCATCGCTGCGAGATACAGTTGCGACAAGCGTGATGCAGTGCAACAGCATCTCAGTCTTAAATTTTACGTTTAGCAAAGGCGCTTGAGAGACCAGTGATCGTAAACTTCAGCAGTAGCAGAATATACACGGCCAGTTGCATGCCGCGACATCCAACCTCAAAGCATGGTGGGACTGCGTTAAAGCACGTGACAGGCTACGGGAGATCGTCCGGGGGAGTTCTTCCGCATCCAGAATCCTCCTTATCTCATATCAAGGTACTCTTGCTTGTAACCGGCACAGTGAACGCACAACATACATATCCAACACGGAGCCCGTACCGTTTCCCCCGTGCAAATAGGGCGGGATGTACCTGATAACAGTGGACAACAGTGGTCTTTTGTCTCTGGCCTGCGGTGTCAAATGGAGAACCCAGCATCAATAACTATGTTCTGCCCTGTGGTCGACTTGCTAAGTACCAGTACTTTGACTTGCTGTGCGACGTCCTGTATGTCCGACGTCAACCATTAGCAAAATAGTCAGAGAAAAGGTCTTCTGTTGAAGGTATTCGTACCTCTACATCAGCAAACCTTCCGAGCTTGTTCCGTTCTTTTACCGCCTTGAGCTTTTTTTCGGGAAACTTGCGACCCCATTCCTGCACAGGAGCAGCAGTCAGAGGAGGATCGAGATGAGCGATATGCTGCTCGTATCTAAGTATAATGGCAGACGTACAGTGAGCAACACGCCAGGCGATATACAATTGACACGGATTCGAGGAGCTGCGATCAAGGCAAGTGATTTGATCAGATGGATTTGCGCGGCTTTGGACACCGCGTACGACTAGAACAATATGTTAGATCGTCGAATCAGGCTTGATGACCCATTTCTTGTGTTCCTTTCCAAGAGATGGCTGCTACAGTAGCGGATAAGTACGTCTACGTACCAACGAACTTCCGCTTGGCTTCACTCCCGCCACACTAGCCGTCGAGACGAACGAGCCTTCACTTATATCTAGGTGTTCTCGAGCAGCGTGGAACAAGAAGAGATGGCTCTTGACATTTGTATTCAGGCAGCGATCCCAATCTTCGTCGAGAACGCCTTCGTCGAGGTTCATGAAGTCCGTCATGCGTGTCCATCCAACATTAGAAACGACAACATCGAGCCGGCCCATAAGTGCAACACTTTCTCCTACCAGTCGGACGATCTCGCTGCGTGATGCCATGTCCGCTTTGATGGCAACAAATTCTTGCTGGCCAGTCGCAGGGCGCTCCAAGATTTCCTGAGGATGTTTGGGCTCTGTGACACGCCTCAACTCTGAGACAAGCGTCTCCGCTCGCTCAGCGTTCGAGGAGTAGTTGATGACAACGCTCATCCGTGCTTCTGTGGCTAGGACACGAGCAATTGCAGCGCCGAGACCCGCAGAGCCTGCGGTCACAAGCGCTACTTGGTGAGATGCCATGAACTCGGAAGAGGCTGACAGTGCGGGAATTTCGACACGGCGTAGTACAAGACGTTGATTCTGGTCAATGACAAGATATCGCTGCGGGATAGCATATACTAAACACTCAGGCAGTCAAGCTAGACGTGTTCCTTGTGGTCGATTCGCTAACGTCTCGCCAAGATGTAGCTGTGCTCCAGGATGGACTGGTGTTGATCCCACAGTGCACTCGGCTCCGCGGTTCTAGTTCGATTGCGATATCTGCAAGTATCATGTACACCGAGGGGACTGAGAGTGAGCCTATGGTCTTGTGGGGAAATGTCAGCAATTTCATTCGAGCTCACGAGTTCCTGAATTCGCTCACAAGTTACCAGGCCGTATCGCATTTCGGTGGAGGCTAGCCCGAGTCTAGGGACCCGCTTCCCCAGATCTCCGCGTTTTCCCCACATCCCGATTCCCGCTTATCATTACCGGCCAAGGAGGATTTCCTACCATGCAACGACAGGAGACAGGGTGAACTCGACGATGCAAGTTTCTTTAATACCATGAGTCTGTGCTACCCATTCCAGTCCTATCACTGTGCATCCAAGGCTGACTAGGCTGCTGAAAACCATCATTCTCATACTTCGACTCGAAGTATCGAAGGGTTTTCCACCAAGTAACTGATAGATACATTATGGCTGGCTTCAAATACGCCTTTTCGTTGTCCGAAGGAGAGGTCGAGAGTGCTAGGCCGCCCGGGACGGTCGTCTTAATTGGTACATCCTCTCATCTCTTCTTTGAGGCCGTTCAGTCCATAGAACTCGGAAGTAACTGTCTTCAGATCACCATCTCCAGCGCACAACAAGTGGTCGTGAAGTCCAGGAAGACACCGTCGTTCTAAATCCGCAGCCGTCATTAGATCCCGCGGATCCACTCAACTGGGCGCCATGGCGTAAGACTGCTATGCTTGTGTGCGTGTCTGCAGTTCCGCTCGTTGCAAACTTCACGTCGTCGTCCATTGCGAGCGCGTTCCCGGTTCTGGCGACACCACTAGCTTTCAATCCGCCGGTGCCAATTACTAGGCTTACGCAGCTGATTTCAGTGAGTTGCTGTGCGAAACTATCCAGCCATGTGTAGCTTTGCTGACTTGTTGCAAGGTCAATGTCCTAATGCAGGGTGCTTCTAACTTCCTATGGGTTCCGCTGGCCAATACGTTTGGACGTCGCCCGATCATGTTGATCAGCCTCCTTATGCTCGTATTTTTCTCCATGTGGGCCGGCCTGGCAAAAGATTTCAGCAGCTTGTTGGCGGCGCGCTTTTTCATGGGTTTTAGCAACGGACCCGCTGATACAATCGCGCCCGACATTATTGGGGAGATATACTTCGTCCACCAACGCGGTCGTGCCATGGTAAGTACAATCACGTCTTTCATCTGCAGAACTACGGCTGACGAAACGGCAAAAGGCCATCTATACCGTCTGCCTAGCATGTGGACCCCTCCTAGGCGGGATAGCAGGCGGCTACATCGTAGGCGGCTTGGGAATCGCCTGGATCCACTGGGTCAACGTGATCCTCGCAGCCATAACGCTGATCCTCTGCTTTCTGTTCCAGCCCGAGACGCTATTCGACCGTACCGCAACTATGGGGATTGCAGGCAACAGCTCGATTGATCACTCTTCTGAGACCAAGCCGAAAGTAACAGAACTCGAGGAAGTCGCATTCACGACCGATTATAGACCATACACCTTCGCCCGATCTCTGAAAATGAACACGTATCGCGGCGGCGTTCTGCAGAAATTTATTGCTCCGTTCCTTACACTCCGGCTACCGGGCGTGTGGCTGATAATGTTTTGGTATGCTGGACTGGTTGGCGGTGTGGTCACAATCTCAGCCATCGGGCCTACCATTGTCGCGTCACCACCATATGTAAGACCAACTAAATGATGAGCGTATAAATGATTAGCTGACGTTGTATAGCTATGGGGACACGACGCCGGGCTGATCAATGTGGGAGCCCTGATTGGCGCCCTCGTTGGTTTGGTATTCACATATATCACCGTCGACAGATCTATCAAGCAGCAGGCTAAGCATGAGAGTCATGGGTAAGGAAATCCTCTGTCAATCCTCTAATTATTTGGTAACGTGCTCACCTCGTTGTGACAGCCTCGGTGAACCAGAAACACGTCTCAAGACTGCACTTCCAGGTCTATTTCTCGCAACAGCAGGATTACTGGTATTCGGGTTCTGTGCCGCCAATCCCTCGCCCAAAGGCTGGGTCGGACTGCAGGTCGGATACGGTATGGTTTCTTTTGGACTGATGCAGGTTAGTCTAGCTCTCGTTCTGCAACTCATGAAACTGGGAGACGAGTATCTACAGTGCTAACGCGATCACTTCAGTGCCCATCCGTCGGCTTCAACTACCTGATCGAAGCGTACAACGCCATCTCCGGCGATTGCTTCGTTGCAGTCACGTCTTGCCGTGCGATCATCGCGTTCGCCTGGACGTTCTTCGTCGGCACTTGGGTCCACGATCGTGGGGCCGCAGAGCCTTTTGGTATCTTTGGCATGCTGATGGGACTGTTTGCACTGTTCACGTTCCCAATACTCATTTGGGGGAAGCGGCTGCGTATTGCAACCGCCAAGTGGCTCCCGGCGCACGCTGATCATTGAGGGCGTGCGGTTGGAGAGTGGTGATTCTGTACATAACTCAGATTGAAATCACCGGATGAATAGCTCGAACTCAGTTTTATCATGAAAGCCACGAAGGGCATTGTTCGCTAGCTACAAAGGAACTTCGTATCGTGCAATCATAACGTCATCCCATGGGTATCAGCAAAACCAAAAACAAAACCTCCAGCTCCAAAGCAACATGGGTATCTCAAAGCCAGAAACGCTCACAAACTCCGCCAGTACTCAAGCTCCATAGCCCGATAAGACGCGAGCCCAAACACATCCACACTCTCGAAGGAGGCATCGGCGTCCTCCGCGTCGTCAAGCGCCACTTCCTCCTCCACGTCATCTTCATTCTCCTCCGCCTCATCCTCGTATGCCGGCACCTCAATTACCACTTCACCAGACGGCCGAAGTCCCTCAAGCGCCGCCATCTCCGCTCTTCTCCTGATCTCCTCAAACTCATACTGATCTATCGGTTCGAAAAGCTCGCACAGCTCGATCATCGAGAACTCCTCGAGGTTCTGGAGCTCCTGCTCCTCCACCCGCTCCTGAAATGTGAGAGTGTGCTGAGGCATGTCCTTCATCGGCGTCGACTTTGGCTCTGTCGGTACGGCGACCGGCTCCATGAACGATGGTAGTGTTGCGACTTGCTCAACTTGAGTCTCGTGTTCTCTCGTCTGTTGTTCTTCTGCCTGTTCTTCCATCTGATGTTCTTCTGTGTGATATTCTTCCGTCTGTTGTTTTTCCGCCTGCAGTTTCGCCTGGCGTTTCGCTTCTTTCACCTGGAGTTTTGCCTGGATTTTGGCTGCGCGTACAGCCCCTGATTTTGCCGACCGGGCTGCCGCCAGATTGCGCTGGAATTCGGCGATCTTCTCCGCCTGTGCCCTTCGCTTCCTCTCCTTTCGCTTGCGGTTTTCGTCTCGGACATAGCGTACAGCATGTTCGAGTGCTTTGACATCAGATCTTAGGCCATTCAATTCCTTTGCAGTCGCGAGTGATGCTTGTGGTTGGCCCTGTGGATCCGCCCGGCCTTTGTCGTTGCTCTTCTCCAACGCAACGGCGGCGAGATCCTGCCATTTCGCCTTCTCGCACTCCAGCTTGACCATCGCGAGGTCCTGCTCCCGGAGGGTCTCGATCGCCTCATTCTCGCCAGCTTGCGCGGCAACGACGAGCGTTTCGAGCTCCTGGATGCGGGTAGCCTGCTTCATGGCATCCCGGTTGCGCGACTCCAGTACTTCAATCTTGACTCTCGCTTCCTCCAGTCTATCGTCGTAGTGATTCAATGCGGCGATTGCCTTGTTACAACTCTCGGTAAGTCGTGCGATTTCTTCATCCTTGTCGGCGGAATTGATCTTGCTTTGTGCGATCTCTTTCGAGTGTAGAACCCATGGTGGTGACGGCCGCTCGAACTCGGTGGTCTGAGTGAGGTCGGATGATGTGCTGTAGATTTCGTTGAGGCGGTCACTGAGATTGCGGAGCTTGATGGTGAGAGTCATGAGAGGAGTTGTTTCTTCTGTATCGAAAACGGTCGAGGTCGTGCTAGCTATGGCAGGCAGTATCGTGTCGACGGTAGGAAAGTCGACGTCGCTTTCATCGCGCAGGATATTAGAGATGTTTGATCCGAGCATGCGAGTGTAGGTTGCCAAATCTGCGGTGCTGTGCTGGCATTCTACGAACGTAGGAAGTGCGTCAGCTGTCAAGACCAGGGAGCGTGCTTTGAGCTCTTGTAGAATGTGCACAGTCTTCCCGACCATGATCTTTGCGCTGCGCGACTGAGTGATGAGTTGGTTCATTTTCTGAATGAAGCGAGGAAGGTCGGTGTGATATTCATTGGTAATGGGTAGGTTTGTCTCCACCTCAGCCTTGACCAGAGTAAGCGCAGCGGTTGTGTTTTCCATCTGACTCTGCATGAGCAGTGTCTTCATGATAAATGTGTCCGCGTAGCTGTCCAGCCCGGCGCGTAGGTGAACCTCCGCCAGATGTATCATCAGCGAAATCGATCGCTGCAGCTCTTCCGTCATATCCTCTTCTCTCAATTCGTCTTTTCTCACTGTATCAATGTAGCTGTTCAGCGCCCGTTCAACCGGCTCAAGCTCATACAAGGCGCCCTCAAATCTGGTGAACTGCTCGAGGGAGGAAGCGGTGATTGTGTTGCCAAATCGTTCGGACATTGCTGAAATCCAGGTGAGTTGGTCTAGGACGCCGCAGGCCGTGAACACGTGCTCGCCTCGAGCATCGAGCTTGTCTTCGGAGACGTTGTCTTTGACGAGGCCGTGAAGGAGGTTTGCTTTGAATGTGATGCGCCTGAAGCGGAGAAGGGCCAGCACAGAATCTCTCTCGGTGTGGAAAGATTCAGGCAGGTACAACTGCACGATGGCTAGGTGTTCGATTGCCTCTTGGGCGTCAAGCTTTCTAAGTTCCATGTCGATTGTTCTGGATTTTGTGCTTGTTGCTGACATCTGAAGCTGCTTGTTGAGATCTAGCATGGCTCGGGAGCGGGTGCTGAGCTCCTCCGCCTGTGTGTCGGTGATTTCCTTAGACGTACGCATGTCCGCGAGAGCAGATTGTAAGCTGCTGACCAGCCCTTGGAAGCGTTGGATAGTGGACTCCTGATCAGCGAGCAGTTCCTCTTGTTGAGTAAGACGTCGGTTGTGGTCAATGATGATGGTATCTTTGTGGCTGATGACGTCTTGAAGCTGCTTTGCGTTCTCGAGATGATTAGCTTCGAGCTCGTCCTCGAGCTCCTTGAGAGCCTTGAGGTCATCGATTGTGTTTTGTAGCTGTGTGACCTGCTCATTGAGCGAGGTGTTTCGCTCTGTGAGCTCTTCGATGATGTCTTCGGCGCTCAAGGCGTTGTCAAGCTGCTGGCGCACGTCCAAGATGTCGGCTTCCCGTTCGAGTAGTTTTGCTCTTGTGTTGCTTAGCTCTTGTTTGACGGTTGTGAGTTTCTGCACGTCTTCCTCCAAGCTCTTGATGTGACTCTTCAGCGTCGCTTCCTGGTCTTGGGAAACGTCCCGCAGGCGTAGTAGGGCTTCTTTCAGCCGCTCGTTCTCGCGCTCCTTCTGTATCCATCCCTGGCCCGAGCGCTCCTCATCCGTCATCTCGTGACTCAAATCTAGGTTCCCCTCCTTGAGGAGCTCATTCTCCACCTCCAACTCCTCGAGTCTCAGCTTGAGATCATCCAGTTCCGCCTCGTATGTCTCCGCCTTTTGCTCTGCCATTTCTCGGTCCATTGTTGCGGATTCGACGGCAGTCTCGTAGCCTGCCTGGTGCGCTTCGATCTCCTCCAAACTGGCCTGAGCTTCTTTCAGCTGTCGCCTCAGCTCTGCGAGTTCTTGTGCCTGTGGTTGCATCTTGGCTTGCAGCTTGTGAATTACTTGCTCGAACTTGTTGCGTTCTTGTTGGGTTTGTTCCAGCAGCTTGAGGCTCTCCTTGTCTTCGGTGCGTTGTTTCTCCATCACACGCAGCGTTGCTTGTAGTTCTTCGAGTTTGTTGCTGGCGGTGGTGGGAGGGGGAGGGGAGGTTGAAGCTGGCTTCGTCGCACGTGTGAGGAGCGACTGGCGGGCTGATGGGACCGCAAGGCTGTGACGAGGGCGGCCTTGCCCGGTCGCCAGCGGTCGTGGAGCTAGAGCCTAGAGAATGTCAGGCACTTGGTACAGACAGTGCGTAAGAGGCATGAATGACTTACGTTTGGCTCCACGACCCTGGCGACGGCGGAGCGCCGCAGGAACATGCCGTGGTTAGGTTGGCACGAGAAGTAGCGCTGGCCCTGTACAGAGCCGTCGTTCTTGCCTAGAGGCTCGGTGAACTCGACGCCTATCCATTCTCCGGCCGCAAAGGCCGTGACGCCGACGAAGCGAACTGCTGCTGAGCGGCCGTCGCTCAGCTCGACGACCTGACCAGCCCGTAAAGCTTGCATGATGATTGTAATTGATTGAGGATTGTGAATTGAAAGTGCTTTGTGCTGTTTGCGGAAAATCTTCGAGCGTGAAGTTCTAGAGCTTGAAAATTTGTGGGATTTGTGGGATGTAGGTGGGAGAAAGGAACGTGGGCGGTTCGGGTTCAAGACGCGCCGCGAAAAACACGCTAGTGCACTTCGGGCCGGCCCGCACGCTGCATGCCTTGCGCGATGAGGCGCGATGAGGCACGCTGCAGCCTCAGGCCTCCCTGCATCAAGTACTTCAAATCCGATGCTGTAAAGATGGAAATCATGTCTTGATTTTCATCTTCATTGATATCACATCACAAATCACGGCCGTCAACCGCCTTCTTAGAAATCCTTCATGTAGGATATGCAGCGCAACACAAGCCGTCTCTGCAGCTTTGGAATTCTTTTCGCTAACAGCCTGCAGTCTCCTGGGCCTGGAAGCACGTTCTGGGAAAATCTTCATATAAGACACTCAGTGCATTACACACCCGCTTTGCGCCTTTATAGTTTTCTGCACCAGCTGTCCTGGAGTCTCCTGCGCGCGGAATTATTCCCTAGGAAGTTCATCACGGAGAGTATACGGTACGTTATGCGCTGCCTTGCTACGTTGTGAATTTCTACGCCAACCGCCTGAAGTCTCATGACTCTGAAACCGCGCTCCAGATATTCAGCGCCAACGCTCTGGAGACCTTGTACACTTTGTGGTGGGGACGACAAAATTGCAATCCCAGGTGATAGATTACAATATGCTATTCAGCCGCTTCGCGGTTCTCTGCATCGACCGCTCAAGGTCTCCTAAGCGCATAATCATCACGCTAGAAAATCATCACTAATATTCTATTGCAACTCGTGCTATTTGTAATAGTAAGATATTATGCTAACCCTAGGCAATATAGTATAATAGGATACCTAGTAGCTTTTCGCTTTTATGAATCGACCGCCTAGAGTCTTCTGAAGCTAGAATCGCATCATGATTGCCTTCTTCATCAATAGCATACCAAACTCATAAAATTGACGGTGGCAGGACACCGCACTGATTTCAGAACATAGGGTATCATATATCACCCACCAGCTTCACGCCTTTCTGCACCAGACATACAAGGTCTCCTGAGCTCAGAACCTAGTTTCGGATGATGCAGCTTCAAGTTTCTACTCCATACCACGACCTGACTGCACCTCCCGCGCCGTCGCTGTGTAGAACCACCCACAAACGCCATGCTTCCATTACATGCTAGAATTCGCACCAGCCAAAACGGACGAAAGTCAACTCCGTCACTGCGTCATCAGTTCAGCAATCCGCCGTTCTATATCCGGCACAGCCCGCAGCCGTAGATCAAGCTCTTCCTTTTCACTGCATCATTGTCAGCAATCCATCCGTTAACCCATCTCGCAGGTGGGTTACTCACTCTTCCAACTGCAGCCTCCTCTCCGCATCCAATCTCGTAAACACATAGTTCCCCTGTCCATCAAACTGCAAAATCCTACTATGATACTTCCACAAACTCCTCCGATGACTGACCGTCATAAGTGTAATCCCCAACCTCTTCGCCTCATCGTACATCACCCTCTCAATCTCCAGCGTCACGCTACTAGTGCACTCATCCAAGATCGCATACTTCGGCGCGTGGTAGAACAGCCGCGCCATCGCGACCCGCTGCTGCAAGCCACCGGACAGCACGTCCGTCCACTCTTGCTCCGCGTCCCAGCCGCCCGGGCGATCGACGATGCTCTCGATCTCCACGACCGAGAGTATGCGGTGCAGATCCGCGTCCGTAATGCCCTTATCCCGCATCTCGCGCACGCCGTCCGGGTAGATGATCTGCTGGCGCAATGTCCCACGCGACAGGTACGGCCGCTGCGGGATGTAGAAGATGTCCTCGAACGGCGGCTTTCTGACCGTGCCGCCGTAAACGGGCCACAGCCCGCCCAAGATCCTGAAAAGGCTCGACTTCCCGCACCCATTCGGCCCAACGATGAGGAGGTGCTCCCCAGGCCGCACCGAGAAGCTGAGTTTGCGCACCAGGATATCCCCGTTCGGCGACACGATCGGCACGTCGACGAACTCGATGTCAGAGCCCTCGGAGACCTGGCCGCGGCCCCGCAGCACGGCGGCGTTCTCGTCAGTGGAGGCGGACGAGACGAGCCGCTTTTCGAAGTGCCCGGCGCGGATGTCGTCCATGACGTCGAGGAGGGTGGAAACGCGCGCGGTGTAGCCGGCCAGCTCGGTGACCTCTTTGTAGGAGAACATGACGCGGCCGAAAGCGTCGGAGGACATGAGGAGCATGCGCCTGTTTGTGACGAAGCCTGGGACTGTTGTCAGCTTCTGAGCGTCTGATTGGCTTGGAGAAATTCCCACTTTCTGTCCGGTCGCCCATGCTTGCCCCAGTGGCGCCAGGTACCTTGAAGAAGACCGGCACGCTGCACAGCATCAACCCCAATGCCCCCCAGAAATACTTAATAACAAAATCCTCCATAATCCCATGATAGAAACGCCGCCTCAGTATGCGATTAACATGCTTGATCAAAGTAAAGTACCCCTTATCCAATGTATCCTTCTCCGCCTCATGTCCCGCATACAGCGCAACCTCCTCGCTATAATCAATGAGCCTCGAATGCTGGAACCGGAACTCCCCTTCCAGGCGCGCCTCATCCGCGACGTACTTCCCGAACGGGGGCGTCAGCGCGCGCATGACGCTCGCGGACAGCTGCACAACCAGACTCATCATGAAGAGGCCCTCTCCGCCGACGCTGCGAGACAATGACCAGTTATAGATCACCATGTCGAGGATCGGCTTCGCAATGTTGGAGTAGAGCTCTGCGAGGCTGTTGGAGAATTTCGCGACGTCGACTGTGATGAGTTGGTCGGCATTCTTTATACGGTCGTCGAGCGCGGAGAGCGTGTAGAAGGTCATATGGTTGAGGTATTTGTTGTGGATGTAGTTTGTGATGCGTGTGCGGTACTGTAGGGAGAGTTTGCACTGATGGTAGGAGAGCTATTCCTGGTGGTCAGTCCAGCTGTCACTACAAGACCCAAGAGTGTCTGGGATACGCACCATAGAGTTGGTAAACGTCGCCGGCACAGCAACAACCATCCACCACACCAGCCCCGTGAGGAACTCCCTCCCCTTGCCCCTCACAAGGTTGCTCACAAGCCGCCCATCCAGCTCCGCAACATACAAACTAATCAGCGTCCTGAGCACCAGGAAGATGCTATGGCTAATCAGCAACCTCAACTCCTTGCTCCGCCACCCCGGTATCACGATCCGCAGCAGTCTCAGCAGATTCTTGAAGAACTCCCGGTTCAGCTCCACCTTCTTCCTGCCCGTCGCTTCGCCCTCTGTAGCCCCCGTACCAGGCCGCTTGCGCGCCTCGGCTTGCCGCAGCGAGGCGGCTTTCTGCTCAGCGATGGCATTGCGGATGCGGCTGACGAGCGCGACGAAGAGGGTCAGGTATATGGCGCGCGAGATGCGCGTACGGTGCTGGAGGTAGCGGGATGTGAGCTCGTTGATGATGCTTTTGAGGGACTGGCTGGAGAGATGGCGGGTTGGGGAGAGCTTCGACTGGGCGGCCATGGTGAGGAGCAGCTCAGCGAAGCTGGAGAAGTGTCGATTCAGTCGTTTGGTGCGCTGGGCATCGCTGGGGCTTGGAAGCTGCGATGATGGCGACGGATATCAAAGTGGCATGTGAAGGGGACCGAGGCTTGAGGCGCACGGGTCAAGGCACAGGGCTGAAGCATATCATGTCGATGCGCTTCCACGTGACATCCACGCTGCCTCGGACTTTTCCATGATCCTCCGTAAGGCCATGTCCAAACTCTTACAAAGACCGTTGTCGTCGTCCTGTCACCTGCATACTCAAAACAAATGGTATCTACGCTATGCATCACAAGACAACGTGCCCCAGACAACAGAAAGAGCCAGGATATCTCCCTAACGCACACCCAAACGACGCCAAATTCTTACACCAGAGGGACTGAGACTGCTCACGCTCATGCCTGAGCCTCCTTCGGCGGACGCTCTCCACGTTCCACTTCATAGTTTGTTTCTTCCGGGATCGACGGCACCGCGGTGGCAGGTGGAGCCGCGGCAGTGTGAGGCCTATTCGCTGCGGCATGCAACCTCTGATCCAGTGCCTTGAGCGCCAGCGCTCTCCGCCGCTCAGCTTCCTCTCTCCTGCCACCTCCTCTGCCGGCGCGACCGCCAACGTTCATCAGGCTGGGCAGACCTCCCTCGGCCCTTGCCGACGCCTGCTCATTCCCCGCATCGATGTCCTCGTCTGAGAACGGGCTGCATATCCTCAGCGTAACCAGCGTATCATACACCTTATCCGCCACAGGCGCAAGAACCGTCTGAACCGGATCCGGGAAGAAGTGCGCAAAGCTGAACGTATCCGATGCGTCGCCCTTCACGGTCCCCGACTCCCCGGTCGCCGTAGACGACAAAGATGGGCTGGTGCGGTAGAAGCGGAGGTAGATCCACGACGTGAAGAAGCCGAACCAGGCGAGGAAGAGCGCGGTCTCGGTGCCGAAGACTAGGCCGGAGACGGTGTTGCCGAGGAGGAAGATGGCAGGGAAATGCTTCACGCGCATGCGGATGAAGCCTTTGGCGATGGCGACGGTGTGTTCGGGGACGAGCTGCTTGAAGGCGACGAGGAAGGCGGCTTGGAGTTGGATGCCACCGGATATTGTGGTGTTGCTGCGCTAGTGTTAGCCTTGGAGCAGATCATGGGGGGGGCTTGGATGGCATGGATGGCACTAACAGAGCCCTGTCGCTGCCAGATAGAGCAAAGAACAAATAGTACAGCACCCAGCTCAGGATGTTGGGTATCATAGCAACGAAGAGTATGAACTTCGCAAACTCTGACGAGCCCCACGCGCGCTCGAGGTAGCGTCCGCCATAGAAGACTGTCGCACCGGTGATCAACAGGCCAAAGATGTTCTGCTCCACCAGTGCCGCGGTCAGGCACACCCAGGGGTAGACGATGGACTGCCGGGGCACGATGGCTAAATAGGGCGCGCCATCTCCCTTGCTGATGCCGGCTTTTTCGGCGCCTTCTACCCAGCTGCTGTATGGTCGTAGTATGGCGTTGAGGAGTGTGAAGATAAACAGGGTAGCGAGGAGGTATTTCGTTAATGGAGGGAGGTTGAATCGGGGCGCCATGGTCTTGGGCTAGGGCTGGGCCCTTTGTGAAGCTAGTTGTCTGTCGACAGCCAGTGGGTCGTCTGCGGTGGTGTTTGTTGAGGGATGGGGTTCTGCGATGAAGTGGGCGCGTGACGGGAATTGTGGTTGGCAATGACGGGGTAAGGAGCGGGTTTAGCAGGCTAAAGAAGTGATGGCAAGGACCGCGCAAGATTCTTGTTGCTGGTAGACAGCAGAGCACTTAAGATGACTGAGGTAAGTTCGGTGGTCTGGTGCCTGGTGGCCTGGTGGCCTGGTGGCCGTTGCACGCAAGGCGGCTGTACATTGGGTACCTAACTGGCGTCGGAGCCGCAAATCGGCCGAGGGCGTTCCCCAAGGCGCGCTTCTGGGGCACAGGCAAAGGCGCGAATGGGCGTCCAGCCGCCAATTCGACCCCCGGTCTACACATCGACACATCGACACATCGACACATCGACACATCGACACATCGACACATCGATACAGCGACACAGCGACACAGCGACACCTCGACAAACTGCCAGACCGCCTCACCACCACAAAAGCAACCTGTCGCGCTTGCTGCCAACCGTGCCGTATATCTCCGACCCCTTCCACAAGGCCATTGCGACGCGTCTTGAACCCTTGGCTGGAGCCTGTGCGCCAGAACAGCCATGCGCCATGAGCGCCGAGACTCTGTCCTCCAATGTTGTCAACTACCTGATCTGGCGCTACCTTCAGGAAGCCGGTATGCCCCTCGACTACCGACAGTGCAAGGCTGTTTACTGATACTGAGACACCCCAGGCTTTGCTAGTACTGCGCAAAGTCTCATGAATGACTGGAACCGTGATCCCCAAAGCCTACCCTTCGTGAACAATGTACATCAACACGCGCTAGTCCACATCATCCAGGACGGGCTGCTGTACGATCGCCTGCAGGCAGAGGTCAGCCAGGTACGGTGACTCCTGTCGAGGTCGCAACCGAACACCTCTAACCCCGCTTGACAGGACGGCCGCAACTACGACTATGGAACGAGCCACGGTACCCCCTACGTCGTCAACAACAACAAACGACGAAGACTATCAGATCAACGAACAAGCTTGAGGCCAGAGACGAACGGCGACATCGAGGTTAATGATGCCGCGCTCGCACGGGGCGCGCCGAAGCGTACGAGGAAGAGCAATGGTGCGGAAAGTACGCGTGAGCGCAGCAATGAGGATGCAATGGATATCGATATGAATGGCATGGTCCAAACGCCCAATGGTGATGCTGACCTCGCCGTGTCAGAGGCGGACTCCCCCATGCCAGAAGATGTGCCGATCGAGACGACCCTGGACAACGGCGTAAGCGTGGGCTTGCAAAGCGAGAAGATTGCAGAGTTGGCCCCGGAGACAACCTTCATCCAGCTCGACGAGCCTGAAGTCGTATTACGTCACACTGTCTGGAGTCCGACCGAGGCGCCGATCTTCTGCGCAGCGGGCGACTCACTACTCACTGTGTATTGCATGGTCAAGGATACGCGCTACTTCAGGGAATCACAGGATTACATCCCTCGAAAGATTGATCTTCCATTCTCAAAGTACACAATCACAGCTTTCTGCTGGATCTCACCAACTGAGGCCTTCGCCGCGGCCTTGGAGGACCACACGAATGAGAAGGGAGAGACGAGGAGTACGGGGAGGTTGCTTGCGTTGCGCGAGGGCGGCATGGAAGTCCAAATCCTATCCTCCTTGGTCGGAACAGTTTTTGCCTTGCGGTGGCGAGCCTCGGCCCAATGTTTACTGAGCATTTCGAGCTCCGATCGAGGCGGAAGCATCAGAACATGGAGTCCCAACAACCCGGACCCCCTGCATACGTTCTACACCGACCGAGTCATACTGGATGCCGCATGGTGCTCAGACGATAGGTTTCTTGTTGGTGGTCACGGCTTTCTCACGTCATACACACTGCACCACCCACCGTCCTCGAGCTCTTTGACCGAAGCAATTCCAGGTGATAGGGCCCAGGAATTCCACTGGGAAAAGGTCCGATACGACCCCATCTGCGACATCGTAGCATGCGCATCGCTGGAGCAGAACAAGATCGGCCTGTACTCCAAGGGCTCAATCGACTTCACAACGCAATCTGTCGCAGACAACCCGATCACCGCCCTGGAGTTCCAACCCATCATCAACCCCCTCTCGCATTCCGATGACTCTCCCCGCCTACTCGCCACCGCCCACGAGGCCGGACTGGTCCAGATCTGGGACGCCAAGCGGCCGTGGCAACTGCTGCACAGACTTTCAATGGGCGGCGACCCTGCAATGACGTTGTCGTTCTCACCAGATGGGTTTCTGCTGGCTGCAGCAGGTCTGGCCACGGTGCTCATCTGGAACCCGGAGGTTGGCGGGCTTCCGAAGGCGTTTTGGAAGGCGGATCTCGACAAAGACCCCTGGGATACGTCGGTTGCTGCGGATAGGGAGGAGGAGTTGGATCATAGCTTGGGCTGGGACGCTGATGGCAAGAAGCTGGCGTTTTCGCTGGCGAACCAGGTTAGTTTGCATATTATGCGGGGTTGAAGCGGGGCGCAACTGACAGTATGCAGATTGCTATCATTAGCTTCAAGAGATGAGGCACGCCCGGGCTCTTAGCCTTTCTATCCCGGCACAATGCTCCAGCATGCGTGTGCTCGGATGCCGTGTCATAGCGCGGAAGGCGTTGTCGATCTGGGGGCGATGTCGGTCGGAGTGGCCCTAGGTGATAAAGACTACGGTATTCGGGCCAACGAATCTAGGCAGGGACGGCTTGATGGGAGCAGCCGGACTCCTCGGCCTCTCCAAGACGTTGGGAACGTCGCGATATGCCATTCCGAACGGAATCGTAGGAAGCGCCCCGAGACGCTGCCGTTCCGACAACTCCGGCAGCAGACGTACTCATCACGCTACCCCTCACCGGGACAGTACGTCTGGTGGTGCGGGTCGAGTCGTATGGTACCTGCAAGACTCGTGGTCAGATCGGCGCCCGAGCCAAGCTATTCTTTGCGTGTGAGGTTCTCACGTGTGGCGGAGTAGGCTTGATCCACCATTCACCTCCACGAACTCGTCAGAAAGTCTGGCATCTACACGCATAGACAGAACGACCAAGGGCCATGGAGCCACATCCTCGCGGAAAGCCGCGCAGGTAAGAGCGGAGAGAGCCGAGAACATGTGGCAGTATTGGCAAGTGGGAACTTGTACTGGTAGTGTCTGACAGGTCTCTATGCAATGTTCATCTTGGACACTATGAGCATCACCAAATTGTGGCGAAACGAAGCCGGCCAGTCAGGTTTTGTAAGAATTCCACGTGCTCCGCTGGATACGCCACTGTGTTCGTGGTCCTGATTCTAATGTATCGAGCGAAATGTTCTTTCACGACCAGGATCCTTCCATCTTGTCTAGCATTCACTTCTCTCCGAGCCTGTCCATTTTCATGCATGAATGTCAAACCCACAGAAGGTCCTAAAAATCAGTGTAAACAGATTCGCTGCCAGTAATGGATCTCTCAACTGTTTTTGCGCGGGGCGTGACTGCAAGATCCAAACTCAATCAGTAGACAACTTTCGATCAACTGAAGTCATTATCACCGGCGCAGACCGCTTTGGCCTGACTTACGGCAGACAGGCACCAGAGCGCATGCACAAAAGCAAGAGAACATGACTATTCATGGCCGCCAGCGGACAGCTGAACAGCCTGAAGCCTGGCTTTCTTATCGCCCGTCCCTCATTTCCAAACGCGGCTCAGACAACCCGTTCCAATGGTCATCTGAGACAGGAATACACCTGCTCTTCGGCGACCAAACACACCACAGCGCCCTCTAATACGCTATTAAAGACATTTACAGCACCCGCACCGTCAGAATGAAAATACACACCAGCGGCTTCCCGGTTGGCACTTTCGCACCATTCACACGACAGCACGCCTCGCCTCCCACCCTCGCTTCGCCTGCCTCGCCCGGACTGCCGCCGCCTCAACACCCTCTCCGCATTCCTCGAAGTCGCCGCGCGGCCAAACGTCTCCTTCACCATCGCACCCACCACCAAGATCGAATTGCCCAGTATCCGCACACTCAGCGACGCTCCCCACGCCACCGCTGCCTTGGTCCACCCGACCGCTTTCCCGGCCCTGAGCCCACCGTGTCGGTCCCTCGTAGGCCATGCGGGTCTGACAGTCGAGGAGGAATAAGCGGAAGCGCGACAGTCGTAACCCGCTTGCCCGGTCAAGGGATGTTGGGATGATTCATCCGGCGGAGTCTGAGCTCAGGGATCGGGACGGGACCGTGGCGATGTCAGCGAGGCCGTGCGACCCGTTATCGGATGCATGTGGAGGGCACGGAGAGAAGGGCTGGGCGCAAGACGTACGATGCCGCGGCGCTGGATACTTGGATAAGCCTGGGAAGCGGTGTCTAGCGGATAACGTCAGGCTGTGGTGGTGCATGCAGGATGGAAGGGCATTCACGATGGCCTATGGGTAGCGCGGTACCGAAACGTCCACGGGTTCGTGGTGGCAGGGATTGGAGTCAGATTCGTTCGTACTGGCTGGTGCACGGGTGGATTGTCACCAAAAGAGGGTAGGCACTATGTGTGGTGTTATGTCTCACATTCGTGGAGAAGCGAATTGTGCTACCCCGGTAAAAGAACGAGCGGTTCAGCTTGAGGCCTTGGCCGTATACAAGAAGCTGTGTTTTGGAGGACTGGAATCAACGAGATGATGGGCACTGATTGTTTTGAGTTCAATATGTAGAGTGGCGACTGGAGTTCCCATGTCGCCACTCTGAACATTACCCCTTTCCGAGCAGCAGTACAATCTGCCGTGTATGAAGTGCTGAAGCCCTTGTCGCAACCCAAAGAGGGCTCTCGATCCAATTCAGTTATCCAATTTACCCCAAGATCCATCAAACGAGTGTTGATCAAAAACTGATATTGAAGCTCGGCACTCCCACCGCGACTCGATCGTGGCTCATTAAGTGAACGTCGGCAAACAACAAAGAAAGTGCCACGCAAGCGCTTGTCCTCCACTTTCAACCTGGTCTGTGAAGAACCCGGTCCGCAGCGCAGCTCTAGTGGTTTCCGCCATGAACGCGTGAAGGAACATCCACTCGGTAGCCAGTTGGCACACTCTCGTTCTGAAGATGCGGTACCAACATCCCATAGAGCGGTCCGGGAGCCGCAAGCATGGGAGCTGGCGGCGCGTGTCCATACATCGCGACTGGCTGCATGGCTGAGGGATTACTCGCCTGAGCGGACATCATGGCCGGCGGCGCGCGGTATCCTGGGGATAGGGCCATGATCTGTGCATTATTGGCTTGACCAACGGATGGAGTGCTCGAAGCGCTACTTGGCGGCGAATATGCAGCAAGAGGGGCCTGGTGTAGATGTGGGGTGTCGATGGGGACTTGCGCCTTGTTGACGCCAACGACAGGCGGAGTGCCTGAAGTATGGTCTGCTGTCAATTTTGTAAGGAGGGAAGCTGGCTGTGGCTGTTGGGAGTAGACTCCGATCTGTTTGAGGCCAGAAGCAGGGAGCGGTGTCAGCCCAGGACGGCGAAAAACAACGCGCGAAATAGGCAGGCGAGATGCGGTGGGTTGCATATCAGGTCTGAAGATGGGCGGTGGAGGCATTGCTGCTGGCGACGGTTTGTTGATGAGTAGATCCATCGGGTTGACTGTCGGGCTTTCCATGCTGCACATCCAGACTCCGTTCCTTGCTTGCCTGCCCCATAATTCGGCAGGCGTGCGCCTGAAGGCTCGCACCACATCGCTACGGTGCTTGAGATGGCGCACATGTTTGCCGTTGAACTTGTAGGGGTCTTCCTCCATGTAGACCTGGTCTTGGGCGGGAGGATCGACGGGCCACAACTTCTCAGAGTGGTCGTGCGTCCCCGTTTGGAGGTTGAAGCGCGGCCAGTTGGCGAAGCCATACGGATACGGCGCCGATCGATGGCTAGAGGCCGACCGGGACTTTCTAGCCACAACACTCCGACAACCACCTCCACCTCGGCAAGCTGGTGTCTGAGGTTGGACGTGTTGTTGCTCAACCACTCGATCATGGCTGTCGGAAGCGCGTATGGACGTAGGTGTCCTGGATCTTGCTGGCGCCATTGTGGTGCTTGTCGGATCCTGCGGCGGAGGGGGCGCTGATTGTTGATGCTTGGTAGAGGAATCCACGGGAGGTTTCTTAAGAAGAGTCGATGCGATGCTGTGTACTGCAGCTGGTGTACGGCTCGGACGACATGGCAGCGCCTCTTAGAAGGCCGGCGCGGTGAGAAGGGAGACCATGTCGGAGAGTCCCGCGCAGGCCTTAAGAATGAAAAGGTGTCCGAAGTTATCTTAGTGATACCTGTTTGAGCGAAGAGCGTGTCACGGTGGTTGAGGGCGACGAAAGTGATTCCAGTCTCCCTCTCAACCATGGTCGTCCTGAAGCGCAGCTACAAGAGGAAACTGCGGCTGGGACGGATAGCGCGGTGCAAGCCCAAGACATGGAAGACCAAGGGAAAGGTGGCATCCACATGAATCAATCAGACGGCGGCGAGTGCCTGTTCAAAGATACCTGTTCAAAGGACTTCCTTCACCTGCTCCCCCATTGCTGACTTACTCAACACGGCCAACCCAACTTACCAACACCACTACACAGCCGGCAAGTCTAGATCTACCAGCCATGGCCCATTCACCGGTCTGTAATCAGCGTCCATGATGCTCGCGTTCACCATGAGCGTCTCCTCGCCACGGCGAAGCGGTTCAGCCCCATCACTACTAACATCGACATACGCGCACCTGTCTGCGATCATCTTGTCCTCATCGACTGGGAAGCGGTTCGCAACCTTAACATCAGTGCTTCCGCTGACCAAGCTTTGCGCTGACGACCTTTTACTCCAGTCAACCCTCTCTGCGCCCCAGCCCTCATGGATATGACCAAAGCAGTGCAGCCGTGGTTTCGCGCGACGCATGGCGCTGAGCAGATGTGAGCAGCCAACATGCTCGCCCGAGATGGTCGCATCAAGGCGTCCAAAGGGCGGGCCGTGCGTCACAACGATGTCCACGTTGGGGAAGTCGGGGATCGGATTCCGGGCGACTGCTCGGGCTTCCCATGCGACGCTGTTTGACGAGTTTGACGGGTTATACCGGTCCTCGTGGCGCTCGTAGGGGAAAGCCCAGTTGCAGAACTCCGGCTGGTAAGGCGAAGCGTAGATCTTGGGCTTCGTCAGCAAAGACAGACACAAGAACATCATGCTGCCACAGTGGAGATTGCATAGCAAGCATCAAGGCCATGAGAACATACCGAGAACTTTGCGCCGTTCGAAAGCTTGAACTCATAGGTTCCTTCCTCCAAGTACGTGATGCCTGCACTGTTAGCATGATCCCCCTTCCACATCTCCAGCGCCTTCTTCGAGCAACTACGATCCCACTTCTGCCTATGCATGCGCATCCCTTCCCTCTCGAAGTAATCGCTGTCTAACGAGATATCGTGGTTGCCAGCAATTACCAACTTGAGCTCCGCATCGATGTTTCTCATCATCTCGATCGCCTTCTTGTACTCTTCGAGGTGCCCTATCATTGTCAAATCGCCGCAATGGAGTAAGACATCTGCTTTGGGGAGCGGCTTGCGGAAAGGGCGTTTGGCTTCTTCGGGATTGTAATCCGTCGAATGGGTGTCGGAAATCATCAGAATCCGCGTTTTCGTGACTTTGGGTGCAGCCATGGTTGTGAGTAAGGTCGTGAAGCTTCGGTTGTTGTGAAGAAATGTTTGTTTCCAAGGAATGTTCGAGAGTGGATGTAGCATGCGGGCCCGGGAGATACTCTAATTAATACACAAAGCTGTATCGAACTATACTAAGCGAACCATGGGTGGTTGGCGTTGTGACCCACGCACGTCTAAGCAGGCGCACACAATATAGGTTGTACGTTACGACAGACAAGGTTACTAGGAGGTCGCTCCGGCAGCGGATACCAAGGGCAAGGCTGAGCCTATCAGCGGTATGCGTGACGCATTCCGCGAGCTGCATGCAACCGAAGCCACCAGGAGCTGACCGGCCAGCTTCAGGCTAGGGCTATGACTACAAATATTTGGGCGGCACGATGAGGACAGGACGTCGTGAGCAATGTGCGGCTCTGCGGACGGCTCCGCGGACGGCTCCGCGGAATGACGCAGATGTAACGGGCTGACCCGGCCCTGATCTGGTTCTTGTCAGCCTCAACCTCCAAATTCATCTTTCCTTGAAGTAGAGAGGCATGAAGGCCAACAGACTTCGCGTTCAATCGTTGGAGCGAGAGCTGTGTGTAAACTCCCGACCCGCAGGATAGATGTGCCGCATTGCCTCCAATTCTATTTTTCAGGGACTCCTTGCGCAAGCACTTCCTCTCCCTTGTTCTTCAGCCCCTTCGCAAGAAGCCCGGTATATCTACGAGGCGAAAATCGAAATACACTACAAGGTTATACGAGACCGCGGGCACTCCTCTCCCATCCTTTCCAAGTGGAAACTTTTTCCAACCCACAATCCCGGCAGAAAATCAAGGCTAGATAGCAAATCAAACGCCAATATGCGATGTGACGATGAGGATATCTCATGAAACCAAGCGGGCCCGACCAGGACAGAAACCTACTCCTCAGCCACGCTCCTCGGCGATCTTGTCTCTTTCACACTGTTCTTACTTGCCTTTTTCCCAATACTCAAAAGGCTCAGCCTCTTCTTAACGCTACCAACTTTCTCCCCGAACGATTGATCGCTTCTCGTTGTCTCATGCCGCTCACCGCTCATACTGCGCTGGCTCGGCGTTAGTGCATCCAAATCCTGCCCGTTGTGGTCAGCCGTCGCATTGTCCTCCAGCGAGCTCAGCTGACGACTGCTCGACCCCTTGCTACGTGTGGGTATGAACTCGTCGCGAGTCTCATCAATCGACCTCGTCGCACCGGCTTGACTCTGGGCGTGCTGATCTGCCATCGCTGAAGACCGCTTGCGGAATGTGAGGCTAAGCCGGGACTTGTCATGGCGCGTATGCCGTGAGTCAGATGAAGCCACTCGTGAGTGATGTATGTCATCCATGGAAGACCGAGATGGTACAGAGGCAGCTGCGAGGGACGGCGAAGCGTGAGCCAGCCAAGATCCGGTGGGCGAGCGCATAAAGGAACCCGGAACTCCCGCGGCGAGGAATTCTAGCTCTGGTGCATATGTAGTTTCGAAGCCTGCAAGTGGAGTAATGAGCACAAGACCAATTAAGCACCGCAAGAAGGAGGTGATACGTACGTTCCGTCAGATGTGCTTTGGTAGCCTGCTGAGCTGGTCGGGAGAACAGGCCTAGACAACGCTTGATCGCGACCGCATGATCTACCATGGCTGTCCTAAGCGCGTTTTGCAACGGATCCATCGAGGGCTCCTGCTCGATGTCTTCATCAAGATCGCCGTCTTCGCGCTGTGGCAGAAGCCGACGGTGGTTCGCAACGCTCGATTCGGACGCGGACACCACCGACAACATTAGCGCGTCAGTCAGTTGATTGAAAGCGCCGTCTTCCCCCTCCGTGATGCGTTTCTCGATCGCCAACAGCTCCGATGTCTTCCGTGTGGTTCGCTCTACCGCGGTCTGCAAAGCGCTCAAAGTTACGGTGGCCACCTCGACTATCTCACTTCTCTTTAGTATGGTTGGAAAGTGCTCAGCAGTCGTGTACACCGTCTTTTGCACAGTTGCTCCATAGGCGTTACCGTCGCTACGCTGCCTCCGTGAAGTCGTCGCGAATTGCCCTGGCCTGGATAGCAAACAGTAATCGCGAATATGTTGCGGCACCCTTGCACGCTGGCAAATTGGGTGAAGCAGGTCTCTTTGCGGGCTGACGGCAGAAATTTGGAGATACTGCCCTTCGAGGTCTTCTTCGCCGGCATGTGTCAGTATCTGTGCCGCGGGGTGCAGCTTCTGTAAATGATCTGTGAATGTCGCCACCCGATCGTTCGGCCGGCCCTCAAAAATGAACTGCTTATCTCTGAGTCCACTAGGGAAACCCAAGCCCTTGTACACCACGCGGAAGTACCGGGGGTTCTCTATTTCGCCTTTGCTGATACTCTCATAGATGGTTGCCATGGCTCTCTGCGCCCTTGCAAGCTTCGAGAAGTCGAAGATGCTGTGTTCGTACTGGTCCAAGAGCTCCGAATAGGCGTCAAGAGCGTTATCCCAGGATAGACCTTCCTCAAACTGCTTGATCATCCTGAAGTAGAGTTGCTCTTTGCGCTCAAACTCAGTTTGCGCAGGAAAGAGCGGATCGACCAGCGCCTCTACAGCTACGGTAGGATCCCATTGATAAAGGTCCGCATGTAGACGCAGCGCAAGGCCAGCTTCTGTGTGGTTTCCGGATTCACTTTGTAGCTGTGCTAGATCGTGCACGTACTTGATGTATATATCTTCTTTCCGTAAATCCTTGAGAAACTCCATCAGGTGGAGGGTATCCATAAGATGGAAGCCACTCTCGGTAGACCCAGTACTGTGCACAGCCACCAACAAATCAAGCAGCTCGTCAATTGTCGAGATCAGACCCTTCACTGCAGAGTACAACGGTTCGTCTGGGATCTGCGCCAAGGGCTCGAACAATTCCGTAAGCTCTTTGACGAAGAGCTGCTGATCGAGGCTCTCCGTAAGACGCTTGGTTTTGAATAGGCAGTCTAAGCATTCGACGATCTCAGCTTGTACGATTTCCAGATCTTGGCTTAACGTCCACTCGCTGACAATCATGCTCTGTAGGACCTCGATGGCCACGCCCCGCAAACCGTCATGGACGCTCAGACAGAGCTCCACGATCGGCCCTACGAGGCTGGGGACGTACTGAACCTGGAACCCTCCCATCTTCTCTATGCCGTAACTTCTGCGTTCTTCAGCATCCGTCTCCCATCCTATCGCATCCCAGCTGAGGCGTAGCAATTCCGCACCAAGCTCGCGAACATCGCCTGCGATCTTCCACACAGCCCTTCGCTTCTGTTCGGGAAAGACCTCCAGCGCAAGTGCGTCGCTGCCCACAACTTTCAGCAGCGCATCGAAGAACGCCCGCCAGAGCTCGGTATTGAACTGATCAATCTCATCCGGGTCAGGGACGAAGTGTTCGATAAGTATGCTGGAAAGCTTCCCCAGTGACTTGATGGTGGATTTGTGGTGGAAGCTGTACACACTCAACCACGACTTCGGAAATGCCTCGCCGTTTAGTATAGAGATGTACACTTGTAGTGTTTTGAGAAGGAAATCGGCAAGGTCATCTCTTGGGAGATCAAGGTGAATGTTCATTGGCAGATTAGTTATCGCAGCGAGCACGGCGGAGATTTCGACTAGGGCCTCGTCGAACCTCGCGCTGCCGGCAGTGGATCGGGTCGGGAACGGATATGACGACGGGAACAGCAATGACAATTGCTCTTTTGATGATTGCGGCGTGGACCGGATTGAACGGTAAGAATCGACCAGCTTCGGGATGTATTCACAAGCCTCTTGTCCAAGCTCGCTCAGCTGAGATGCAACCACAGAGCAGCACAAACGGACTTGGTCTTTCCACTGCTCAGTGACGGCTTCGGTCACTCCCCAGTGGGGTGCGATCCAGCGAATCGTGCTATGGATGAGGCGGCGCCGGAGGTCCGGTGTCTTGAGAACATTGAGGTGAGAGAGATGAATTAAAAGAACCAGCTTGTAGAGGATCAGCCTCCCCTGGACGTTGGCACAAGACTCGACAAAGCCGGTGGCTACTTTTAAGACCTCCTGGGCATTTAGCAAAGGCATGAGTTCCGGCAGCCATGTGTGGAAGGCCTGGACCAGCAGCGTCTTGGTCCCAACCAGTACTGGAGCGGAGTTTAACATGAGGGCCTGCATTGATGTAAAAACGGTTTGTAAATCTCTGGCGAAGTTGGACTGTCTGCTGATGCCAACACCCGCTTGCTGAATAGACTGCTGCTGTCGAGCGGTTACGATGAACTTGAAGACGTGCCCTCCAACTTTGAACGCAGCGCGTAGCTTCCGAGATGCATCCGAGTCCAGAGGATTGGCCAGGAGGCGATTGAAACTCCGAAGCAAGCAAGGAGCTGCAGACAGGTACTGAAAATGGGTCTTCGCGTACTGATCAACAAGAGGGCTCAGCCTGAAGCGCCGGTCGTGGACGATTCCCAGCACCGCCACCAGAGCATTGAAGATGAGGTCCTCGTACTCTTCGCTTCCTGCGTACTCATTCAAAATTTCGAACAAGGCATCGAAGACTTCATTCAGTAACTTAACGATCTCGATCTCTGGGACAAAAGGGAACTTCTTGAGCACAGCAATCACTTCCCCCGCACCTTGCTCTCTCCACTTAAGGAGGCCCAGGAGATTCGGATCCTGAGAGTATTTCGTACTACAGAGGTATGTGCGGAGCCGCAACGCAGCCATCGAAGGCACGAAAAATGCCTCGTCCTTCTTTCTAGTGCTCCACGGAAGCGCAAGATAGGCCCCTCGTCCTGAAATCATGCTTGAAGTATATTCATCGTACTTGTACAAAGCAAGGGAATGGTCCCCATCGCGTATGAAGGCTTCGCGACTCCAGAGAGGTATCCAGCAGAGGGCGAATGGAAAGCCTGGGGCATCAGCGATGCTCATGACCACATGCGACCCAGGCACATCCTCAGAGCTGATGGCGAGGCGGACGGTGAGATTCCAGGATTCGCCTCTCTCTATAGCAGGGGTCCGCCAAGCAGTGTGTCCAGCGCTGTTGCATGACGGATAGATGCAGTTTTCGATACGCTCGCCGGTCGACCTGCGAACCTCAAGCGTGAGTTGAAGATTAGCCATGCCTGTCTGCGCCGCCAGCGGCGCACTTCCAGATTTTGGATGGGACAGACTCGCATTACGTGGCAGGAACGGCTCAATCAAGGTGAGGTATATGTCACTTCGCGGCTTTGTGGGCGCTCCGGAGAAGCCAATTTTGCGCGTCTGGAAGATACTGTGGAGCAGGGTTGGTGTTTTCTCGACAAGGGTTTCTGCGTCCGCATGCTCGAATGATTTCAAATGCATTCGGAAGTGATTGATGGTCGCGTACTGCCTGTATTGCCCGGTCGGACTAGAAATAAGCTCAGGAATGAGATTGTCCCATCGACCCTGCTCTTCGGTCTCCTCGAACCCGGGAGCTGGAGCCCAGACGGTCATGTCCCGCTCGGCTTCCCCGTGATCCTTCAGCAGCTGGTCAACGCGTAGGACACCAATGGCAACTGTACGCTTTGCTGTCTTCGCGTCTCTTGATGACGTTGCTCTTGTAGCAGGAATGTTTCGTGGCTCTATTGCGTTGGCACGGTTGGACGATCCGCTCGTTGGTCGTGTTTCAGAAACTTTGATCGAATGTTCCGAGTCCTTTCGTCCCTTTTGGTTCTTCTGACTCCACATAAGACTTCTCCTGCCGGGTTTGACGTTGTTTGCATTTGACTGGTAGATGTCCGGCGAAGACTGGCTAGAAGTGCTCTCACGAGGCGGATTTGGTATCCAAGGGAGGGTAGTTGAAGTCCGGAAAGGTGCATTTGTCAGGACTTTCAGAACTAAGAAAAGATTTGATCCGGAACCTGCTCCTTCCCCGATGTCTGCAGCGCTCAGATCGGTGAAAAGAGTCCTTAGTGTGTCTTCAGAGCCGGCTGCTGACAATGCATCTTTGGCACGGATGTCGATGGCGAACATCTCGGATAGTGGCCTTGGCGCATCCCCGGGGCTCTTCGAGCATAGGTACAGATTGATGGTAGTCGGTTCTTCTGCTTGCCCAGAGAAGGTCTTCAGTTCAACAGCGAGGTGATGAAGCCTGTGCTCGTCAACACTAGGCACGGGCCGCTCGTCTAACAGACTCATCATGGATTGCAGTGCAGTAAGCTCGACAGCCGAATCATCTGCAGTCAGGATTCGACCTCTCTGCTCAGCGCTCCGTACAATGACCTCCCCGTTGAACATCTTGTTGCCGTTCACCAAGTCCCATATGATCGTCTCCCGCAGGCTGTGAAGCTCTTGCGCAGTCAGAACCTTGTGGAGCAGCTGCCGCCGCGCAGTATCCAACTTCTGCACTAGAGTGGACATCTTGTCTAAGCCGCTGTACCGCCTAGCGAGGAGAAACTCATGAAGCTTGAGGGAGTGCCATTCCCTGAGACACGATGCAATTTCATCCACAAGCGGCTCTTCAGCGGAAGTGATGGTCTCGTCACCAACCTTCAACATTGGCACTGGCGCTTTTGGTCTTGGAGAGTTCGGATCGCGGTGGTCGAAAGATGTTGGAAGCTGAGCAAGGCTCTGCATACCCCCTGTCCCGGTTGCCTGTTCGGTCGCTTGGGTTTTTGCTCGCTTTCCACCATGCCACCCATGTCTAATACTCGAGTGGCCTGGAACGACGGAATCAAGCCCTGACGGTGTGCTCGACTTTGAGGTTCTGTTTTTGAGTCCGCTGTCTGCTCTGCACAGAGGATCGCCTGCATGTATGCTGTCCGGTGGTGTGATGATTCCGTTTGAGCGGTGCTCGCCCTGATCGCCTTGCCCGTACGAGTTCGCTATTCGTTCACCGTGCCCCCCACTGCGCCGGCGCACCCTTCCCTCCGCCAGCAGTTCCCGCACTTCAACGCAACATCGCGGAAATATGCCGGTGAATACGCGCGCTTCTAACGTCTTTCCCTTGACGCTGGTTAGGCCCGACAGCAGTGATGGCGGCGCAACCAGATAGCCGCGGTACCAGGCGCCATCGACTCCTCCTTGTTCTATGATGTAAAGCTCGTCGCCGATCTCGAGAGGTAGGTCCGCGGGTGATGAGGCTTGGAAGGGGTATATGGCGACGGCGAAGGCTATGCGAGGGAGCGGTTTCCAAACCATTGCGCTGTGGTGGCTAAAGGCGTATGCGCACTGCTCGGTACATTAGGAGGAGCTGGAAAAGCTATATCTTAGCAACGATGTTTGAGAGCAATAAGTGCGCCGCGATATGCAGTCTGTAGATGTCGCGAATGAGTGAAGCGGAGAGGAAGCGAAGACGTGGTGGCTGGCTACGGGCAGCTTTCGTGCGAGAAGGGGATACTCGAAGGTCGTTGAAGCTCTAGAGTACAAGTGCAAAAGCGAGGGAATATTATGTACAGCCAAATGGGCGGGCAATAAGCAAAGTAAGCAATGCAGCAATAATGGGATGTAACTCTGATGTTCCCAATGTTTGCTCGACTTGTCGATCGCCTGCAGGGTCCAGTGTTTCCCGTCGGCGCGCGGAGCGACGGGAGACCGGAGAGCTGAACTCCCTAACCCCTAAGTACTCTAGATACCAAGGAACAGTCTTTACCTCCTAAGTCAACATTATGAAAAAGGATATTGTGGTTGACCTTGCAGAGGGGAGTCTGATCCTTGACTTGCTGACTTCGCGCGGTCCAGACGATCAAGATTGAGCGAAAGATTACAAAGTCACATAGTCGTTGAGCTTCGGCACTTGCGGTCTCTTTCGCAATCACTATAACATCCCGCATAGGCTATAACTTCGCGTTGATTGAACACCCAGCCTTTGCTGCGATGTTATGTCAATCTCGTTCTATTTTTCGTACTTGAGTTATGCGAACATGACCTTTTGGCTCACGCTTATGCCCAGACGCTGAAAGAAACACCAATGGATTGAGCGCCTTGGATTTGCCTCTCTATTAGAATTCAATCAATGTTATCAATCCCTCGTAGTCGGTAGCTCAGCAACCGGAGGCCGATACGCCTGGTATGGTACCTCACGACCATACAACTCCGAAATTCGTTGCGACGCCTCCGATGACCGTCCCTCCAGTTCGGGATGGTAGGTTGGCGCTGCATATGTTGGCAGCTCTGCCGGGCTATGGTGTCCTGACTTCTTTTCATCGGTCAAAGCCGCTTTTGTGGAGCTGGCACGTCTGCGCCTGCGACGGATGATAAACCATGCGAGAAGGGCTGCTAGTATGGCGAGTATGGCGCCCCCGGCAGCGGCACCGCCGGCTATGGCACCGACATTCGGCCCGGAGCTGTTCGGATCTTGGTTCGTTGCTGCTGTTGCCGCTGCCGCTCCAGGGCCCGAGGAAGCCTGGTTGCTCGAGCCGGTAGTCCCAGTTGCTGAAGGAGCCGAGCCCCCATTCGTAGAGGCTGACGATCCGGAGTTGGAGGTAGCTGAACCTGCACCGGTGGATGCGGAAGCTGCTCCCACCGTTGTGCCGGATGATTCTGGCGAAAGTGCTGGCGAAGGATTAGACGAAGGATCAGACAATGGCTCCGAGGATGGGGCAGAAGATGGAGCAGGTGATGGAGCAGGTATTGAACTAGATGAGGCAGGGCTTGGGCTAATTGAAGTGGTTGGACTCTCACTTGACTCGTCTGGCTCGTCATTAGGCTCGTCAGGTGCGGGGATATAGTTTGAGCCCTTCGTTGTAGCCACGATCGCCATGTCTGGCGCGCCGTCCGTCAACACGGTGGTTGCCCAGCTTCTATAACCACATCCTACTTGCGTCCACCCGTCCGGGTAAGAATTTGTATAGCACTCGGGGTTATTTGGGCCCCTTGTTGCACTGTGATCCGATAGCAGGTCAGTTAGAGCCCACGATGGAAGGTGCACACGTACCAAGTCATAGTGAACGTGTCGTTGGCATTCGGAGTCCCCGTCGGTGATCCTGAATCGAGGCAGGCGGTGGGGAAAGTGCAGGAACTGCCCGAGGTCGTGCAGCACCCGACCGCATTCAGGTCGTTGAACCATACACAGGACTCGCCTGAAGAGCACGTAGCGGGGATCGCTAGATGGTCAGCATAGAGTTGAAGGTTGAAGGATAAGAAGAGCGCTCTCACCGAGGTTACCACCGATGAACCCACAGACAGTCAAGGGATACTGTCCGGCTCTTCTGAACAATTCTAGTGGGCTCCGAAATGCAGCTGTGGGCGCAGGACTCCAATCCGCGCCCAACTGATCGATCCCAGTAGCTCGCGGTCCATCCCAAGGAATCGCATTGACAATGCTGAGTGCGGATACAAGGACAAAAAATAGAATGTTTGCCGACATGATGATCTCAACTGCAAAGCCGACGGGCTTTGACGTCTTTCATTTCATGGTACCCCTTCAGAAGATGCGAAGAAGTGTTTACCGCAGTCGTGACAGAGATTGTAGTTGAGCATATTGAATTGAGGCGAGAAAGACTACAGGAAGATGGTGACGACAGAGGGGAGGCGGGCTCACACGTTACGTCAAACACCAAGTCCAGAAACTTGATAGAGCAAACAGACATGGTTTGTCCCTGGGAAACTGAAACGGCGGGGAGGCAACGTGCCTCAAGCAGGGTGTCCTGGCGACGATCAACGTGGTGCCGCGTGCCGACCCGACTTCTGCGCCACTCATGCTCATGCATGGATGCGCTGAGACTGATTTCGGCGGGGGATTGGCAACTTGGGGGCAACATGTATGGATTAATCCCGACTCGCGTAAGCAATGCTGAACAATAATTATCATGGATGAGGAATGTCAGGAACTGCTGCTAGTGCATCATGTGTTGCTTGCTAACTTTCCTCTCTTATCTCGCTTTCGTAAACGCTGTGCAAAGCCTCGCTAGCTGCGCATGATTACCTACTCTTAACCTCCTTCTAAACTTCCTCTACAGGATCTTCCGGCCCAATTTGCTCCGCGGTTTTCATATGTCTCGTTACGATACAAACGGGGCAAGGTGGCATAAGACCGGACCTGCAGCCTGCTCACGTGATACGCTTGTACACCCCGCAGTATCAAGATGCAGGGCTGCTACGAGCAGCTGACTAACAACGCAGTAGAGGTTCAGGATAGCAATAACCCTACAGACCAGTCGCGAGACACATCTCGGTCATGGCTCGTTGTGAGCATCATTTTCTATGGATAGTTGCCGACATCTCTAGTACCGTCGACTAGCTCCTGTTGCGACATGTACGACCATGGCTGAAGGAAATCAGCAAGATTACGGCTCAGATCCCGCCGCGACGCGCTCAGACGACCTCGATCGCGAAAATGGCCCAGCGCTAACCTCCTCAGGGAGGACCATACAAGCCTGTGACCGATGTCGTCTGAAGAAGGTGCGTCTGATTCATTGTGAAAGTATAGAGAGCCTGCTTTAGGCGCACGCCTTGTTCAAACGCTGCCTGACTGACGCCAACCTCCTTCTCTCTAGGTGCGGTGCGATGGCGTTGTGCCTACGGTATGGAAGTTCCTCTGAACCCGTCTCCGAGTCGGGTCCACTGACGACGGCACGATTTTGTAGTGTGGACGTTGCAAAGCCGCCAATCTAGGGTGTTTTGTCACGGTCAAGTTAACTCGCAAATCTTACCCAAAGAGGTATAAAAATGCTGACTCGCAAGAGGTGTATGTAGCTGACTGGTCAATAGCTATACTGAGTCCATTGAAGAGCGCCTCCGAGAAGTTGAGGCTGAAGGCCGCGCCAAAGATGATCGAATTAAGGAATTGGAATCAGCGCTTGCTGCTACTACCACAATACAGCAAACCACTCCCTGGAATCCGTCTTTGCCCCCCAATTCGGCACAGCCCCCTTCCAATCCGTTGACTGGTTTCGGAGTCCGTCCTAAATCCGGCTCTCGGGTAGCTCTGACTGATGAACCTATCTCTCGCGAAGTTGGTCGCATGAATGCGGACCGCAGGGGCGTTGGCCGCTTCATGGGTTCCTCTTCGGGTATCTTCTTCATTGGAACTGCGGAGCAGCGTTTCGCAGCCATCGTGAAAAGCCCAGGAAAGGTCGAAGATGAGCTCCTTCGGGTAGACGCAGATGAAGAAAACACCAGTTACTCGTTACATGCTATCTGCGACAATACCACGCCGCCGGCTTCACTGCCACCAATGGAGACGGCCTTGAACCTCGTTCACCGATGGTTCGATTGCTGGTGCTATGTCTTTCCTATTCTCCATCGACCATCCTTCATGAAATCATTGGAAACCTTGTATGCTACCCCGGCCGAGACACACGATAGACCCTTCCTGGCGCAATTTTATCTCGTCCTCGCATTGGGATGCCGCCATCTACTTCTAACCAAAGACATGTCCAGTGGTGGCCTATCTACTGCTAGCATCGACCGCGAAGATCTTCAGTATTACCACAACTCGTTGCTCTATCGGAATGAAATTTTGAACGCAAATAACCTTCAAACCCTGCAGTTCCAAGAGCTCTTGACATTGTGGTTCTCATACACTGGAAAGAAGAGCTTAGCCTTCCAGATGACTGGCAGCATGGTGAAGCTGTCATTGGAGCTTGGACTACATCGCCACTCTCGGCGTTTCACTTTCGACCCTTTAACGACTGAACTCAGGAAGAGGGCCTTCTGGGTGTGTTATATCATGGACAAGTGAGCAGGCAATCGTCCTTCAACATGAACATGCATTGACTTATGATCATTCATTTAGTTTTCTATCGGCTGTTGAAGGCCTTCCAAAATCCTTCAGGGACCAAGATGTTGACGTCGAGCTCCCTTCAGACGTGGATGATGAATTTGTTACTGCAACCGGATATCTGCTGTCCCTACCAGGCGAGCCCACGGGAATGACGGCTTTTGTATCTCTCGTGAAGGTTGTCCGAGTGTTGTCCAACACGCTGGAGATGCTATATACCACCACCGACAGGAGGCGATGTGTCACAAAAATTGCTAGCATCAACCGTCAACTCGACCAATGGGTTCATACACTGCCAGATCATCTTCAAATCTACCAACCCGCTACCGCAACGGAGCCGGAAGACGTGTTCGAGGGCCTTGGCTCCCTTGAGCCGGCTGTTCTGTTCTTGCACATGACGTATTTCTACGTAAGCATTGCAGTACATCGAGTCGCTCTATCATTCCCGCCCTCCGTTCCTCAGTATAAGGTATCGCTTGTGCAGTGTATGAAAGCTGCGAAAGAGCTGATATACCTGGCGTCTCGATTCCGGGCCTACCTGCTTGTTTTCGAAATAAATCCCGGAGGGTATGTTTACACCTTATGGTCCTGTGGCCTTCTGTTGGCATTCGGATTGTGGGGTGTACAGAAAGATGGAGGAAGCCTTTCTCATGTCCAAGATGCGGAAAGGGATGCGAAGAGCTTAGCCATGGAGTGCGTGGAGGTTCTACGGTATCTAGCGGCTTGCGGTTGCGCGAGTGCGAGAGCGCGGGCTGATAACCTTGGGGGAATCATCGCCAGCGCCGACCCGATGTTCCCGACCTCGGATGATGGCCGCCTTGTCAGTGGTCGTAGCACTGGGGGAGCAAGCATCCCAGGCGGGACAGCTGTGCGTGTGAATACAACCCAGAGCAGATCTTCTGCAACTCCGAGCTCTCAAGCTTGCTATCAACTACCCGACGCACCATCTCCTTTTACTAACACGCTACAAGAGCTCTCCGCCAGCTTGGTGGCTTCCCATGACTCGCAAATTCATCCCTCTCAGTCTCCAGCAGACATCCATGGCGGAGTTCCAGCTCAAGCCCCGGTCGGACCATCATCATCGACAGTCATGGAAGGTTTTAATGGCGATTTCAGCCTCCTTCTGCCTTCTTCCTTCGACCGCTTCGACAATTTCACGTACGGTCCCCCACCCACAGACGTTGTCGGGCTCCAGTCGATAGGGGGACTCTGGGACGATCCGATTTTCCAACTACCCTCCGATACGGGTATCCTGTCTCCCACTTTCGCAGCATTTCAGGCAGGTGACGTCACCAGCTCAGTGGGCAGTGTAGGCCTCGACGGAGAAAGCTCAAGGAAGAGGCAAAGGTTGAACACTAGAAGTGATGGGTAGCAACTGACTGTGCTTTGATTCCTGCTGTACAAACACTACTCTTCTATTGGCTAAGGGATGGGCTCTAGACTCTGCGCTTTCATCCAGTGTACAACAACGAGCAGTATATCAACGGACGACGCAGGGCCCATACGTAAGAGCGGGCATCAGCAGGTGTTTGCATAGCTGGCAGGAGAAATGGCCTTAGCGAATTCAATCATACGTCCGCCACTCCATCCATTCGTAGCCTTTTGTCCGACACTCCAACTACACATATTTACAAGTTGGTTCCTTTGTACGTCTTAGATGTATTGACGAAATCGGTCGAGTCCATGACATCGGAAGGAAAATCCTGTCAAGCAGCTGCCATCCGCATGGCTAATTGACTGCCTGACTACAAACCCGGGACATCTTACTAGCATCTTTGCCCTGTCAACTGCAAGACTACCGCTAGTAACCATAACAGTTTACCGGCCCCGACGTAGCAGAAGCCATAATCTTCCGGTTCTCTCTCTTCAGCAGCACCCGCATCCACCATGCACACAGTATGGAACATAGCGCGAAGCCAGCAGATGCACTAAAGCCGATTGTGTACCGTGGCGAATCGGACTTTGGCCAGAGATACGCTCCATAGATGTAGCCAACCTGGCCTCCCACATTTGTGATCGCAAGGACCACCTGTTTCGCAGCGGTATTAGCATCGCGCCTAGTGCTTCGCTGTACACAGCCACGACTTACCGCTTTCTTTTCTTTGGTCTGGGACAGCGTTGAAGAAGCCCAGCCGATGATGACGGAATTAACGGCGTACGCGCCGACTGGGAAAATGAAGCAGGCGACGTAGCGTCCCGCAGTATTCAAGGTCGACGCGGCAATAGCAAAGCCGAGGATAGCGGTTGAAAGTCCGACGGTGATATGCCATGTGCGCTCGTGGTATCTTCCGGAGCTCCAGCCGAACAATATTCCAGCGGCCCCCGCGAGGAGGAATGGCGGGCATGTCATGACGAGCGTTATCGTCGTGTTGAATCCCAAAGTCTTTACCACCCTGTTTCAAAGTCAATTGGGCTGATGTTCCATCTACTCTAAGGCACAAGGTAAGCGGATGCACTCACGTTGGAAAGAAGGAGTTGAACGAGCACGCAGAGAGATGGAAGTTCTGCATGAGGCAGAAAACCCATGTCCTCGGATCTGCGCACGCTTGCTTCAACCCCCGCATGGCTGAAGCCTCGCCTTGGGTGTCTGAAACCTGGTCACGCTCCATCCGGCTGTGTGCAAGTTCTCTTTCTTCGGGCAGAAGCCAGCGAGTGGTGCTGGGAGTGTCTGGCAGCATCCAGAACCCAACAATGGCAACGAGGGCAGTTATTGCACCTTCAACAATGAAGAGCCTTGAGCTTCTTGTCAGTGACCGCTCTCGCTTGTTTCAACTGCTGGTCCTCACCATCTCCAGCCTGCAATACCTCTCAACCCGTCCATACCAGCAAAGACACCTGCTGCAATCAGCCCAGAGAAGCCCGTGGCCAATATTTGGGCGCAATATAAGAGCGCGATGCGGGCGGCGACCTCTGTGAGAGCGTAAGTCTCATAAGCAGCTCCTGTCCACGCGTACATTACTAACCTTTGCGGGTATAGAAAATCGACAGTACGTAAGTAGCACCTGGGTAGAACTACAGATCCCTCATCAGTGGATCTTCTCGTTGCATTTAGCGCCAGAACTTAGCATACTGGTGCCTCGGTCACTCCCAAGAGGAATCTGCAAGCCGCCAGACCAGCAAAGCTTTGGACGAGAGCAGTGCATGCTGCAGAGGTCAGTCTTTCCTTCATTTACAGCTGATACTGAACAGACTGACCGGAGACAGCAGCCCAAACCAGCATCCACGCGCTCATGTACAGACTTGGTCGGAGTTTCGTGATCATCATATTGCTTGGGACCTGCATCAATACGTAACCTACGAAGAGGACCGAGACGGCAGTGTTGAACTGGGTTCCGGTCATGTTGAGATCCTCCTCGAGGTTGTTGAGACGAGCTTGTGCAATAGCGTTCCTGTCCACATAGTTCAGGAAGTACATGACGCATAAAGTGGGCTATGGATGGCATTTATCAGCACGGTCACCAACCATTACTTGCGTTCTGCCATACCATGATCCGCAAGTCGAGTTTTCGGACAAGCTTGATCTCAACAGGGTCGGTCTTTGCAGCCGCGCCGGCATAGTCTTTGCCTGCTAATGCTTTCGACATCTGCTTCTCGTCTACTTCTTCGACACATCCCGTGGTCGCCTTCAGCTCTGCACCGCCGTGCGAGGCTTCTACTGAAGCTTGCTTCATGTTGGCCTGTTTGTTGGCAAGTCGGAGGCTAGCGCTCGAGACAGAGGAGCTGGGAAATTCGGTGAGCACGCAAGGAAAGAGAACGTGCGAGTAGTCCGTCTTGCAGCAGCCAGGGAGTGAGTGGGATGGTCTCTTTTATGAAGGATCTGCCGGTACGGCGCAGGAGAGAGAAAGCGGGGAAGAACGAGCGGCCGGAGACTCGAGAGACGATGCCAAGTGGCATTGGGGATCTGAGGGCAGCCATCATGCGGTAGCACATCTCAGGCGCTGTCGTGTCCCCAGGTCAGGGCACCGTAGCTGGCAGTGCTCCCCTGCGCGTGGTGTTCCAGGTGCTTGCAGGGTGCAGCGCGCCGGCCACCGCTCCGCCGAACACACCGTTCCGCCGGCGCTGGGGTCTTCTCGCAACGCCAGCTGCACCCGGGCATCAGATCTTGCGCCGAAGTTTGAGGGAGACAGCGGCCGAGAGCACCATGCAGTCCACCATGCAGTCCGCCATGAAGTCCGAAGGCTTTGCTCCGAGGCGCAGCTTTGACAGCCCGGATGGCACATCAGACCATCCGTATAAAGTCTTAGTATCAACTGAGCAGCTTTCCCCTAAACTACATACCTCATAACTGCGACAAACAGAGTAACAATGGCAAGTCTACTGCCGTTCATCCCAACCCAGTTCCGCTGGGTGCCGTCATATTTGACGAGTGCCGTACTGTCGCTGCCGATATTCGGACCAAGGTCACGTCCTGTGGTGGATCCAATCTCGTTGCCCTCACTACCCCTTTTTCTCGCAGCGAAATCCCACGCAACAAGAGATCCAAGTAAGATTGCGGTCATCGACAGAACAAAGAACGGAAACTTCACCTACACTCAGCTTCTGGCAGATGTCTCCGCGCTGAAGAAGCAGATCGTGGACTACCTCAATATTGAGTCAGATGCCGGTCTGGACGAGCAGAGAGTCGCATTTCTAGCGCCGGCAGGGTACGATTACGTTGTTATACAATGGGCAATTTGGGCTGCAGGAGGAGTCTGCGTACCTCTGTGTAAGCCCGGCGCGCTAATGACGTCCATCATTGTCTATACAAGCTTACACTGCTGCAGGCACCACTCACCCGTCCAAGGAACTGTTGTACAGCATATCCGACTCCGACCCATCTTTAATTATCCTCCATCCTTCATTTCAGAAGCTGCAAGTGCCTCTGCGTGAAGGAGTGACTAAAGTCCCCTTCATGACCGTATCTCCTTGCACCGAATCCCATATCACCCCACGAATCCCACCCTTCAGCGCAACCCCCTTGCCGCTGTCGAAGCGAGCATTGATAATCTATACGTCTGGAACCACTTCCAAACCCAAAGGCTGCATCACTACTCACGAGAACATCACGTTCCAAGCTCGCAGCCTTGTAGACGCATGGAAATACTCGCCCTCCGACCACCTCATCCACATCCTCCCTTTGCACCACATCCACGGAATAATCAACGGTCTCACAGCCACTCTTCTCGCAGGAGGGACCGTTGAGATGCACCCGAAGTTTGACCCCAAAGCTGTCTGGGACCGCTGGTCTGACAAGGGCTCTTCCACTCTCTTCATGGCCGTACCAACCGTCTACAGCCGCCTGATAGACTACTTCGACGTGAAAATCAGGTCCACAGACGCGGAAGCAGCAGCACGTGCCGGATCGAACGCGCTGAGGCTAGTCGTAAGCGGGTCAGCTGCCCTGCCGACTCCGATCAAGCAGAAATTTGCCGAGATCACAGGCCAGACCCTCCTCGAGCGGTACGGGATGACGGAGATAGGCATGGCTTTGAGCTGCGGCCTGGAGACCGACAAGCGCATTGACGGCAGTGTCGGCTGGCCGCTGCCAGGCGTCCAAGTCCGGCTCACTGAAAAGGGATCAGGACGCGTGGTCGAGGGCGTGGATGAAGAAGGCATGATTGAGGTGAGGGGCGACAATGTATTCAAAGAGTACTGGCGCCTTCCGGAGGTTACTGCGAAGGAATTTACCCAGGACGGGTGGTTCAAGACGGGAGATGTGGCCAAGCGGGATCAGACGGACGCGTATTTCATCCAGGGACGCGAGTCGGTGGATTTGATCAAGTCTGGAGGGTACAAGATCTCGGCTCTTGAAGTCGAGAGGAAAATGCTAGTCTTGGAGGACATCTCGGAGGTGGTAGTCGTTGGTGTTGTCGACCAGGAGTGGGGTCAGAGGGTTGCGGCTATCGTAAAACAGAAACCTGGGGTAAGTGCAAAATACTCTCCGATTACCCGAATCCTGTTCTCACGAAATACAGACTGCTCCTTTGGAATTAAAGCAGCTGAGAACGCAGCTCAAAGAGGAGATGGCACCTTATAAGATTCCCAGTGTGTTGAGGATCGTTGAGAGTATTGAACGGAACGCTATGGGGAAGGTAAATAAGAAGGACATAGTGAAGAAGTACTTTGCATAGGGCAGCTGAAGCACGTTAGCCTAGTTGGTTCAATGCATATACAAATCAAGTGTTTTCAACGCACAATCCTGAGCTTTAATATCCACGAAGCGGTATGTGAAAGTTGGCTGTATTACGAATTTACGACCTTTTACAGTCCCAGTTGCTATGCAGAAGACCGAGCATACCGTTCGTATACAAGCATTTCCGCCTGCTGCACCATGCCTCGCATCATCGCTCTAACGGCGCCTTTAATTCTGGTGAACTTCGCCACCAGCGATGAAATTCTGTTGATTGAGGCCTCAACGATCCGGCCTATGTAACTAGCTCAATTCTGGAAAGCAGTGGCGTGCTTTCAGCCTGTAGCAGCCTAAGCGGTTCTTCTATCACACAAAGCTTAATTGGCCTCATGCTGATTCGAAACGCGAGGGCAACGTATGTCAGGACTGCGGCCCGAGTCTTATTTGCCCGCATCCCTTCCCGATCGTCCGCAACCTTCTTGAGGGCTTCCTTCTCTTCCGCTGCCGTTGCGTATATCGTTGTCTCCGCTCCTTAGTTGTTTTCCTGCGACAATCCGTAAGCCCACAAGAGGTGCTTGCAATTTTGCGAGCTCTCTCTTTAAAATTCATCCAGTAGATTTACAGAATCAATAGCGTGTTATATAAGAGTGCATTATACGACAGTCAAGCGAGCGTCGATCGAGCTTAATAAACTGCTTGAAAGCATCCATCTGTTACCACGCGGCAACCTTCTCCAGAAAGGCAAAGTTCTCATTCTTCCAAGAAAACCCAACACCCAACTGCCTAGAAATGTCATCGACCAAAACGATGGTTGCTCTCATCGTATCCCCACTTGCACCAAGATTTCGCGACCCGAAGAAGTGCCTGTAAAGCATTTCAGCCTGATGTTGCCACTGCAGCCAACGGATAACTGGACAAGCTATCAGTGCTTACCCTTTCGCCTGCGGTGCCAGTCCGTCCGCCAGACAACACACAAATTCCAAAAGCCCTGTTTCAACGGCAGTAAGGATGCTCATCTCACTGAGCAGCTCCCCGTAGACGCTCGAAATGGCGAAGTGGCTCAGGTCTCCACCAGAGGTGGTTGCCATAGAGCTGAGGACACGGTCGGTGTGCTGGTTGTAGATGAGTGTAAAGAAGGCCTTGCCACGTTCGTACTTCTCTGCTCCAGAGAGAGGAGCGCGGAGGGAAGTGTCCGCGGCGAGAACTGCGGTGAGATGCGGCGTTGTACTGTCGATGGAGGACTTGAGAGATATCAAGCCGTTAATGGCCTGCTACCGGTCAGAAATCGAAGTTGGTGGAAGAGGGAAGAGCACGGTGGTAAATCGCCTACCCTAGGAAATCCAACCAGAACACTAGACTTTAGACATGCTTCCCGAAGCCTCCTCGCCAGTGCCAGCTGGGTCCTCTCGCACGAACACTGGGCGCTCAGATACCGCCATAGCTCACCTATCAGAGCCTCCTTGTGGAATGCTAAGAGAGCCGCGGCTGTGAGAACATACCACAGAGCGCAGGGATCGTCCACGCGCTGAGTGGTGAACAAACGTGCAAGCGGCAAAAACTCAATGGAAGTGCGATGAGGTTTGACAGATTCAGGCCTTGGAGCGCCAGTTCTCTCTGAGACTTCGGCATAGGACGATGTTTTGGAGACGTCGATGGATGAATCTAAAAAGAGCGCTCGCGCCAACTGCTCTCGAGCAATGGGGCGCCATGCGCGTTGGATGATAGCAAAAGTCATGCGGACGTCTTGTAAAGCAGATAGTGTGAGGCTTTGGTTAGTGTAGGGGGCGAAATATGCTGAGACTTGTTAAAAACACATTTGCATACAGAGATCTATGAACTTGCTCCACGGGAGATTGCCCTCAAATATTCCTGGCCCAAGACGCCCATTGTCTCGACATAAGACATCGCATAGCACGGACGAAGGCCAAAGGTTTCGGAGCTTGCGACAGCACCGGGACTGGCAACGAACGATCAGCAGGGTAGTGCTTGGAGTCAAGGTCGGGCGGCTCAAGCATGAGCGGCAGCGGAGGAGAGGACGGAGATTGACAAGGGTCAAACACGTGATCTCGGCGGACCGGCCCCGAGCTTCGGCAGAGCGGTCTCATCGTGGCACAATTCAAAGTATAGGGGGTCTACAGACTTAATTCACGTTGAGGGTCCTGCTGATTGAAGCAAGCCGAACAACACCTGGCGTGTCCGCGGTCGACGATGCTTGGCTTGGTGTTCTAAGCCGTGGCTGTAAAGCTCCTAAGCAGCTTCGCTTGAGACGACGCCTTTCAGCTGAAAACACATCAGGGAGCCCGCGGCGGACCGGCTTATACAAGGTCGTGCTAGACTTACCAACGGGCACTCTGGTAGATTTAGTCCAGTGTCTGCAGCTAGATGGATGGACATTGACAGCCCCGGTTCTACTGGGAAGATGCCCTTGGTCCGGATTCAGGCCTCAAGCCGGAACAATGAAGAAACTGTGAATGTTGTTTTCTAATGCCGCGCCTAGCTAAATCTCAAAGATCGAGATCTTCCGTCTTATACTACGCAGCATGGGCTGGCTCCTAGCTTTGCGCCAGGAGCCTGTCGACCGCTGGTGCTTTGGAACTCCTATAAGATTTCGACAGAGCTGAAGCAACTCCACTTCGGATCACATGACTGGGCCTTGGCACGCGAAACACAATGACCGCATTATCCAGGCTTAAGCTCTCTGAGGTGTCCAGACCTCAGCTCACTAAGTCCTTATGGAGCAGCAGACTATGCACATGCTCCCTAGCGCGAAGTCAGAAGATGCAGCTTGGAAGCAATGGTGCAGTAACCTTCGTCCAACCTCAGTTGTGCCTACCTCTGTCTCCGCAATAAGTCTCCCTCTCTGGGTGATCTGTTGTGAGGCATTAGACGAGGGATATGGGTTGAAGGCCGTCAAGCCCACAGACTGAAACTTTGCCGCCATTTCATATCGCTGGCTCGACAACGAGCCATGGGAAGCCTTCCACTCTCGACCGTACCCAGCCGCAGGGAAAGTCATAATAACGGCGGTTGCGAAGAGGCCATTGTCGACCCTTGCTAGACTGCATCTCAGTCTCGGTATCAAGTACTTCTGGCTCGGCTGCTTGTGCATCGATCAAGAGTCCCGGCTTGAGCAAGCCCGCGAAATCCTCAATATGGGCCTCTACTACGCCAACGCCAAGACGACGCTTATCCTCGCATATGGGTTGAACCTCGTCGGCCCTCCATTGACGCCTGACAGTGGACCACCGCCGATCTGGCATAGCTGTGCGTGGACCCTGCAAGAAGAAGCCATGGCTGGTGATAAGGCATAATTCATGCTTTGTTACTCGAAAGACCTCAACCCGGATTATGCACACCAGGTCGTATTCTTAACTCTACCTGGGAATGACGAACACACTCAGAAGCTGCAAACTTGTTCGAAGGACGACCCAAACTCACCGTGGGGAGAATACCGCCCTTGTCTGCCTATAGTTCCTAGATCGAGAATGGTCTCCCGCCGTACGGTATACGCGGTGAACTCTCCTACATACGATGGCACGGCTCGTGAGGAAGCCCTCCGGATTATTTAATATATGGAGTCTCAACGTCAATGGACACTGTGGCCGGCCCTGCGTGAGATGTATAGACGTGATGCGTCCAAGGAGGAAGATCTCGTGTACAGCGTGTTGGGCTTGCTGAGAGTCACTATAACCCCAAATGCAGTTCGCTACGGCGTCACTCTCGCGGTGCGATGCGCATTCTTGCCGACGCCGTTCACTTAGATCAACGCCTTCTTCCCACGGTGGTCGAGTCCTTCCACGGCAACTTCATCGACGGCTTCAGTGCGCTTCCGGCATTCCGGGACATCACCGCCGTGCCCGCTCCAAGACTCGACCACCTCCGCACCCTTGGTGTGGCTGAGTTTCCTGGCTATGATGGCATGCGAATCACTGCACCAGCAGTGGTTGTTGATGTAGAAACGATCATAGATGAGAGCAACGCTATCAACGAGGCCTTGGAAATGCCCGTCCAAGAGCTCGTAGATGTGCTTGAAGAGAAGGGTTCATTGGACAGCTAACGATCTTCTCAAATGACTGCGACGGGGCGACAGACCACTGAAGGGCTGGCGAATATTGCTCCGGGCACTCCATCGCTCGGAGTCACCCTGATAGCGGCCACGCAGGTTGAGACGCCTGACTCGGATAAATTTCGTAAAAGAGGCGAACCCCTAGTCACTTTCTGCTGTCTTGTATGTACGGACGGGGGTCAGTGAAGTGTAAAGTCGGGATCGCGCTTGTGGTGGCCTCAAAGTACATTTGGAGGGAGCAGCGTCATCTTGTAGCGTAGAGACCAGATCTAGGTATATAACTCTATATATGCATAAAAGCAGGTCGAGTCTCGAAAAAGCTTAGTACTAGCAACATGCTCAGCTCAATCTGGGCGGTCTTCGCTACGGGGAGCACAACCCTTCCGTGACGAGGTTGTTTGATCGACTGCGACACGCATCGAAGGACCAATAACATCGCCACTTCAGCCAAGTCACGCAAGGCGACCACAGCTTGATCTATCATGTCCATATTCGAGTGTACGTTCGCTTCCATGTAGTCATGTTTGTACTAGCAGGTCTTGGCGGTCCCCCTCACGGAGTTCCCTTGGTCCGAACGACCATCTCAGCTTGAGATGCATAAGGTATCCAGCCAGCGCCCCATAACTGGGAATGAGTTTGCACTCAGTGTTACGTATACGCGGTCTATAAGCTGCGAACCCATTTCCCGTCTTCACCGACACCGGCACTGATCACAAAGAAAGAACACTGCCGTTTCGCTTTCTCTTTGGTTATCAGCTTCTGACCCCGCTATGATCGATCTCGACAGTCTTGCCGCACACGGCGCTGCTTTCTTTGCTGGAGTCGCACTACACATCTTCCTCTTCCGAGTTGGTGAATGGGATCTCGCCGCAACCAAGCTGCTAGTCTCTTTCGTGACGTTGTGTTTCGCATCAGTGGCCGGCCTCGTGTACTGGCTGCCTGCTCGTTATCCTACATACAATGTAGCTTTCGGAACGGCGTCGGGCCTTGCACTGTACTTCATTCTGGGCCTACTACTTAGCATGTTGGTATACCGTGGGTTCTTCCACCATCTCAACAGATTTCCGGGTCCGTTTGTGGCTCGTCTTTCGAATCTGTATCCAACAATGTTGTCGGCTAAGAAGTTTCATCTTTACGAGGAAGTCCAGAGGCTTCACCAGCAGTACGGAGACTTCGTAAGACTTGGTAAGGTGCTTGGAGTTTCAGACATCTTTGAGGATACGTGCTAACAGCCGTAGGCCCGTCAGAACTGTCCGTGATCCACCCAGGAGCCGTTTCCGCAATTCACTCGCCCAAATCGACATGCAGCAAGGGTCCGTGGTACAACGTGCTGCATCCCATGGTTTCTCTGCAAACGATCCGCAGTAAACCCGAGCACGTTCGGCGCCGGAAGGTGTGGGATCGTGGGTTTAGCGCAAACGGTTAAGTGTTGTGATTGCATGTTCGAGCCTCTGGCTAACTTCTCAGCTCTGCGCGATTACGAGCCCCGTGTTACGAGGTATACCACTCAGCTACTCGCCCGCATCGAAGAGCGCAAAGGTAAGCCGATGAATGTGACCGACTGGTTCAACTTTTACAGTTTCGATGTCATGGGCGATCTAGCATTCGGCAAATCCTTTGGCATGCTGGAGCAGGGCGTGAAGCACTATTTTATGATCTCTCTGCACGAGTTCATGAAGAATATCGGGTTATTTAGCCATATGCTCTGGCTTCTGCCCATATTCAAGGCAACACCCATTCTAAATAGTGAGTCCAACAAGTTCTGGCGATGGGTCAATGCGCAGGTAGACGAGCGGAGGAAGGTAGGTCAATCTAGTATACGGTAGTATCTTACATGCTGAATCACCTTTTTTGTAGATGAAGCCAGATCGCCCGGATGTATTTTCATGGCTCCTCGAGGATCACGAGGCGTGCGAGCGGCCTTCCGCCCAAGATGAACTGAATTTGATTGGTGACGCCTACACGATAGCGGTTGCTGGGAGGCTAGTGTTCACTTTCAACACGTTCAATTCCACGTTCTAACGGATTGGTAGTGACACTACTGCTGGAGTCCTCACTTGTTTGTTCTTCCAGCTGGCAGTGGAACACCAGTGCCTCCGAGCGCTGCAAGAAGAGATAGACGCTTATTTTAAAACATCAGAAACCGTGGAAGCAGTCGCACTATCAAAGTTGCAGTACCTTGACGCTGTTATCAGTGAGACAATGCGTCTCCACCCGCCAGTACCTTCCGGAGTCCAGCGCATGACTCCACCGGAGGGTCTCCGCGTTGGGGACACTTTCATTCCCGGCAACGCAATCGTCCAGATTCCCTACCACACTATATTCGGAGGTAGGCGTTCTCGAGGGACTTTTTAATTGGGTGGTGCTTCCATATGCTTACGGATCGATAGATGAGCGCAATTTCGAGCAACCGGACGCATACATTCCGGAGCGCTGGACAACACGTAAAGAGCTAGTCCATAACGCCTTTGTCTTTGTTCCGTTCTCTGTCGGTACGTCTCTGAGGCTACAGTTGCATAGTCGCAATATTGTGCATTAGTTCACTAGCTGATTATACTCTAATCGCAGGCCGGTACTCCTGCATCGGCAAGCAGCTTGGACTTATGGAAATCCGATATGTTGTGGCGCAGGTTGTTCGACGATACAATATGGAGCTTGCACTAGAGCAGACTCCGAAGATGTTCTTAGATAGTAAAAAGGACACGTTCACATTGGCGCTAGGACCGTTGTATCTAGTTTTCACGCCGAGGAAATAGCTCTTGCAATTCTATAGGTTTTTCCTTACAAATAGTAAATCTACAAAACTAGAATGTAATATACTAAGTATTCGTTTTAGTATTATTAGGAAAAGTGCTAAGTTACTTGATTATCTATCTAGTAGAAAGAAGTTCTTCTACATACTATTTAGTTATTACATGCTGATTGATATTAGCTAATTATTTATCCGCTCGGCTAGAGCTATTTTTTCTAAGCGTTTAGAATACTTGCAAGCGCTTAAAGCGCTTTAGATATTAGAATATCTATAAAGAAAAAGGTTAAGCTTTTTTAAAAAGCACTTAGTAGGCTACTAGGTAAGCTACTTAGTAAGTAAGTCTTTAGTATTTCTAATCTTACTTAATTTTTATCCTCTAGTCGTTACTATCTAAATGTCTACATTTTAAAAAATCAAGTAGCTAATAATTTTTAGAAAGTTTATTCTAATAAGCTAGTATCTAGCGTCTTTATATTATGATATTATACTATAATATTATATTATAGTAACTAATTTTCTCTTATTATAGTTTTACTATAGTTTACTATAGTTTTTTCTACTAATATTAGTAGGCTTATAGTTATAGATAGTGCTTCTAATATATTATAATCTCTCTTAAGCCTTTAAAATGCTCTTAACCTTATTATAAAGATTATAAAGTAGTCTAAATATTAGTATAACTTTTCTTATTAACCTTTGAACGCGTATAATAAGAGATATATACTATAGTATAATTAGTATAATTTTTAAAAAGCTTATATAATAGTATAGTGTTACAGTTACACTATATACTAAAGTAACTTAGTATATTATCTATTTTACTATCTAGATTACGCGCCTATATAATACTATATCTAAGAAATCTATTACAATAAGTATTATTGTAAGAATAAGAAAGCTATTATAAGAATAGTAAAGTTATTATAAAGATTAGAATTCTAGTTTAAAAGAAAGAGAATAGTACTAAACATAGTTAGTAAAATATAGATAAATATTATATAGTAAGATTAGACTATAATATAGAGATTACTAGATTCTTATTCAAATTAAGTATACTACATTAATAGATAAAAATAGTGTAATCTATATACTAGTATTTTTTACACTATCATTTCGGTAATTAGAATAATTAGTATAATTAGCTCTAAGTATACTAATTTAATTAGTTACTATCTTAGTAGTCTAAGAGCAACTAGTTACTATATAATACTTAGTACTACTTAACTTTCTTTTCTATTCCTATAATCTAAGCTTATAATACTATTCTTCTTCTCCTAGAGCTTTTCTCTTAAAAGATAGATTAGCCTTTTATTTATAGTATTCAAAAGGTTTCTCAATCAAAAATTACTGAGAATACTACTAAGAGACTTTTCTCTACTATTTATTAGTCTAATTATATCGCTTATCTTTATTCTGAGAATTTTATTAAACTAATACTATAAGTTTATTATATAATCCAGTCTCTAGCCTATAAGATAAAATTATACTCTAGTTATTATAGAGAATATATTTATTCTAATGCTAAATACAATTTAGTAGTTACTTATAAGAAGCAGAAAGAAATAGTTATCTAATAATAGAAGCTTTATTATTATTATATATTAGCTAAAAGAGCAATATTAGATACTACTAGATATACCTATTTTATACTAAAAGAGTTTAGAGTCTTAGTAAAGAGAATCTAGTATATTTAGCTATTTTAATAGTCTATAAGGAATATAATTCTTCTTTAAGTCCCGATATCTTTCTTACTTCTATATAAAAAGATTATTTAGCTTATTATCTAGCTTATCTTCTAGTTCACTTATTAGTTTACTTTTTAGCTTATATTTTAGTTTGTATCTTAGTATGTCTCTTAGTTTATTAGTTAGTTAATGGCTTAGTTTATCTCTTCTTTTATCTCTTCTTTTATCTCTTAGTTTATCTCTTAGTTTATCTCTTAGTATATATATTAGTTAATCTTTTATGACTTCTAAATTTACTATTTAGCTAACTTTCTAGTTTCGAATCTAATTTAATATCTAGAGTACTATTTTACTAATATTTAGCTTTATTTCTAGTTTAACCTATATTCAGTTTACTTTTTAGCTTGGTTTTTAGCTAAGTTTAGAGTATAGTTATTAGTTTAGTTTTTAGCTTAGCTTAAGGTCTAGTTCTAGTTTATTTTCTAACCTAGTTTATAGAATAGTTTATAGAATAGTTTATAGTATACTATCTAGTTTAGGTTCCAGTTTATTTAGTATTAAGAATCTCTTTTAGATAAGTAGGAAATAGTTATTTTACTTTCTAAGGGGGGTTCTTCCCCTTAAATCCCCTTTTCTTTCTTTTAAGATAAGAAGCGTTCTGTCTCTTAAACTCCCTCTAGTTCTCTTTATAATATATATAAGAGTTATTCTCTTTTTCTATCTATATTTTAGTTTATCTTTATATTCTTATAATCTATTCAGAAAATTCTTTAAAGTATATTTCTTAGTATACTCCTTAGCATATCTCTTAATTTGTTTCTTAGTATATTTCTAAATAAATCTTTTAGTTTACTACTTAGTTTACTACCTAGTTTACTACTTAGTTTACTACTTAGTTTGCTATTTAGCTCACTATTTAGTTCTAGTTTTATTTAATTCCTAGATTACTATTCAATTTAAGATTAGGCTAGTCTTTTATTTAGCTTTATTTAAGTTTACTTTGTAGCTTTATCTTTATATTAGCTTCTAGTTTTAAATGTAGCTAAGATTCTAGCTTCGTTTAGAGTCTGTTTAGAATCTAGTATATTATTTAGTATTAAGATTAATTTCCACTATAGTGTCTATATTATCTTTCTATTTTATAGGCTTTATTAAGAAAGTTAATCATTTTGTACTTAGATAGAAAATATATATTTACTTTCTACGAGAGATTCTCTCTTAAACTTTCTATTTTTTCTTTTAATATAAGAGATATTCTCTCTCTTAAACCCCTTCTAGTCTTTTTTGTTCTATATATAAAAGGTATATCCTTTTTTTTAGTTTATATCTAGTCTCTTTCCATTTTAGTATTTAGTTTACTACTTAGTATCCTTCTTTACTTAGTTTTTATTTAACTTTTAGCTTGCTTTTAAGTTTACATTTCTAGTTTATTCTCTAGTTTATATCTTGATTTGTTTCTTTATCTACTTTTTAGTATATTACTAAGTTTACTTCTAAATTTATTACTTGGCTTACTATATAGTTCTTATTTTAGGCTCTAGTATAATCTAATTCTTAGCTTACTTTTTAAATTACTTTTAAGTTTAGTTTTTGATAAAATTTCTTTTTAGTTTACTCTTTATTCTAGTTTTTAGCTTAGTTTCTAGCTAAGCTTCTAGTTTAGTCTCTAGCCTAGTCTCTAGTATAGTTTCTACTTTACTTTCTACTCTACTATCTATTTAACCTTATAGTTTGTTTTCTATAATACTCTTTACTCTAGTCGTTTTATAGAATTATAAGAGGTAGTTATAATTAACTTATATCTAGATTACAGTTGTAGTTATAGTTTAAACTATAGTTTAGCTCTTAGTATAACCTTTAGTCTAGTCTATAGCTTAGTTGTTCTAGCTCTTAGTTTAGTTTATTATATAATTTATATTCTATTACTATTTAGTTTTAATAATTATATAATATAAGCTACTTTATATTTCTGGGCTACAAAATACTCTTCACTCTTAGTAGACTAAATATTTACCTTATTACTATATAAAAAACGTATAGGCTTACTATTATATTAATTAAATTATAGATTTTCTAGATCTTCTATTAAGATTCTAAGCTTTTAGGGGGGTTCTTAGCTATATAGATGCTTTTATATCTTAATAAGCCTTTATAGGCTATAGAATACCTCTAAGAGTCTATATCTACCTTATAGCTAAAAAGAAAAAGTATAGTCCCGCTAGAGGCTAAACTAGTAATCTAAAGTATATATATATAGTCGGCGCGGTTGGCGCGATTAGTATAGTTAGTAGTTAGTATTTTCGCAGCTAAGCTATAGCACTAGCTATAGCTGCAGCGTACTAGCTGTAACTACTAGCTCTTATAGCTTTATAGTCGCAATTGTAGTTGTAATTAAGCCTTAGCTAAAGCTTTTATAGTAGCGGTTATAGGATACTATAAAGTAGATGCATTAAAAGCGCGAGGTAAAACTTAGAAACTATAGAACTACTCTTTATAATTTTAACCTATAGCATTTATCATAGCGCTACAAGCGTTTTTACTATAGAAATCTTAGAGGGAGTTGTAGTTTTCACTAAGGTAGCGCACGGTAGAAGAATCTATTTTATTAAGTATATCAATTATCCGGTATCTATAGTTATAAAATAAGAATAGTTAGTACTAGAAGATTAATAGTCTAATATAATAGCATGTAAGCTCAATTTTATTGAAAGAATAGAATATCTAGAGTAAGAGTAGGCTAGTCTCTCTACTAATATATTAATAGAGTTTTCTAATTTAATATTATCTATCTTTTTGAACATCTTAATAATATTTTGCTTATTCTAGAGTATTATAGATAGTTTTTCTTATAATACCTTTTCTATTTCTACTTCTAGTAAGGCTTTAACTTCTTAAAATACTTCTTTATAGCTTATTTATATCTATTCAAATCACGTTCGGATTCAGCTAAATAAACACAATTTAATAGAAGATAATGAATTGATTAATAGCAAAACCTAACTAGCTGTACACTTATATTCTCGCTAGTTAGTTAGCTTTTACTAACTAGCTAAGAGCTAATTAGATAGTATACTCCTAGTAGTATTACCTATAATAATATCTCTTAAAAAGCTATCTAAGCTTAGAAAATATATAGAAGCTACTTATTACTCTTAACTTTATAAAATATTTTCTTATACTATCTTTAAACTTAGCACTATTATCTAGAATTCTCTATACTTTATATTACTCTTTCTATTCAATTAAGCAGTTATCTAGTATTTTTCCTAACACTAGTACTTTATTCGAAGCTAGTTCTAATAATAAAGTACAGAATACTAGGCGTATCTTTACTCTCTTTAATAAGTCTAACTTATAGCTAGTAATTTTAATATTTCCAAGAATTTTCAAATATTTAATATAGCTATAACTAAGTCTTTTGCTTAGTTCTATTATTTTTATATTTCTTTAAAGAGAAATAATCTTTTTTCTTTCTACAAGTATAGATTGTCTAGATCTATATTTATTATAGTAAAATACTAACTACTATAGTAGAATCTTACTATCTTATTATAATTCTTGATATGTATATTCTATTTCTTCTATTATAAGTCTAGGTGATTCTACTAGTATTTACATACTCTTTAGCTTATACGATAATTATATCTAGTATCTATAGTTAGTATAGAATAGTATTGAATTTATTATCTTATTTACACTTATATTATATACTAGCTATATAAGTACGTAGCTTATAAGTAGCTTGTAAGTTGTTTTAGTACTTAGAGTACTTAAGCTACTTAAAGTACTTAGAGCACTTAAACTACGTTAAGTACTTAAAGTAATTAAAAAAATAAAAAACTTATTAATAAGTTAAGAAATATAGATATTATAAAATATTGTAGAGCTTTTCGTTTTTCTTAGGTTATACCTTTTATAAAAATAGATAATATATCTGTGTTTTGGAAATTAACTAGATAAAACTATTTCTATATAAAACTTATTATTTGAGCTAGATTTATTATATTTCTCTTCATTTTACTCGTTATGTCATACTTGAAGCTTTTCTACGTTTTTTTAGTACTAACTTAATAAAGCTTAATATATTAAGACTATTTTAAGTGCCTTAATTACTTAAGTATACTTATAAGTAGCTTGTAAGTAGATAGAGTTACTTAAAGACTCTAAGTACTTAAAATAGATCCTAAGTACTATAAGTAGCTCCAAGTATTAAAAAGAAGTTCTAATATAAGATTAAGAATATTAGATTTAGAAATATAATATTTCTTAACAATATAGTCGCGTAGAGTTCTACTAATATAGAGAATCTTATTAAGTCTTTTAATTATACTCTAGAAACTACCTAAAAAGAAAAGTACCTAATTCCTCCTACTAGCAAGGAGGTTCGTAAGCTTACTATAGTAAAGTATACATCTACTAAAGTACTAAAGATCCTAATAAATAAGTAGAATAGAACGTATTAATCTTTGAATATAATTAAGATAGAATAGTCTCATCTACTCTTATCTATTAATTTAGGATAATAAGTAGGCTATAATATTATTTACCTATTACTAAAATACTATTAAGATGGATTTAGCTAAATCAATTGGTAAATTGAGCTTTTGAGCTTATAATTAAGCTATCTAGATAGAAAAACCTAACTATATACCTAATAGATGGCTCTATTTACTTCTACTAATAGATAGATAAAGAAAGTAAGTATTTACCTTATTAGGTGATAGCTTAAGGATTACACTTTAGTTTTATAACTTCTTTATATTTATAAAATAGTAGAACATAATTAATTTATCTTAATATAATTTCTGTTCTACTAATAGAAACCATTATGATATTAGAATATATAGTAATATTATAGAACTAGCTAGAGCCTATTATTAATAGTTAATTGATAGATTAGTTCTGTTATTAGAGAATTTTCAAGATGCTTAGAGTCGCTTAGGATACTCTAAATATCCAGAACATTTGAATTATCTAAAATATTCAAATTATCTAAATTATCTAAAACGTCTATATTATTTAAAGGTATTAGCTTAGTATAGTTTAGTAAGGCTTAGTATACTTAGTTAGTAGCTAAAAAGTTTAGAGAAAGCTTTAAGGCTATTTTGACTGGTTTAATAGAAAGAAACTATAATAGCGCTACTTCAAATAGTAAATATTCTATAAAATAATTATTTACCGCTTGCTTTTTAAGATAATTAATATTTAAGCTCTTTTAACTATAAGGTAGAAGTTAGGCGAAATAAGAAAATTCAAAGAAATTCTACTTACTAAGCGATACTAACTATATTAGACGTTTTATATATTTTGGATATTTTAAAAGTTTCCATTATTATAAATATTATAGATATTTTAGGTTAAAGCTAATTTTGTAAGGGTCTAAATACATCATAGTTTGAATCTAGTATTTTTGGTATTTAAATCTTTAGTTTTTCTAGAGTTATATAACTAAGATATACAATCTACTTATAGAGTTTTCGTTCTATTTTTCCTACTATACCTTTAAATCTTATATAATATCTTATATATTACTCTAATAAATTAAGTTCTAGTATTAAGCCTTCTTATGCTACAATATTATATTATACCTACTAATTATCTTCTATTATAGTCTAGTTATAGCCTTCCTTTTTTTTTTTCCTTCTCTAAAGCGCCTATATCTATAGGTAATACTCCTAATATTCTATAGGCTCCTATAGCTATTAATATACTTATAGCGCTTACTATAAAGGTTCTAAAAAACTCTAATCTCTAGTTTAAGTTTTTTACTAACTCCTTAAACTAGTTTAATAAGATATATACTTATACTAGTACCTTTAAAGAGTAGCTTAAGAATAATACACGCTAGTATAATGTAATAGGTAATTAGTATAATATAATAACTATATAGTATAATACTATAGTTATTATATACTTAGAAGTAACTAAGTAAATTACTTAACTTAATATTTAAGCTACCTAACTAAATACTATTTTAAACAAAAAGTTAGAAAAGCTTTTTAATCTAGAACTATTTTCTAGTTCTAATTATACTACCCTCTACTTCTTTATTATAAATATTTATATAAAGCTTAGTATTAATACTAACTAGTACTCTACTAAAGCTATCTAAATCTTATACTTATATAGTTACTTAAAGAGTATTATTTAAGTACTTTTTCTTCTATATATTTTTACTAATAGTAAACTTAAGTTTAGCTCTATTAAGAGAATAATTAAGTACTTTGAACTATTCTTTAGTAACCTAAACTCTAAGGTAATTACTTAAGCTAAAATTACTAAGCTTTATTAGAAGAATTACAATTATATCTTTTTTACTATAGATATCTAATACTATATCTATAATACTAGGTATAATAATAATAGAAAGAAGTCTACGCTTTTTATAAGCCTATTACATAAAATATAAAACGCTCTTATAAGCTAAAATACTAAGAAAATAAGCTATTTTAAGTACTTCTACCTCTACTAATTTATTAATAGGCGCTTATATACTACTACTAGTATAGCTACTAGTATATTATTCTTTTAGAAGTATATCTTTCTAACTATACTCTCTACTATTAGTATCTCTTATATAATAACTACTATAATAATCTTCTTACCTATTTTTTATTTTATACTAACTACTCTATAGTCTACTTTTATAGCATATAACTATAGTAACCCTATAGATCTTATAGTTAGTTATATCTAATAGAGTCTAATTATACTAGAGATGAAATAGTAGTACTTTAATAATAGTAATAAGTACTTATACTATAGTAGCGACTATATAGTTTATAACTATCTAAAGAAGCCTTATACTAGTATATATATAATTAACTCTAGCTCTATTTCTAATACTCTAGACTCTACTACTCTATTTAGTAACTTAACTTATTTAAAAAATAAGTAGTTTCTACTAAAAGTTACTTATAGAAATCTATATTTAGAATAGTTAAGATTTTCTTTTCTATAATTTCTAGTCGCTTTAATAAGACTTTAAGAAAAACAAATATCTTATAATTAACTATACTATAGTTACTAGTTTATATAAATATAAGTTTACTACTCTTATTAATACTAGAGTATCTAGTACTATTTTTATTAACTAATCTTATATATAAAACCTTAGCCTTTATTTTCTTCCTCTTAGTTTCTCTAATACTCTTAAAGTTATTAATAGGCGCTCTACTACTACTAGTAATATTATCTATCTTATCTAAGTTAAGTTTCTAGTAGAGTTATTTAAATAGATTCTTACTCTCTTTATTACTTACTTTAGCTATTTTCTAGTTATTTTTAGCTACTCTTAGCTACTAGCTTACTATACTATACTTAATACTAACTAATAACTATTAGTACTATTTAGTAGAAATACTATTCTCTATATCTATCTAGACTCTATTATTATTTCTTAAAAGAAAGCTAAAAAGCTACTTAATCTTAACTTACCTCTATAAAAGACTCTAGATATCTATATAATTAGTATAGGACTATTATATATAAGGAATTTAAGTATAGAACTTAAGTAAGTAGGTTATACATATCCGTAGAGGTAAGGTATTAAGATAGAACTATTAAGATAGTAATACAACTATAGTAATAGATTATATAAAGCTAAACAGTATATAGAACGAGTGTGATACTACTTAATACTATAATACAACTAGTACTTGCCTCTCTTAGTTATCTAATTACTTGCTTAAAGAACCTTGAACTTCCACACGCGTACTCTATACTCGTTTCTATATAATAAGCCTTCTACACCACTATATACCTCTCTTATCTAGTAGCTATCTTATAGCTACTCCAATCCTCTAAATAGTAGTATAAATAAAATGCTAAAATCGCTAAAGAGTAAAGCCTCTAATCCTACCACTACAACTTAATACTAGTAAGTCCTCTTAATAATAGCGGTTCAGCTTATTATATACCTATTCTAATATATTCACCTCCTCTATAGCCTTTTAAATAGCCTCTTAAGTCTTCCTCTTAAGCTTCTATTTATTTTTAGCTACCTACTTCTTTACCGAATCTATTAGCGAAGGTAGATCTTGTTTGTTAGGCTCTTTAATTATACTAGCAGCACTATCCTTAGGCTAGTTAATATTAATAGAAGTACTATTCTTAGGCTTTTTAGCACCACTAGAGCTACTCTTAATAGGCCTCTTAATACCCTTAAAACTACTCTTAATAGAACTCTTAATACCACTAGAAACGCTCTCTATAGGTCTATTATTATTACTAGAAACGCCCTCTATAGAATCTTTAATAGGGCTAGAAGCACCCTTCTAGTTCTTACCTAAGCCTAAATATAGAGACTATAGATTACCTTTAGACTTAGAAGACTCCTCTATTTCTTTATTACTAATTAAAATAGGAGCATTTAAATTAAGATCTAGTATAATATCGCGAAGAAGCTAATCTATTAACTAACTATATAGAAGGTCTGTAACTACTAGTTATACTATAGAAACTATTAAATAGATCGATTTAAGTTATTTAAAAACACTTAGCTTATTCTATATTAATAGAAAAACTAGACTCTTAATACTAGTAACTAGTTTATTTTTATTAACCTCTTCTTAACTAGACCTCTTCGCCTTAGAAACTCTAGCCTTAAACTACTTATTACTAAAAGATTCCTTAGCTAAAAGCGCTCTATAAGCCTTTAGAATTTCTACTAGGAGAAAACAAACTATACTTCTAGTAATAAGTAAGTTATAGTTAGAAATATTAGACTTATTTATAGATAGTTTATACTAGACTACCACTTTTACTACTTTTTAAGTATTATAATAAACTATCTAGTTATTCTTAAACTAGTACTTATTCTCTTCTAATTATAGGTACCTCTAGTCTATAAATAGATCTTCTTCTATTATTCTAATAAAAGATAAATCTCTAAAATAGTACTCCTCTTCTTAGTAAAGTATAGTATAGGCCGTTTTAAACTAATTGAGAGCCTTCTAGTACTAAGTATAAAGATGCTCTTTTTAAGAAGTAGAAGTACTAAAGAGCTTTACGAGATTAATAATAACCGCTATATTCTACTAAAAGATTCTTTCTAATAGCGCGTCTAAATTAGAGCCTAGACTGTATAACACTACTTCTAGAACTAAGATAGTAAACTAAGGCTTAAAGATACTATTATTACTAAAAAAATATAGGCACTACTAATTACCTCTAAATATAAGCGACTCTAATATTATCCACCGCTCTCTATTAAAAATAGTCCCCTTTATATTCTACACTTAGCCTCTATTAAAGATTATAAGACGTATATAGCACGCGTGGCGCGCACGTGTCTAAGAGCTTATATAATATCTTACTCTCTTATCGAGTAGAGCTCGATACTATACCTTTTTGGGTCGGTGCATATAGTTAAGTGGGTAAGGCTTTAGCTTATAATAAAGATAGTCTCTATTATATTCTACACTTAGGTATCTAGAGCGGAGGTTATTAAGACTTAAACCTCGATTTCTATTAATTAAGAGCTTTAAAATAAAGGGGTAAGTAATAAATATATAGTACTTATCGCCGCGCTTAGTAATCTCTAGATAGAGTATCTATAGATCCTACTATATAAGTTACTAGAATAGTAAGAATATTATATTTAGTAAGTATAGCTCCCTCTAGAAATTATTAAAATATAAATACTTATACTAATACTACTAGTAGTATTAAAGAATCCAATTCCACTCTATATAAACGTCCTAATACTAAGAGTTAACTATATTCTTAAGACTCTTACCTCTATACGCCGACTTAAGGCCCTTTATTACTTAGTTATTTAAAAGTATTAGAAGCTCTTCTATAGTTCCTTTTAACACAAACTCTAAATATATAGGAAATACCTATAATCTCTAGACCCTTTAAGTATATACATCTTAAAAATCTATAGTCCTTTTATTAAGGAATATACTAAATTAATATATTAAATCTATAACTAACTATAAATTTCGGAGTCTAATATAGGTAATATACTTTAGATAAGTATAGAGAGTTTTAGCTAGTATATTATTTTATTATTCTAAAAGCTTACTAAGCTCCTAAATATAGAACGCGCAAAGCCCTTTTTTAAAGGGCTTAAAATTAATTACTTTCTAGAGCCGCGTCTTAATTACTTAGTTAGCTAGATTACTATTTAATTTCTTAAATTTAGATCTATTTACTATTAAGTCGAGAAGTTCTACTAGAATATACTCTAAGTACTAGTAGTCTAAGATTTTTCTTTTACTCTTTATCTAGCTAATCTATCTCCTCTATAGCCTTACTTCTCTTTTTACTCTTTTATATAAACTATTACCCGCGCTCTTATAGTCTAGACCTATAACCTTTTTACTATTCTTTAGTTAATCCTAGAATCTTATTATATATTTTAGTAGTAATAAACTAGGTAATTCAGCTTCCTAATATTTTTTACTCTTCTTCTTTAAAGTAGCCTAAATACTAGCCGTAGTAACTAGTAGTAGAAATACTAGACTATCTAGAGCTTTAATAATACCTTCTATATTATATTCTATTACCTACCTATTACTCTAGATTCTAATATTTATCTTCTTAGCTATAATTATACTAGTTTAGTACCTTATTTAACTTAGCTTTTTGTGTGTAAACTATTATATAGCTGCTTCTCTAGAACGTAGCTTAAGAAATTATTATAGAATGTAGTTATTAATAAAATTAACTATATCTTACTTAGAGACTCCCTCTATAATCTATTCCTTAATTATTTATAGCTATTAATAGCTATAGTTATATTTCTAGAAGTAGTGCTTTAACCTAGCTTCTTTATACTATCTAAATATTAATTTATACGCTCTTAGATGTCTTTTAGATTATTAATTATTAAGGACTACTTCTTCTTAAAAGTAGCTGTCGCTCCTCTCCGCTCCCTCTTCTATAAGTATTTTACTAAAACTAGTATTACTAAATATAGCTTATCTTTTAAGGTATTTAATACCTTAGACTCTAACTAAATAAAGGTATTAACCTTCTAGGCTACTACGTACTACTTAGCTAGAGGTAATAATAGAAACTTACTTATAAATATATTCTCTTACCTATAATACTTATAAGGTAGCTTATATTCTAGAGGCACTAGAAACTTAGGTCTTTAAAGAGTAGATTATTCTCCTATAGCTTAATACTTACATTCTAAAGAGCTTAGTTAAGTACTAAATTTTAATATAAAACTAGAGTAAGACTCTTAGAATATTTAGAGTATCTTACCTCTAAAGATATTTGCAATTATTTAATGCTAAATAGCCGTGCCGCTCGCTCTCTAGAGGTACTTATTATTCTATTTAGTATAAGCGAAGGTATTTCTTTAGCGCGGAAGGCAGAAATTAATTATAATAGTAACTCGAATTTTAGGGTAGAAACAAAGATAGAAGGTATATATCTATATTATATAGTAGTAGTAGGAGTAAAAAACCTAGTAAATATTTAAAAAAAATATCTTTACTAGGTAGTAATAACTATCTCTTTTTAGGTGTAACTAGAACTAGTAGAACAATAAGCTATAGTATAGAAATATAGGCTTATCTAGTCTATTACTTATAGATATCTTTACGTATAGAGAGAGATATATAATTATATATATATAAAGCTAGTTTAAAAAAAACGCGCTTAATTCATCTAAAGATATAAAAGGATAATAGGAAGAATTTTAAGCGCGTTATTATAGTATTATGTTTTACATTTATTATTTTATTGCTATATAAGCAATCTTATATATATAATGCCTCTTAATCTAAATTAAGTCTAAATAGGACTAGCGCTGCCCCTAAATACTTAAAACTAATAAATCTTTATAAAGTTAATAAAATAAAGTAGAAATTAAAAGAAAGTAATATAAAAGCTTCTAGCGCGTTATTTAAAGTATATAAGATAAATATAAAGGGTTAATAAAGTAGAAGAAGTCCCTACTAAAGTCGCGGAAGCTACTTAACCTTATTACTCCTAATATAGTATTATACACGCGAGCGTAAGTAGCTTAATAAAAAGCAGCAGCTTATAAAAAGAAGGTAGAATAATTAAAGCTAATAAAAGAAATTAAGTTTAGTAAGTGTATCTAATATATAGTGAAATTAGTTAGTATTATTAATAAAAAAGCGGTTTAGTAATATAAAAAAGTGGGTAGACTACTAGCTAAACTAATATAGAACTAAGATCCACAAGCGCCCTTATATAAAGAAGCCTAACTACTAAAGAAAATAAGTTATATTTAGCTTTCTAAGACTAAAGAAGAAGAGGGAGGTACTAAATAAAGAAATTAAGGTATTTTCTAACTATAGAGTATTATTAAAGAGTTAATACTATTAAAAGTAATAGATTTCGTAGATAAAACTAGTAAGAGCTTATATAAAACCCTAAAGAGTAAGAAGTGAGTGTATTTAAGGCGGTAAGATAGAAAGTAAGACTATAAAAGGTCTATAACTTTATTTAGACTAAGTTTCTATATACTCTTTAACTAGTTAAACTCTAACTATTAAAGTAGCTAAAAATAGGTATTAATTATATTAAATCTTTATTCTTATAATAAATAGAAGCTATAAGCTTTATAGTCGAGGTATAATACCTTATTCTTATTATATTAATAGTATCTTTATTAGAAGACTTTTCTAAAATACTAAGTATTATCCCTTTTTTACCTAAATAACTATCTCTTAGTTATTAGACTTAATTAATAAACTATCTCTCTTACTAAAAGATATATCTCTAGGCTACTTAAAGTAAAGAAAAGCTTATCTCCCTTACCTAAAAGGTAATTCTAGAGTAGTTCTAGATCTAATAACCTTAATTCTTAGATTCTCTAATAAGTATTTTCTATTATCTCTTTAGGCGTTAACTATAGTCTCCCTCTCTCTTAAAGGAGTTATCTAAAGCTCTCTTCTAACTAAGTATAGATTCTTCTTTATTATAAATAGTCTCTTATTTAAAGTTTTAAAATAAGATATAATTTCTTTAAAGCGCTTTTAGTATATCTTCTTTACCCTCTTTTTGATACTAAGTATAGCTACTACTAGCCGCTCTAGCCTACTAAATATTCTCTAATAGTAACCTATAAAAGAGTTTCTACTTCCTTTCTTTTTCCTCTTTTTCTTTATTACCGGCTAATAAATAGGCACTTTAAAGTGTCTATTTACTATACTAATCTAGTCTATAGAGTAGAAAATCACTTAAAGGTGGCCCTTCTATAGTACTAATCTAGCTTATAGAGTAAATGACTATATAGATAGTGCTCTATCCACTATACTACTCTAGCCTATAGAGAAGAAAACTATATAGTAGTAGTCTATTTATAATACTAACCTAGTCTATAAAGTAGAATACTATATAGCGCTTCTACCTTAAAGGTAGTATCTCTATACTTATAAGAGGTAGTATAGACTACTACTATACCTAAGTTCTTTCTAAATAATAAATATAGAGAGTGTAATAGTAAAGATAGAACCAAATTTTAGAAGCTAATAAAGAAGCTAAAGAAACTTAAGGAATAGAATAATAATTACTAGTCCACTATAAACTCTAACTAGAACTTAACTCTACTATTTTAGGCTTAATAGAAATAAACTACTTATATACTAACTCAAAGTGCTTTCTATATAACTAAAGGGTGAGGTAAGAGCGCTTTTAGCTAGTTATAAGCGCTATACTAGCTTTATTACGTTATAATAATCCTAATTAATAGTAAGAGTATAAATACTTAGAAACTCCGACGTAAATAACTATTCTTAAGTAAGAAAAAAACTCGTAAATTTAATAAAAGTCCTATAGTAGTAGGTAAGTAAATAGAAAAATAGAAATATAAATATAAGTAAGTAAAAGTTTAGTAAATAAATCTATAAGAATCGCGATACCTACCTATTTCTTACCTTTCTTTCTACTTAGAGTCCGACCTATTAATTATTTCTATATATAATTATAGATAATAAGAGATTACTACCTTAGATAATATAGTATAGCGCTATATTACCACCTACAGAGACTACGCACGATATTAGATAACTATTTAAGGTAGTAGAGCGTGTTAGCTTCGTAATACTTAGTTAATTACTTTCTATAGTATTGTAAAAAAACCTAATAATCTTAATTAATACTATATAGAACTATAACTTTTTCCTAAAGATAGTATAACTAGCGCGCTTAAGGTCTATAAGAATACTATTAAGCTACTATATATACTTAAGGGTAAACTAATAAATTCTAGTAATAACCTTCTTATTATTATATATAGTTATTGCGCCTTTAACGGTAATATTATTAAGAAAAGGGAGACCCTTCTTTAGGAGATAGTCTTAGAGAATCTTTGTTATAATTCTTATAAACTATATAACCGAATTTATAGCTTTCTAGGTAAGAGTAGTTTACTAAAGTAGCCTAAGAGAGATTATAAAGATAGTAAGATTATAGTATACTTTATCTAAAGGAATCTAGTTATATTTGGAGAAAAAGTTAATAATACTTATAATTATATACCCCGCGAACTATTCTAAGAACTTATCTAGATTTAAGGGTATATTTATATTCTAAATTATAACCGCATTAATATTCTATATAGTGTTAATTAGCTAATACTTTCTATTTTTCTTCTTAACTAATAACTATAGGTTATAGTAAGAACTATAGCTAGATTCTAGTAAACTATTTTTAAGTCGCTTCTTTAATATTCTTATTATCTTTTTATTTAGTACTTTAGGTATTAGAAAGCTCTTTACCTACTAGATATTATATAGAATAGTGCGTATTATTTAGAAAGAAGCGATATCTAGATTTAGTTAGCTAATTTTAAAGAAAATCTAGGTAAAAGTAGTCTCTTAGTTTAGAACGATTATTTTAAAAACTCTATATTCTTTTAGCTATAGTTCTTCTCTAAATACTATTACCTTTAAGTATTTAGAAGTTACTTTATATCTAACTAGTAAGTTCGTGAAATAAGACTTAATCTAATAATTATAGGGTTCTTTTAAATAAAAGTGACTATAAATACTCGCTCTCTTAATTACTTTTTATTTTTAGTTAAAAAAGCCTCTAGGCTTAAATCTATTAAACTCTAAAGAGTTTATAGAATAGATCTTATCTACCTTCCGCTTATAGAGTATTAAGATATGTAACTAGTTTTAGTATACCCCTACTCTTTAGTAGTATAACTCCTATTTAAGGGCGGTATTGTCGAATCTTTTTAAGAATTATACTATTAAAGCGAGTTTAATACTATTTACTATAAGTAATAAGGCTTAATAGAGATGCTTCTAAATTACGGGTTAGAATACTTAAAATACTTAAAGGTAGAAGTTAGCTCCTTAATTTAAATTAATCCTAAAGCGGTTAGCGTAGCTAGTAAAACTCTAGTCTATCTTAAAATATTGACCTATAATTTTAAACTCCAAACTCCGAAAGTTATTATAAATATAAAGAGATTACTCTCTTACTAGAATGTTATATACTAGCATAAAATCTAATATAAGAATATAGCTAGCTACTATTTTACATACTCTTTTAAAACTATAGCTTCTATAAAATAGATTATTCGATCTAGAATCTCTTCTATATAACTTATAATAAACCGCGCCTTATATAAACTATTAATAGAGGTAATCTAGTACTATATCTCTCCACTTAGAAAATACTAAATTAGTACTAATCTATAGTAATAGAAAGGTTCCTCTAAAATAATATTCTAAGATATATTTTTTACCACTAAAAATAGAGTATTAATAGTAACTCTACCTACCTAAATAGACGTATTAGTAATAATTTTAAAAAACTCTACTTCCTTATTATTTACTATAATAAGTTAATAACCGTATATATACTTAGAAAGACTATTAATAATAAGACTAGCCTTCTTAGCGTACCTCCTCTTATAAGGTTAATTTTAGCTCTAGTATCTAGAAGGGCTATTAAGAATACTATACCTTTATAATTCCCTATAAAAATAGAAATAAGAGGATACTTATAGTAATATTTCTATTAGCCTTAATAAACTTTTCGCTCTATAAGGCCCTCTATAGTAAAGAATTAAATATAACTAATATAAAACGCCCCTCTTAAAGCTTTCTACTTATTAATAGACTGTGTAAGCTTCTCTTTAAGTTCTTCGACTTTATTCTTAAAAACTACTTCTATTAGAAGCTTCTAGATCTTAGGTATTCCCGTAAGTAGCTTACTAAAAGAAAGTATAATCTTTTACTTTATAATTAACTCTACTATTTCCTCTAGAAGCTAATTATTAGTTAATAGACTCTAAACCTTAATAGCCTTTACTCGCTCTATCTTAATATTCTTTTTTCTAGTTATAGGCTTAGTTATAGGCGCTTCTATTATAGTTATATTATTTATTAGTTTAATCTTATATATTCGCGGCTTCGATTCTACTATCTATAAGGCTTATTAGTTTAGTAGTAGCTGCAATAGTAAGATAGCGGTTTTATTGTAAGGAAAGTACCCTCTATTATATATTCTCTTTATAACTACGGGCTTTCGTCTAGGTTTTATAACCCTTACGTTACTATTAATTATAGTAGGTCTATTATTAAACCCTTAGCTAGGAGCTTCTTATATACCTCTATAGTATCCCTCTTAATATCTAGCGTTTTTTTAAGTAGCTATATTAACACTCTATCTAGATTCTACTAAGTAGGCCCTATACTTACTATTAATAAGTTCTTTCTTCTAGTACTCTAGTAATTCTAGGCTAATCTTCTTTTTATTACTCTCTAAATTATTCTTACTAGACTCTAGTAAAGTAATTAAAAAAGTAAATATCTTTATACCTTTTATTATAAAGTACTATTCTAGCGCCTCTAGTTTATTCTCTCTTAGTAAATAGATTAGCTATCTAAAGCTCTTATAGGTGCCTTTAATAATCCGGTTTCCTTCTATATAGTAGTATTCTTTCTTAACTATCTCTAATAGTTACTTATAGTTAAGAAAGAAGTTATACTATTTTCTATAATCTCTTTAGTAGTAAAATAAGTTTAAAGGTCGCTAGCTTATAGGAGGTACTTCTAAACCCTAATCAGTATAGAAAGTATTATTTCTAAATATATACTAGTTCTAAAAAGAAGGCTAACTAGCGTAATTTATAGAATAAGAATAAAAGACTTCTATCTTCCTCTAAAAGACTATAAACTTCTACCTATTGTAATATATATTCCTATATTAAGGTATTTGCATTATTAGACTACTAACAGCTACTTAGTTAAGACCTATTATAGTAAACTATTATACTAGATTATTAATCTCACTCTTATAAATAGGTGGAGGCGCCTCTTAAACTATAGGGATTATTAAAACTATAAGCTAAGTAATTTATAAAAGACTACAGCTCTAATCTAATATTACTATTATTATTAAAAGAAATATAGGTACTTCTAAAAATAAAATATTCTTACCCTTAACGTCTTTAGGCCTTAAGTACTACTAATTAGATACCTAAGGGCGTCCGCTAAATTAACTACTCTAGATTACTTAAACGCCTAAAAGAATTTCTTAATAAGAGTTAACTTATTAACCTCTTCTATTAAGCGCTTAAATTAAAAGAACGCTAGGTTATAAGTTATAAACTTATACTACTTAAAGAGAGTTTTCTAGGTCTTAACTAGTAACTTCTAAAGGAACTAAGTATACTATAAATATTAATTAAATACTCTATTATCCACGTATTTCTAGAATATAATAATATACTTATAAGTGAAGGCTTTAAGGTCGGTAACCTTAATTTTATACTCTAAAAGCTAATTAATAAAGAAAGATCGAGTTCTAATACACTATATAGAGTTATTATTATAAAACTCTAATTTAATACGCTTTTTAAGCTTAACCTAATTATTGTTCTTCTATTTCTCTATTCCCTTAATTATAGCTTATATCCACTTAGTATAGAAGTCCAAAAGTCTAATAGCTTGCTCCCTATTAATAAGATAATAATCCCCTATAGTAGCCTTATACTAATAAAGCTAGTAAGTGGTATTAATACTATTAAAAAAAGAAAGTTTAAGAGGGTCTACTATAGGTATTAGTAATCTTTAAAGCTATTAGGCGAGATTTAAAATAGAATATAAGCTAGTCTATAGTATTTCTTATATTAGTAGGGGATTCTATAGAAGAGGTTCCGCCTATAAAATCAGATATAGGCTTTAGAGCTTCCCTAAAAGAGAAAGTAGGTAGAGAAGTATTATTCTTATTACTACTTAATAAGCCCGCGGCACCTCTAGTAGTATAGGATTAGGCGGCACTAAGTCTAAGAGCTAGGATAGATATTATAGAGAATAAGGGATATATTAAGTCGAAAGTTCTAATAAGAGTAAATAGAAATCCTTTAAAAGTAAGTAGTATAATAGTAAATAGTATTTAAAAGCTTTTAGTGATAATTTAGTACTAGTTTTTTATAAGGGAAGAGTCCTATAAATACTTGCTAGCTATCTTATAGTGTCTTTTAGAGCGCTACTTCTATTTAACGCTCCCTAGATTTTTGAGATATCTCCTAATAGTTAAAGCTTTATTCTAACTAGAATATAATTCTATTCTTTTATATAGGTAACTCTAGACTATTCTAAACCTCTTTATAGCTATACTTAAAATAAATAACTAATAATCTTACTAAAAGAGTAGCCCCTAGCTCTTTCTACTAAATACTATTTTCCTAAACGTACGTCTTATTATTTAAACTACCTATACCCTTTATAGCTAAATAGTTCCTTCTAGACCTTTATTTAGTAATTATATCCAAGTCTATATATTAATATTAATTACACTAATCTAAACCAAGTTCTCTTAAGGTTAATTTAATACCTATACTATAATACTAAGTTAAGAGAGCCCTCTCCCTAACTATTATTCTACTCATTAATACTCTACACCTAGTAGAGCTCTTAGAGTTCTTAATATTAGTAGTTTCTTACTATAATACGTCTATAGTCTATATACCGTCCTTAATATAAATTCTAATCCTTATAATAGCTCTTAACCGCGAATTACATACTTTTATATTATCCTATAAATTCCCCTAGTATAGTTGCTAAAATATCGTGTGTAAGGGGTTTAAGTATAAAACTTAGATAAGTAGGTCGTACGTGTTTGTAGAGGTAAGATATTAAGATAGGACTATTAAGATAGGACTATTAAGATAGTAATAGGGCTACGGTAATAGATTATATAAGACTAGATAGTATATAGAACGAGTGTAATACTACTTAATACTATAATACAACTAGTGCTTGCCTCTCTTAGTTATCTAATTACTTACTTAAAGAATCTTAAATCTCCGCATGTATACCCTATACCCGTTCCCATGTGATAAACCTTCTGTACTACTATAGTACTACTTTAATTATCTAGTAAATACTAAGAAATCTAGTTACTAGCTCTTTATAATTATAACAAAAAAATAAAAAAGACTCTTACTCTTAAAATAGTTATAGACCCTACTACTATTCTACTTTCTAAGTACTATAAATTTCTAAATATTTTCTTATAATACCTCTTAAACTAGCTACCTCTATATTATATCTATAACTACTATATTTAGCTATAACTAGAGATAGAACTATCTACTAGCCACTTTTATAGAATATTCTAAAAGAAGCTACTTATTCTAAAGAAGTATTTAAAAGACTATCTTATAAAGAGTTTTATTTATTTTAGTAGTAGCTTTATAGCTTCCCCTATTTTCTTTATTTAGAGATCTAAAGGGAGCCTCCGCTTCTATTTTAACTATTAGAGCCTTAATAGAATTATAATTTAGAATGAGTACCTTATTTTACTTATTTAAGAGACTCTTACCTATCTCTTATTAGCTGAGTACTTTACTAAGCTTAATATTATTATAGTATTTAATAAACTCTATATTACTAAGGGTAATAAGTAGCTAATAGTATTCTGCACCTATTATAATCTCTATAAATGCCTAGTAATACTCTTTAGCCTATCTATATACTCTTATTCTTCTAATACTATATTAATAATATCTTATAGAAATACTTAAACTAGTTCTATACTATTTATATTAACAATATTCTAATCTATAGTAATACTCTAAGTAAGTATAGAAAATATATTTATAAGATTCTTCTCTATTTTTAAAAGGTAGGCTTATAGGTTAATATTAAGAAATATAAATTCTATATTAAAGAAGTTAATAATCTAGAACTAATTATTTTTATAGAGAGTATTAGAATAGACTAGACTAAGATCTTTACTACATAAGATTAGCCTTAACCTTAGAATCTAAAGAATATATATGGCTTCTTAGATTTTATAAACTTCTATTATTATTTTATTTATAATTTCTTAAAGATTATTGCCTTTCTTATAGGCTTTATATATAAAGACCGCCCCTTTATATAGACTTCTAATTATAAACGCGTATTCTATAAGCTAAAGCTTATCTTTACTACTATACTAATTCTATAGTATTTTAACCAATAAGCTACTAGTAGTAACTATAAAAATAGATACTTTAGACTATATTATTACTAATATACTTTATTAACTAACTTTAAAGAGCTAACTCTAATCTATAGCCTACTTCTTCACTAAGATATCTATTACTAAATATAACTATAAGATTTATAATAAAAAAAAACTATTAGCTATTATTAAAGCCTTCAAGACCTAGCGCCGTAAACTTAAAGAAACTAAAAAGTCTATTAATATTATCTTAGACTATAAAAACCTTAAGTATTTTATATTTATAAAGTCTCTTAACTATTATTAGGTCTACTAAAGCGAGTTTCTATTCTATTTTAACTTTAAAATTACCTACTAAAAGAGTAGTCTAAATATAACTATAAATATTCTAACTTATTAGTCTAGAAATCTTTTACTAAAAGGGGAAGTAATTCTTTAAAAAAGTAGTTTTAAATATTACTAAAGTAGTATAATCTTAACTCTTAGCTTGAATATATACCTTTAGCTACTAGTAAGATTTATATAGTTTCTACTACAGTCTTTACTACCCCCTTTAACTCTTTATAAAATACTAAGAATAAAGAAGAACTACTAGTAATCCAGCCTAACATAATTAAGGTGTTAAATAAAATTCCTAAACCTATACTAGACTAGAATATTAATACTACCTATAAAATAAATAAATAAGCCTAAAAGATTCTAATCTATCTATAGTAAGGTATCTATATACTATAAGACTTTCTACTATTTAGAGTCTATAAGAAGGATAACTAGATTATCTACTAAAACTACTAGTTTCTACTAGAGCTCTACTAGATTAGAATATATACTCTATATAAGGCTTATACTTCACTAGCTGTTAGATATTTTAGAAGAGTAATAAATCTTTATTATTCTAGTATACTTCTATAAGTAGCTAGAGATGATATAAGACGTCTACTAGTTTATTTATAACTACTCTATCTATATCTATATAAAGATCTCTTAAAACTATTACTATAGCTTACTAAAGCTTCTATTTATACTAGAATATTGCTAGTCTAATATCTCTCTTAATTTTATTATTAAGCTCTCTAAAAGTAAGAATTACTAAAGAAACTTATATAAAAATATTCTTTTAGTTATAGACTATCTATTTAAGATATAGTATTTTACTTCTTATAGTAAGATAGATATACTAACTACTATAGTATTTTTCTTCTAATATACCTAAAAGTACTATAGTATTTCTAGATTAATTATCTCTAATAGAGGAAGCTAGTCTATTAGCTAGTTCTAGAAGAAACTATATTTTTAGCTAGACATTTAATATAATCTTTCTATAGCCTACTACCCTAAGACTAATAGCTAAACTATAAATACTAATATAGTTCTAAAATAGTACCTATATATATATATATATAGTATTTCTATAAGATAATTAGATAAATTAGCTACTCTATATAGAGTTCGCTTATAATAACTATATACTAGAAACTATCTAAGTCTCTCTATTTTTTACTAACTATAGTTAATACCCTTACTTTAGCTTAGAGCTATATATTCCTAGAATAGATCTATCTACTAAGCTAAACTATAAGAAAGTAGCTCGATTCTATAGTAAAATAACTATTATTACTTAGTAGCTAAAGAAATAGATATGTCTAGTATAAGCTACCTATAAGAATACCGCTAACTACTAGTATACTTCTATACTAAAGTACTAGGTTAGTAATAGGTTATATCTAGTTGTATATAATCTATAGTCTAGTTGTTTACTCTAGAAGCTATTAAATAAGTATTATAGTTTCTTTTATATTACTAAGGTTAATAGTATATATAGCTACTATCTAGAGATCTTTTAGTTCTAATACTACTATTCTATATTCTATATCTTATTAATCTAGTCTTTTACTAATAATATTCTACTAGAATAAACTCTACTATTTCTTTTCCCTTACTTAAGTACCTCCACTAAAGATATATAGAGTATAAACTAGACTCTTAACTTATAGAACTACTATAGGCGCTTTAAGTTACTTATAGACTAGATTAACTTAAATAAAACTTCTAGAATTCTCTATAATTTATACTAATAGCTTTACTAGAAGTTGATTATTTCTTTATATACTATTTCTATAAGTCTAGCTATATTTACTAGTTAAAGCTTAAGGCTTATAGCTTAGATATCTTATAGAAACTTAGCTCTTAAAGAGAAGCTACTATTATAGTTTAAATCTAGTATTTCTTAGTATTTAGATTTTTAGTTATTTTAGAGTTATATAATTAAGTTACATAATTTACTTATAGGGTTTTTTTCTGTTTTCTTTATAATACCCTCTAACTTTATATAATATTTTATTATTACTCTAATAAATTAAGTTCTAGTATTTAGCCTTTCTATATTATAATAGAATCAATATATTTAATAAAATGTGATTTTCCACTTTGCACGGCGAAGCGAGCTTGGCGAAAATCAATTTAAAAGAAGAGATTTTCTCTATATAACACTACCACGCTTATATAATCCATTAACATTCTATTAAGATCTTAGAGCCTACTTACTAAACTATATAATACTGTTTTTTTTATAATTTTCCGTTCAATATCACGTGAGATATAAGGGGAAATAGAGTAAGAAAAGTCTATTCTCTCTTTTTATTGTTGCTGCACTTCTGCTTATTAAGCTAAGTAAAGTTTAAATAGAATCTATATTACTAAGCACTACTAGAGCTATAAAATATACTTTTTAAAATATCTACAACTATACTATAGTAGAAGTTATTAAGGGTTTAAAACGGAAAATAGGGGTAACCTTATATTTAAACTTAAATAAAATACTTACTAAAGGAAAATCAAGAAAAGTATTAGGTTAATCTTTAGATATATATATAAAGTATGTAGTATAAAAGTTTTAGCCCTATATCTCTACCTTC